>NC_054080.1:80482623-80817310 GCF_017639655.2 Falco naumanni
TTTTACAAAGTTGCTCATTACTGTCTCAGTTTCAGGACAGCATCTTTGCTCAAGTGCAGATTAACATGAAGAACATGCATTAGTTCCACTCTAATTAGGCATAAGCTTAAACAGTTTCCTGAACTGGAGTTGTAGTAAATAATATATGTTAGGCTAAAACCTTGATTTTGCTGATGTAAAAATAGCAACATGTATATAAAATAATGCCTTCACATTGCACACCATTCTCTTTCACCTATATGTGCCCCAGTGGAGAAAATGAGAGGATAAATCTTGAGAGATGGGAGGTCATATTGCTTCAGGCATGGATGGTGGAGAGGCAAGACTGTGCCCCAATTAGTACTGCCTGATGAGGTATGTTCATGCCTCTCCTCTTTCCGCATTAAGAATAGGGTGATATCTGGCTTGTGCACAGTGTGCAAGAAGAAGATTCACAGATAGGAAAATGAAGGTTTCAGCAAAAAGCCTGAAAATTAATAAAATGGAATTTTGCAACTAGACTTGTAGAGCACAGTCCCTGGAGAAGGGCAGGAGCCAGAATGAGACTTTATTCTTCCTTATACTTTTCTCTGCCGGTAAAAACTGAATGATGGAATTCCTTCAGCCATAATTAGCTTTCTCGCAAATTTTTCTTTCGTGCAAATCTGTACAGACTGCTAACTACAAGCTAACCACCAACAGATGACACGACTGTCATTTTCCTTGTAAGCTGTACTTCTTTGTGTCATCTTTTTGTCACCAGCAGTTCCTTCTGAGAGGCTCTGAGAAAATCACTGGCATCCTGAATGTACAAACAAGCCCTACAAAAGGCTGTTTTGCAGAAGACCCGTGCAGGTACTTTTCCAACAGCAGTTTCTTGCTTATCTAAGAAGAAAGATTCTGCTGGCATGGCTGCCAAATGAAAAGTGCCTTTAAAGTCTTCACAACAGCTCATCTCCCAGTATACAGATCAAACAGAGAAATATCATAGTCCAAGCTGACCTTGAGGAGCAATCTAGATCAAGAAGACGAGGTGAGAGTATCTCTGTAGCTTCACACCTCTCCTCCAAGGCATTCTCCCACGGAAGCCAAACATGGACACACCAAGTCAAGATTTGCCACGTGGGGAGGAAACGATCTCCGAGGTAAAGGGTGAAGGTAAAGCAGGTGGAGGTAACAAGCACTCTACCAGCTACTGGGAAGAAAATTAACTCTATCCCAGCTGAAACCAGGAAAAAAGTACTGGGACCCTTTTAAAACAATATAAAGTGTGTCGCTGTTTAGTATGCCTGGCTGTGAAGTCACCTTGCAGCACCATCCCTAATGCATAGCCATTGGTGTACGTCCCGATTGGCTACAAGCAATTAGTTACCTCTGTTTTTATCTCTGAATATCCAGCTTTTCTGTTACAAACATTTTTTATCCGCATTTCGGCTATTCTTTCTCAGTTGTTTCTTCTCTTCTAGAGCAGCTTGTTATCTGCATCTTAGTCCCATTCAAATGTCTCCTGCTCTGTGTTGAAGGGATTACAGGGCTTACTGGATGTTTCACCACAGGTTAACACAATTATAAATCAATAAATGAGCCAAGAGTTTCATTACAATTCTCTGTGTGTCTGATTGCATTTTTTGCAGCCTGGGTAACATGAAGGTGTGGTTTGGGGAGGTTGTGGAGATATAAAAGTATTGTCATGACAAGGAGGTAACCTATCCATAAATCTATAGAGACAGTTAAGTTGGTAATAATAGAATTTCCTTCCAAGAGACTACAACTGCCAAATTGATTTCTACAATCACATTGGCATGGAAAAGCACACCTTTTTGGTTTTGGTTTTGTTTTTGGTGTTGTTTTTTGTTGGGTTTTTTTTTTGGGGGGGGGGGATCAAACATTGAATAGATTTTATTTAAACGGTATAAGAAGGACTACTTAAGACAGTGAACAATGAGGAAAAAATGTTGAAAAATCAAACTAAATTAAAAACAAAGGGAAATGAGAGGCATAGAGGAACATGACAGCATCCAGATACATATTTTGGTAATGTATTAAAGTAATTATAAAGGGTCTGACAGTGTTCTAAGATAATAAAACATCATGACAACTTCGGTGGTTTCAATTCCAAATATTCAGGCAACTGTCACCATTCCATCAAAACATCAAAAATGGCTTATGTTATTCAGAATTTGAGGAGCAAACAAAGAATATGTGATGTCATGAGGGAAAGGCAATATGTAGGCGAGCAAATGGAAGAGATGGTGGCAACTCTTTACCAATGTAACTCATTTTCAGCAGGCATTCATGCTAACAAAATGGAACTGCATGGATGTCCATGGAAAATGAACAGGCAAGATGACATAAGATGGATGAATGGCTTAATCTAAAAATTCATTGCAACATTCAAAAAAATAGTATTGAAGAATTTGCTTTTCTGTGCCACATTCTCCTCTGGGGCTTTTTCCATTAAGGATACCACTACATTTTTTGTAGCCATTATTTAGGGTACGCTTGCTTGAATAAATCTGAGATATTTTAAGATCACAGCTCACACTGATCTTTAGAGGAAAGCACCACTTCAGAATGACTATTTATAAATTTTATTCATTCAAAGCCAAAGGTAAGCTAGGCATGCTTCAAATGTCTGGCCTGCAGTTAGCAGGAATAGTTATAACAGAATGAATCAGTAAGTTTAGATTCTCAACTGAAAAGATATCGTAAACAGCTCTGTTACTCTTTGTCTCCCCCATGTATTGCTGTATAAAGGCTAGCAGATATCTATATATATATATAAAGTTAGCTGCCCATGCTGCCCTCTGCGGTCAACGGACAGGCAGATGTCTTCATGGGCAGATACATCTCACTTGATGATACACTTTTGTGATATGTGATAAATCCTGTTTTTCTGTATAGATTTTACAGAGAATCTGACCAACTCATTTAGTCTAATTACCATGTCTATAGTTAAGTCAAATATATACTATTCTTTGGCAGTAAATGGCAGAAGATGCATTTCCCTTGACTTGCAGTTACAAAGTTCAGGAGAAACAACAAAACTTTTCCTTGTTTGTGCAGGGCAACAGCCTGGGGAATGGGAAACCAGAGGCTTCAGCAGACACATGCTTCCACCCAAATGTCTTTAAGAGAAAATGAAACTGCTAGTAATAAAGGATATTTCCAAATGTGAGAGCAGTTTTAATCACAAAAGCAAAGGAATTCAGTCTGTAGCTAAGGTAAGAAGTTCAGAATACTGTAGTTTCATGAATCAGATGAGTAGAAGAGCATCTAGCAATTAATACTTCATGGTCATGCACTGGCAGAATGAAATAAAATATAATGTCATATTCTTTAAGTATTTTCAGTGTCTCAGCCAGGCACCAGAAGGTATAGACTGGCAATGTTTGAAACATACTGAACAGTTATTCATACAACAGAAACCAAACCAAACCAAATTTTAAACAAACAAACAACAATAACAACAACAAAACCAACAACAAAAGAAGCAAACAAACAAAACCCCCAAAACAACAACAAAAAAAAAAAAAACCCAACACCACATTAGCTGTCACAGACTCAATAGATATTTCAAGATTTTTAGCCAGCATGAAATAGAGCAACTGCCAAAATGAGAAATCTAAAAGTTGATGCTCCCAATATCTGATAACCAGTCAGCTCATCTTGAACAAATTCCGGAGCAAAGCCACACCGAAGTGAATATGTTCTGGGGACAGCTGGTTCAGATGACGAGAATGTATCGAGCCGCTGTAATCCTGCTTGAGAATTATCTGATGGTATAATAAAACCTTAGAAAGGAAATATAAAGAAGCCCCTGTAATTAGTTTGTGCTGCAAATAAGATACTGTTCCATCTTAAAGACAGATTTCATATTGATTTCATATTTCCTGCTGAAGGATAGAGGCTAGCAAAGAGAAGGAAGGCAATGCTTTCAAAAGCACTGCTGCTGCTCAGGTTTGTGCTTGAAGCCAAGACAGCTCATGGGTGGAAGAGTAAACAACTGCATAATTCTTTTCAGGATGAAGACAGTTCTGGCAAAGCTAACAGCTTTGATGACAGGCTTCCCAGAGAGGCCAAGAGCTGAACGAAGCGTGAGCTGCCTTCTTAACCTTGGACTCAACGGGCATCTATGTGTTATCCATGGACTCGACTGTGCCCACAACTTATTCCTCTGGGGTCAAACACAAATGTACAGAAAAAAGCTGCTCCATGAAGGCTCTGCAATTTCTACATAGGTAGAATTTCCAGAGGGGTTCTCACATCCACATTAAAAGTTTGAAAAAGATACTAGAAAGTGTCTATTCTTTCCAGCTCAGAACTACAACGCATTCTTCAAAGGAGCTTATTTAGTTAGTTCCCCTCTGAGTTGCTGAATGTAATATATTGCAATGATCAGTAGGAAAAGTCTTCTGGATATTTCTTTCTTTCAAACAACCTTTCAGCAGTGCCATGTGTCTTTATTATAAAATATTTTAATTAAAAGCTGCAATTTAACATTAGCATGGCATGAGCTCAAATAGGATCAGTTGTTTATTGTATTTTTAAAAGATGAATACATTTTAATTAGATATTTATCTATTATACAGATTTAAAATTTCAGTAAGAACCCGATGTTCATCTGCGCTGTGATAAAGTGATAAAGCTTAGCTGAAGTAAAAGGATCTATGGTACTTCATATCAGGTGATTCTAAGTGTTTCTGAAACTTTAGTGACATTAAAAGACATACAGCCTATCTTTATTAATCTAAGGACTTTAATGCTAGAAAACACTGAAATTAAAATGGTATCTAATCAAGCAGTTAGTGTTCTATTTTTTACATCAAATAGCTATGGGATAAGTTACTTCTAATACTTAAATACTGCTTAAAGCAATGGCTGAACATCAAAGAATGGAGGCAGAATGACTTAACCATTCATGCACATTTGCTCTCCCAGTGAATCTCTAAACACAAAACAGGACAAGTTCAGAAAGGACTGGACACAGCTGCAGTACAAATGGGTGGAAAGGAATGGAGGATGGAGGGAGCCTTGCCACCAAATTGGATATGAACACCAAGATAAGGAGTTATTTTTTTTCCCCCACAGTTTTTACACACTTGTTCCCCTACATTGTTTCAGAGAAAATGGGAAGTGTTTATTCTTTGTTGATGAATGTAATTAAAACCTGTTTTAAGAAAGAATACAGACAATCTCATTTCTTAAGAGGTTAAAAAATTACAGGCATACTTTAAAGACAACTATAATTTCACTGAAGCTATCAGAAAATAAAAACATTAATTTAAAATAATAAATGTGTTGGTTTTGTTTTTCAGTAGTGTTTCTCCTAACAGAAAAATTTAATTGCAGATTAGTTTCATTCTTGTCATGCTGTTGATGGATTTGAGGCAAGTGACACACATCATTAAATGTATTGTGTAGGGGATCACATTTCAAACAAGAGCTTTATCTGACCGAGCTACTACAGCCTGTCTGATTGTTGCAGAATTGTCATTAAATGGAAATGATGCCTAGGAATGCTGAACTTAGTGTTATGTTTCCAAATATCATGAATAACATTACAGTAGCTTTAATGAATTTCATAGGAGAAAAATGTCATTGAAAAAAAGCAACAATATTAGCCTTTGGTGCCCTGGTTAAATTCCAATCTGGCTAATTGCATTCTGACACTTACTATTTTTCAGCTGTTTGAATTTGGTATGTGACAAAGTATATTGTCCATGGATATGTTAGTGCTGTACAGGGTCAGCTCACGGCTGGCTGTCACCCCAGAGTTAGCTGGTTACCGCTCTTGACCATCCAAGCCATAACTACATACATGACCTTGAAAAGCTTCCTTTCAATCTACCTTCCCACAGTTCATCAGGTTACTTAGATGTTGCTTAAGCTAACATGTAAGCATAGATATAACTTGTTTCAGTGTTTGTTAGACATATAGCACAACCTCACGTCCCAGTTCTGAAACAATTAGCTGCTGAAATGTATTAAACATTTGCTTAAAGCTGGCCATGGAGATGACCTCCCCCACCCTAGTATTTTCATTTAGGTCAGAGGCACTCCGAGCAATACCTTATAATCACCTCCATTTAACCGTGCATTGCTTTGAATAGAGGAGCCATAGCTGAGAACGTGACCCGAACTACGGATGTGAAGATATGCCCCAGGAGCACAACTAATCCATCTCAGCACCAAATTATCATGGAGGCAAGGGGCCTGGAGTAGAGCTAGCCCGAAGTTAAAAATCAGTTCCTGAATTGGGACTTCAGAATAAACTTTTGTTCTACAGCTCTGCTCCTGTTGATTCACACTACTTGCTTCTGTAGACATAGTCATATTCAAGCGCTTCATTCAAAGCAGCAGATCTGCACTGTGTCATCTTATTAGTCTGATGTAAGGGTGCCCCATGGCCCAGTGTATGGATTGCAGAATATTTGAGAAAACTATTCTGACATTGCCGTACTTTACAGTTGTAAAGGGCTTATGGAGGAAAAGATTCTGAAGACCAAAATCCTGGCTCATTGAAAGCTTTAAAAAAATTATAGGACCATGATTTGGAATTGCCTTGAGACACGTTCAGGCAGGGTCTTCAGTGACAACCTTGAATAGTAGCTTTTTGTGTGTCTGTCACATCTCAAAGACACAATTTCTAATATCATATCCAAGAGCCTCCCCATGTCCCTTAATCTTGAGTGCTATTTGCGATATCCAATTCGAGCATTCACTCACACTAGTTTTCCTGTTTGGGAGAACTGACAATACCATCAAGGACCATTTTAATCAAGCATAAATTATTATATGCATTGACGGTGATTAAAATGTAAAAGCCCAACAGCACCAAATATCACTGGAAGAGCGTCTTCATATCCCTTAGTCAACAGAGTATTCCTGAAATCTCATCTATAGGTAACTTTAGGTAATCTATCATATCCCATTTCTGATGGGTTCGGATGTAATGTCCTGGTTTCTCAGCAAACAACTGAATCCACCTCCCTCCCCATCTGTATATAAGTAGCCCAGAAGCTGCACAGATTGGATTGCACTTTGCATATGGCACTGTTGTTTGAAGCCTCAAGCTGCGTATTAAACTGCAGCTGGATTGTCACCATTAAGGCTCTGTCACAGTCTGATTTAGGGAGAAAATCGATGATCTGGAAACAGACATGAAGTTTTAAATGTACATCATCAGATCTTCAGGACTAATTCAGGCTTAACAGTGCCTGGGATTTTTTTTAGGTAGATGAAAGAAGACAAAGAAATGGGGAGAAGAGTGACAGGATAAGTGGAAAAGAGTAGACAGGATCATGTGAGCACAGATGCTAATGAACTGAAAAACACCATTTTATTTAACCGTTACATATGTCTGCACAGAAGCCAGTCATTTGAAAGCAATCGTAGTGTGTATAAAGAGCCTTTTAAGACTTCCATATAGGAAAACCTTCCCCGCCTCACACACACACCACACACCCCCACACCCCCACACCCCCACACCTTTTTCAAAGTTTCTGCTTAAGAATAAAGATATTAAGATATTTTCTGTTCAGTACTGCGTCACAGCCAAGCCATTTCTAAGATGGTCTGTCTGTAACTCACTCCCTTGCACAAAGACACACATCAACAGAAACAGCAATGGGGAAGTGGAGAGGAAGCAAAAGAAAAAGGGAGCAAAGATTGCCACAGACTTTGGGAACACCACAGGCAGTGCCCTTATAGTCAAAGAAATCTACTGCTTTATGGGTGGTGGTGGCTAAAAGCTTCTATATCAATCAAAGTGAGCGCAAGTCTTGCATGTTCCCATCTTACCTGAACACTAATAACACAGCCACTGTTTTTTCAGGCAAAGATAATCTCATATGTATTTCTTTATTTTAACTAGATTTTTTTTCACTATGAGTTTGAGAAATGTTTAATTAAATCTAGTACATTTATAAAAAAGAAAAATAATTTAAAAAACCCAGTATTTAATGGCTGGTAATTTCTAAAGAAAACAGGGGTTTTTTTGCCACAAAGATCTTAACTGCATCTTTTCCCGTGTTGACCGTAAAGATAACCTTCAAAAAAAAAAAAAAAAAAAAAAAAAGTGGAATCCCTTTTCAAGTGAAAACAAAGAACATTTGGATGTGATCAGCCAAGCCTACTTTAAGATCCATAAGATATGAATGAAAAGTACTGCTAAGTCATTAATTTATTACCAATCCTAGCGTGTTGCTCTTTGATTAAACCACGTCTTGTGCTTTAATTCTCTGTAGTACTCCACAACATATGCTACAGAAACCTCTGAGGTAGCTAAGGAAAATCCGGCCAAAACCAGCAGAGAAGTTGCTTACCTGTCTGAACTCTTCCAGATCTATTTTGTTTCCCACCAGCACCAAGGGGATGTCATAGGTGTGCCGGACACGATAAATCAGTTCCTTAAACTCAGCAGCTTCTTGAAAGGATTGGCGGTCCGTGATGGAATAGCAGATAATGAAGCCTTCTCCGCCTCGCATGTATTGGTCCCTCATGGCTGTGAATTCTGCCTGTGGAATAGGATAAGCATGCTCAGTAATTTCGCAAACAAAATTATCCATCTGTAAATAAAGAAGTTGCTGAAAACTTCTCCCATTCCTTGCATAATTTCACATTGCTTGTTTTATTGTCTTAAATACTGCTTGCTGAAACTTGTGCATCCTTCTGGGGTCATCATCCTGGATAATACATCACTAGGATTTCTCTTAGGATCTTCTTTTTCCTTTTCCCATCAAGGGAACTCTAAGAATATGAACTTATTACGCCAGTGCCTGCATACTGAAATACTGTCTTAAGTAGTTCTAGAACCATCTGCAGCACTTTTGGTACACAAAGATGAATTGCAGCTAAATTAATACTAACAGGCATAAAAGAAGAGATATATTATTGTCTGTGGATCAGAGATAGGTACAAATTCCTTATTACGCACTCAATTCAAAAGCTGAGGAATATCAAAAAGATGTTTATTGAATCCCATCAGCTTTGGAATAGTGCCTAGCAAAACAGGAATATAATCTGCAAAAAGTCCTGCTCTTTCCAATGCTCTCAGAGAAGTGAGGAGTTTCAGTTCAGTGTGGGATTATACCACTAAATGAAAACAAACAATTTTAAATACTGTGAGAACTGGCCCAATTTTCTTCTTCTGCATTTTTCTCTATTTATGTATGTATTTATGTCACAGCAACACTTCTGGTGACCAGTATGTTTTTTCAGAAGTATTTAACAACTGCCACGTTATAAAAAAAATCAAGATATAGTTTTCAAAAACTAGTCTCAGGCACTGTGGCTGGAGAATATGTTTTAAAGCCAGTTTCTTCTTCAGGTTTGTTTGCTCTTCTTGATCCCAGCCCAGAATAACCCAATACCATGGCAACAGTCGGTCAGGATCAGAATCCTCCTGACAGAATCAGTTCTCCAGAGATATTAAGATGCAGGAAGGTCTGATAAAGCAAGGAATACACATATCAACATTGGACCTTTTCTATGAGCAGCAGGATGCAATATCAAGTCCTGTATTTTTTACTCAGTTGAGACTTTAGGCTAGGATTTTTTAAACGGTTTATGTTTTATATGTATATATACATATATCTCCTCAGTTCTTGCTGAAAATTGAAGGGAAATTAGATTGCTTATGCTCTTTTAAAAGTCTCAGCCTTAAATCACTCTCAATCATCACTCATGTTGATTGATAATACTTCCTGTGAATAGACTTCCGTGTTGACCATTATCATTTATTCATGATGTATCTTTACCCAAGGGCTTTCTTATATATCATTCAAAATATTTCACCTGCTACAGGAAAAAGTTCATAGACTAAGCTCCAAAATAGCAGACTAATAGGCAATTTAAGGGTAGGATTTTTCTTTGGTATTTACTCAGAATTTCAAAATCTCAAAACTATCACCACTGGCCTCCCAGAGAGTTTATTAACTACCAAGCTATAGCACAGAATGGATCAAGCCACATTCTATCCCATCCTCTTGAAACTGGATGTGTAAGAAGTAAGGCAATGGTGGGGAGAAACGCAGAAAATATCAAACAAAAAGGGTTCTCTGCTCCGCTGGTTTGGGTGAAACAAAAAATGGAACTCTGTCTCTGTTCCCAGGTCCTCAGCTGCCACCTACATCAGAGAGCCACTGGGTTTATAAACTGTTCAATACCAGACTGGAGACCATACCCAAGGTCTCCAAGCTATGGGCAGGGGGTGTTACTTATTAAATACAGAGACATACTACCTCTCTCTTACTCACCCTTAGATCTCAGGCATTCGTGCCAGAACAAGGGTCTCTCCGAAGTCCACCAACCCCCACCCCCCTGATGTTCTTCTCTTTGCATCAGTCACCTAGAACAGTTCTGCGCCACAATAAGTAGGGTACTCTCCTTCACAGGAGGAGCCGAAAAAGGCCAGGATCCCTTCAGGCTGGACAGGCAATGGAAACCTTATGTGGAGATACACTTGTGGGTTAAGGGTCCTGAATTTAGCTGCCTGTAGCTGCAGGCCACTATCTCAGACTCCCTTATAGATAATGGTAAGCTAGTCAATGGACTGCAGATGGCTTCTGCTGATGAGAAGTAGTTATCACTTTAGTTATCTAGTATCTATTCCTTTATCTGTTTTAAAGTATGCTGACTATTTACACAGCTGAATGGAGCGATTACCTCCTGTTTAGACATGTTTGGGTATGGAACCTAAATCCCAGCCCAGATGACCTGTCTTCCTGGGTTAGGGATTTCATGAGTCAGCTGCTGTAACACTGTACAATAATTTTGCACAGCCTTTTACAAGAAAGAGTTCTTAAGCGAGATGATCCACTTCTAGGAAGTGCTCAGAGCTTTGCACACTCCTTTATAGATGGCAAACTAAGAAGGAATTGGGTCACATATCCCTGTTTAAGTCACAGTAAGTGACTTTCTGCAGCAGAAGGACTCCCCAGATCACTTCACAGGAATGCTTAATGGCTTTCCTTGACTGCCAGGAGACTCTGGGTTCCTAATTTTACACATGGAATCAGTCCAAAGGGACAAAGTGTTCAGCTTTTAGGCACTGCCATTCCTGCGTCAGTCATTTACCTACGCTTTCTGGTTCATGCCTGGGCATAGTTATGACTTTAAGGATATGAATTAATCTACTTCTGCAATTTTTTTTATTATGACACGTTATTGCTGCTGATGTATTAAACTAAGCAGCCAAAATATTTTAGGGTCATGTTTGCAGTGATCCATTTTCAGAGGCATTAATTACTCTATAGAAACGGAATTGGGTTTTCTTGGTTTTCTGTTGTTAACTCTGTTAGTCATTGCTATTCTTACTTTTTTATGTTGAGTTTCACTTCTCAGCTTTTTCCCCTTGGCGTGATTGCTCATTACAGAGTCAAGGTCTGCAAGGTCAAACATAGATAACCCTTTTCTTGGATTTCAATAAAAAGTGGATTGTTTTTTTCTCTGTTCACCAAGAACCTCAACATAATACATACTAAGAAAAAATATAAAAAATACAATTTCCAATAAACATACTATAATGTTTGTAATCATGTATGCATAATATATATACAAGACAAAGGACTAAGATGGAAATAAATCTCTTTGTTCATTTCTTAGTTCAAGTCCGACTTGATTTCAGAGTTTACTTGTGTATCTACAGTAAGCAGAACCAAAATCCAAGTTCACCTGAGTTTTGTGAATGTTCAGAGGCAAATGGACATAAACCCAAAGGTTTTACAGATATTTCAGTGGTTTCATTTTGATATTTTGCCTCATTCTCTTATAAAATAAGCAACACTTTATCTGTGCAGCTGGCACACTAATATCTTCCTTAACTGTTTCCTGATGTAAAAATGGCTTTAAAAAAAAATAAAATTCAGGAATAGTACTAGATGCCATTTGCTACTTAGTAAGGGGAAAATATGAAACATTCCCAAGTCAGTAACTGCTAAAGGGAACAGACAGAAGGAAATCACACCTCCTCAAAGGGAAATCAGTTCCAAGAATTAAAGTGAAGATTTGTCATGCTTATAGCACTTTGCAGCTTGACATCAGGCTCTAATACTCTCTTGTGTATTATGAGTAAGACGTAACTGAAAAGTGTGGTAAGAAATCTTGGAAACAGAATCACCATTCTTCTTGAGAGAGATGTTATACTTGAGAACAAGCATCAAGTCCGGATAGAAACAAAATAAAACTTTTCTAAAAGTTGAAAGAAGGCAGCATAACCTTTTCCTTTTTCCATTATAATTGCATGCAAAAAAACCCTGATACTAGTCCTTATATGATTATATATGTCTACTTGTTGAAAGTTAGCAAGAAAATGTCTGAATAATTATTTTACTCCTAAATAGATGTCACATTTGCCTTTCATCAGTTATGAGGCATCTCACATGATTTTTCAAAGATGACAGAATAGCCTCACAGTGACACAGAGCAGCTCTCTCAACACACTCAGATGCATCCCATCTTGTATCAAATTGCACACACCCAGCTTAATTAACTTGTCCTTTGTTGATGCCCTCTACTAAGGGTAGCATATCTCTTCCTCAAACTCTCCTGCGAGGCCTGAAGGCCTGGGAGGTGTAAGAGCCCGGATTGCCTGTAAAGGCTGGGAAAGCCTTAAGTATGTCAGTCTTTTCCATGTTCCTCATTGTTAGTCCACTCACTCATTCCAGCAGCAGACCTGTTTTTTCTGGTGTTCATTTCGTTGCCAGTGTACCTGTAATAAACCCATCTCATTGCCTTTTACCTATATCAAAAGTTTCAACTCTAGCAACAAATACTTCCATACTCATACTTGAGAGGCTTTACCTGTTTCCACATTTCTTCCTCCTGGATACACTTGCTTTTTCTATTAGCTTTTAGGAGAACAACTTAGCAAAGAAGAAAATGCTTATCCTTTGTTTTCTCCCTGTCACCTTGCTTTATCCTTTTTTATCTCACTTTTCATAAAAAGCAATTTTTTTAAACTATTGTTAAAATTAATATTGTTTTCATAGAAATATAAATGGAACTTGTATGCTTTTTTTTTTTTTTTCATTAGAGTTTAGAATTCTTTCCAAATAAGATCAGTACCTTAATGTCTCCAGAGGACGAAGTGTAGGCATTGAGCAGCAAAGTCAGATAGACTACACTTAGATACCTAGATCCTCATGAGGATTAATTTATGGGTTGCTATCTAACAGAGGGGTTTGGATCTAATGTTTAACTCAGGACAACCCTACCTTGCTGACTGAAGGAATCTAGGAAGGTCTATCACAGAGTTCACTGAAGCCAAGCCTAATATATGATTTCCTAAGTATTTCCTGCTGAACAATGCCAGAGAAAAACCTCTGGGCTAGAAAAGGTGGGGGTTTTTTCCAACCTAGAACAGAAATTGTTAAGAAACAATCACTTCCACATGACCATTTTACATCAGCAGAACTCAAAACTGAAGCCAGTTCTCCGGGATGCCCACATTACGCATTGCTAATAGATAGCCTTTCCAAAAGGAGAAGGGAAAGCGGCAGGGGGGGAAGAGAAGAACTAATAAAATAAAAGGACACAGGCAATGAACAGGGGAGCATCATATCTGTCCCTTCTTTTTCATTGCCTTGTGATGTGTTTGAGGAGTAAATACAGCGCAATGGTTAGATGTGCAGTCCTTCTCTGCACTCTTCAGAAGTGTAGAGCTTAGAAATTTAAAGATGCCGCACCTCAGAAACAAAGGTGTCATGTTTTTCAAACTACACACACCCCACACATTTTGATGTCTGTTCTCTATTTTTTTTATGATCTTGGCTTGTATATCTGGAAGAGGTCAGAGTCTCCCCAGGGAGGCCAGCCTCACAGTTTGAGAAATGCCACTTTCTATATCTTCTTGTCTTATGTTCTGCTCGACTTTAGAACTGGGAATCTGCTAACAGATGTTCTTAATCAAAGCTGTCTCCCTGATTACCACAGGGGTCATTCTTATTATGACGGCTTTTTTTCACATTTCTAGTGAACACTGGTGAAGGGGGTGGGGGGGTAGCTATGGTCTTGGAAACAGGCAATATATTGTTCATCTATGAAAATCAATAAACAAGGGTAACATGAACAAAAAGGACACATGAAACTCAGTGGGGATAAAACCCCCTATTTCGAATAGTGAGATAATCAAAAGTAAAGACTGTACAACATACAGGAAATAAAGGAAAATACATTGTTCACTTAAGAAAAAGAATTTTTGGTTACAAAATTTGGGAATTCCTTCTACCTCCGGAAAGCTTTTGCCAATACAGTCAAAGATTATTTTTTAGCAGCAAATGATTTTTTTTAAAGGCAAAATGCAATCCTCCCATATCCCTGTTAATAAATTGTCTCATGCACATAAATATCACAGTTAACTTCACTGGTATTACACTTCATTCACTGAACACTGCTTGTCATAAAGTGTGCTTTGCTTTTCGTTTGTCTCCTGAAATAGATTTACCTAAGAAAAGTACCCTGGTGAGTAGCGCTGTGATAATTATTTGGTTTTCACTTTTTTTCTTTTTTGAGGGGGTGGGGTGGGACAAGGTATAGAAGCAAGTAGCCTTTAAAAGGTCAGCTGTAAAAGCAAGCAGCAAGAAACCTGCAGCAGTTACATTTCAAATGAGAAAGCATCCAGATAGGAAGTTGGGTGGATTATACCTTATAACCACCATAACACCACTGCTAATCTAGAAGCAAATGGTGGGACTTGTTTCATCTGGTTTCTGCCACTGAACAGGTAGTCACCTGTTCTACATTAGTCTTCAAGTTTCTCTCTGAATTCAGGACAGAGATATGATCACCTCAAGAGTAATTCAACCCATCTTCAGAGAAGTGTTTAAGATACAAGGGATGTCTCTCCTTAGTCATCGAAGTCACTCCTAGGTAGTGTAGCTCTCTCACTACCTCAACAGAGGCTAAATACAAATCCTCTGAGGTCCACAATATAAGCCACAGATCACTTGTTCTCCTCTTCATTTTAAACTTTTCATTTAGTTTCCGCAAGGCAGTTTTATTTCCCATGGAGTTCAAAAGGTCGAGAGGATGTAACATCTAGTGCCTAAAGCCAATAAAGAATTTTTCCATTCGCAACACTCAGCAGTGGGAAATGTTATCCCTCAGCATGGGCTAAGTTACATTAGGAGATAATAAACAGATACATCTTTTCAATCTCAGAAGTCACAGTTCCAAGTGTCCTGTCTTTGCTCACAGGATTCCAGCATGCATCATCTGTAGGATCTCAGCAACAACAGAAAACAAGAAAACACTGAAAAATATCAGCATCATTCCACATTCTCTTCTTGCTTCCCTCTTATTTCCAGTCATCCTTTGCGAACAGCAACAACAAAAGGAGCTGTATACCAAAAGATACAGAAAAAATTTGCAGCAGGTGGTACCCAGCCACCTGTGCCAGCCTAAACCATCTGCCACATCACTGGGAGGAAGGAAGAGAGCTGAAAAAACAGCTCAGTCACAGACCAAAGGAAATTCAAGGGCTCTGGCTTAAATACTGGAGGACAGGGATTGATTCTTCTCTGCATCGAGTCTCTACACTGTTCTGGCTGTAAACCAAACCCCTCTCTTACAACCCTTTTTGCCTGCTCTAGTTATGATCCAGGAACTGTTCAAAATGGGATTAGTATAAATGAGAATTAGCCCATAAGCCTGCAGTGGAAGTGGATTATTATTATAATCAGTCCCTTGATTAATGATCAGTCAGTGTCTCACGCCTTATAATTACAGGAAGGAATCCTTGCTTCTGTTATAAAACAGCAATATCCCTTTCTTTCTGTGAATTTGTACGAAGGACAAAATGCACATCACTGATGATGGGTACAGTATAAAGATAACATAAAAGATGCAGTCCATGTTCCTAGTAGACTAGTGCCTGTCTGAACCTAATCTGACAGCCTTCCAAGGCAATATTACAATCTCCACATTGTACAAAATCAGTAGGCTTTTTCTTAACTCTGGTAGTGTACAATTAAAAAAGCAGAGATACTGAAATTAATCCATAATGTAGGAGACAAACAGCAGCAAAATATGAAGGCTGTTGAAATCAGTGCCTATTCATCTGGCCACTCCCAGTTAAAGCTAATTTATTTACCTGGAAAGGGACACAGGCAGAAGGAGAATATTCATGACAGGTGATCTTTGGTGGAAGACACAG
The DNA here is from genome assembly GCF_017639655.2 of Falco naumanni. NCBI lineage: Eukaryota > Metazoa > Chordata > Aves > Falconiformes > Falconidae > Falco > Falco naumanni. The sequence goes on from NC_054080.1 coordinate 80,498,759, forward strand.
ACATGATTTACACTTTTGTGATAATGGCAACATTACTTCTTAGCTGCTCACTTCCAGGGTTTTCTGGAGGTCAGTGTACGGTCTGGAAATGGAGGAGATAAGCTCACCACCTAGGTAGGCTGAATGACAGAGAGTAGCTCAAAACCTTGCCTATGGGCAAGAAGATGGTCCAAGCTGAGTGAGTCATCTGAATGGATCATTGGCAATTTGAGAAACACGACTAGACTCACACTGAACATGAAATGCAAGCAGAGTCTTACGTCTCTAATTTACACTAAATTTTGGCTGAAAACTTTTTAAAAAAAGGAACTTTTCCCTTCCTACCCTTCCCCCACACTTACATTCCCCAGCATCAGCCTGCTCCCTCTAGAAACAAGTCTTCAACCCCAAACAGGAGCTGATATTACACCAGACCTCAGGTCAGGATTCCTTCTGAAGACTAATGTATTTGCAGAGAAAGAGATGGATTCCTTCACATCTGTTAATACATCTTTAAGCTCTGACTACTGGAGAGACTTAATGAACCTTTAAAGTCCTAAATAGAAAGAAAGGATTAATCAAAAATAAATCCTTTCATTTCTTAATCTCAGTTACTAGATCTAGTTAATTCATGAGGACATTAGTCTCATCTTCATTCAGATGAGTCTGAGACTGTATTAGTATGTCCAAATTCTCTCCCTTTTGGAAAATCACCAGTTTGTGAGGTTAGTTTGGTTATTGACTTCCTTAAATCATTGTGGGACACAATCTGTTTTCATCATTTGTGAATTCATGACATTTTCCACCTGTGGGCTTAAAGACTGATGTTCACCTTCTCTTTTCAGCTCTGCTACCTCTTCTCATCGTATATGGTATTGCTCACAGTCACAGACTGTGCAGAATCAAGTCTTATGAAAGGCAGCTGTAGATGTTCCTTCACACCCTGAACGCTGCTGGATCACTGTCGCACTGCCCCATTCGCTAGCTGCAGAACGCTTTATATGCACTTGCTATTCTGTATTCACATACTGTTCTGCATCATGGCTGGCTTATGAAGTGAGATTGAACCACACCAGCCTGGTAGAAAAAAATAAGGAAAGACAAATAAATAAGGAAAAAAAGACAAGTGAGAACATCTTCCAATAAAATAACTCAGGAATTCCTAAAACAGAATCACATGGTGACTCTCCCCTGTCACTAAGGAACTACTAAATAACCTGCAGTAGCACTCAGACTCTCCCTCCAGGAGTAGCTTCTCTGCACTAATGTTCCCAATGTTCCCACTCCAATTGCCCTCCTGCCTTCAGGTGATAATATATTTGCCAGTTAGCTGCCACTGTGCTTTTGTTAACTTTATTAATCCTACTCTTCCAAAGATGGTTTGTCATAGGTAGTAATGAAAATACGCAGTCCATCACCTAGGAGATGATATCTACTTTTCATTCACCCCTAAATATGGATGAAATCACCGTATCAGTTCTCCACAATGCCAGTAAAAATGCCTCAGTGCAACAATCCCTAACTCAGAGAACTATCTTTTTCTTTCATATTAATGCTAATGGTTTCTCTCTTAAACACCTTAGTAATTTTCTCCTAAATGCAGGCACTGAAGCAATCTTCATTGTTAACTACCTCTAAAACCCCCAACTGCATTTGGTTTATCGCACACCATATAATACTTTTCCCCCCTCCTCATTGGTATGCAAGAAAGAATAAAGCCAATTTTCACCTTTTATCACAAATGCATCATAAATGGTAAAGGGAAAGAATTAATAGCTCAGTAATTACATTTTAGTAAACAGCAGAGGGGGGAAAAAAGACAACAACCCACTAGTGAAGAGGTAATGACTGCAGCTGCAAGCAAGGGCTCACCAGGGATTTAAACAAGCTCTTGTCAGCTTACACGGGCACCATAGACTTGCCATCTTCCCCAGTGAGGCTTGTGCAGCCTTGCAGAAGTGAAGCAAGAGGCTGTGGAGTCAGACACCTCATTGCTCTGATAAACGACTGCAAATGAGATTCTGGCTTGCATATATATTCTCTTGTGATGACTTCCATAACAAGTATTCTTACCTTAAAATTCCACAACGCAGGTATTTCTTTCCCCTCCCTTGTGCCCTACTCATCACCAGAGGTGTAATATAAGCTAAGAATATGAAAAGGGCCGGGGGGGGGGGAGAAGCAAAGTATCTGCTGAGTGGCTATTTTAGACTTTTGTAGCATTTAATCAATTGTGCACTCACTTCTGCCACTGAAATTTAGCTCACCGTTTGTCTAAGGGATGTGCGCCCTGCGGACTACACAAACCATCACTAATACAAATGCAAACCAGCTGTTACAGCTGTGCTTATTTTGTATTGCTTGCGATATTAAAACCTGGTAGGATTCTGTGGCACAGATGGGCTAAGTTGTCATGCCCCTGTGACTGGCAGCACGAAGGAGATCCCACTGTTCTTTTTTCTTCACATTTGCACAAATGTTTTCTGTTGCAAGACAGGTGGCTAAGGTAGCATTAAGGGCACAGTGATAAGCACTGGATTGGTATCTATATATACAGTCCTGTATATATACATTTATATATACAGTCCTACAAGGCTGCTCTCAGTGACCTTCTGGGGGCTTGTGGGAACACAGCCTTAGCTGAAACAGCAGGGATGTGTGATGCTGCCACTGTGAGCAGTTCACAGAATGTCTCTAAGGTAACTTTGTATGATGTGAACATCAGATGTTCAGTGGGACCAAATCTTTTCTAATAATTCAAATAAATGTCTAACTTTTTAAAGGAGTTGAATATTGCTTCATACATTCAACATAGACTGAAGATTGCATCCAGAGCCATTTGCTACATTATTCAGCCTTTAAAGTAAATCAGAAATAATTTAACTGAAGCTAATTCACTTCTGGTGGGGAGAATGACACCCATTTTCAGATCCATAGCCTCTGTGCCTGACTATAAATCAGGAAAACAGTTATTATTTCATTAGAAAAAAAACAAACAAACCCAACGTTAAGGACAAAGGGAGAGCTCCAAAACTGTAAGTTATGAAGTATCTAGCTTAGAGCAGTAGATCCTGAAAATGCTGAGTAGCTTCTGACATACCCCAAGACTGTCCAGCACAAGGACACAACCCATCTGCAATTCAGAAGTTCAGTGGAATCTGACTTCTTCAGCTTGCTTCATGGTGTGAAGTAAGAGAAGATCTGATTTCCTACACAGGTACAACTATGCAGCTACTTGCTAAGCTTTTGGGGTTTGTCTTTTTGAAAGAAAAGACTGCACCCTGGCTTGGTTTGCTTCACATCATCCCGCTGCTCTGATAATGACATGGAACTCCCATGGCAACAATTCATTCTCCTCAGCCATTAGGACAAAATAAAAGCAGGCACAAAAATCTATGCAATCTATGCAAGATTTCTCCTGTGGAATTAAGAAAAAAACATATCTGAAATACATTCAGTTTAAAAAAAGAAAACAGAAAATGTTCCATATTTTACCTAATTATTTTCTTCAATTTTTGCTTTGTTCTTAATTTCCTCCTTTTAATATCTGGATAGATGTAATAACATTCCTCAGATTACAAAGGAGAGGTGACAAGAAATGGAGTTCAAAATTTACTGAGGTTTACTTTTTATGTTCTTTGTTGGTTTTGTAGGCTTTTGGAGTTTGCTTTTTTGTGGGGGTTGATGCCACTTCCAGGTTCTGGGGCAAAATTATTGTAACTTCAGCTACGAAAGATGTCTTTCATTTTTAGTTTTTTTCACCTCCTACTAGTGTGAAATGGAAATAACATCTTTAGAAAGCCTATTCCAGCCAAATATCTCATTCAGTTTTGCAGCTCAAAGGTTTGGGTAATTTAGATAAAACTCTGTAACTTTTTGCTCTAGTGTTTTTTTCTCTTGTTTGGTGTCTCTTGTCTGGAGACACCACCATTCAATGCATTGGTAGAGTATCCAGCAGCTACAGAATAGAATAAAAGAGAAATAAGTTTTGAAAATTATGGTTCTTTGGGACAACCCACTTTTCCTGAGAAGCATGAACACCCCACTCAGCAAAGACCTTTGTCTTGGTCATTTGTTATTGTCAAGTCAAATGGCAGCAGGAGGTCGCTGTTACACGTGCTGTTTTTCTCAGCATGCAAGCCAAGTTTTTAGTCCTGGAAATACCTTTCTGATACGAATTTTGTGACAATTGATACAGGTAGAAAACAATTTTCTGTCCACTGGAGTCCCAGGTCTGTGTACGGCTGCTTGGTAACAAGTATCTTTTGACAGATGAACCTCTGTAGAATGGAATTCCTAGTGAGATTATCTAGGACAGTTGCTTATATAGAGAGAGAAATCAGGACACACTTAAAGCATGTCTAATGTCTGCTGGAAGTAACTCCAGAGGGCTTCAGTACCATCCAATAGTGGAAAGAAGTATACAATATAGCATATAATGTTAGAAGAAAAGACAAATTTATATAACCACAGTCTTGTGGACGGTCTGGACAAAGTTTAATCATATGGGATGTTTTTATATAGATGTTTTCCATACAATGTACATCAGAACACAAGCTCCCACCTCGCCAAAGAAATACTACAAGGAAAGACCTGGAAAGAAGAAAAAGGGGGGGGGTTCTACTTTAGTCAGAATATGTAATAAAGTCTCTTTTTTTCCCTCCTTTTAAAGGTTCTTATTTAAAAAGTCATAAATCATTCAGCAGTATCACTGTATATCTATTTTTGGAAGTTATTAGTTAAAGAAAGAAAAAGAGCAGCAGGAGAGAAAGCATTTCAAAAGAAAAAAAAAATAATGGAGAAAGAACAGCCAACACTGGAAAATATTCCTTCACCTGTAATATGGAACCACTCACACTGACTTTACTGACGCAGAACGGTGGCGAGGGGCAGGAGATCAGCATTGCTAGACTCAACAAACCCTGATGTTCACCCTAAATGCCTGCTCCCTGCAACAGCTTATTGCACCGGTTCATCAGAATGCAGACCTAGAAATACAAACTGATTCATCCTTTATTGCCCCATGATCCACTCATTGGCAAGGACCAGAAAGGAATTTAGGAATCTCAGTTGCCAGTTGCCTGGTCTTGTTAAAATAATATATCTTTTTTTGACAGCATAAGCTTAGACCTTTTCCCACTGAAGCCAAAGAATATTTTGCCCATAATTTGAAAGAAATTGGAGTCAGGTCTGCAATCTCATCTATGATTTACTGGAACTGTTTTTTTCATTAATATGTGCCAGATAATTTTTTCTTCAAAATTTGTCTATTCCCAAATAAAATGACTTGGTCATGGCAGAGATGTTACTTCTTCCTAGAAAGTACCAAACAGCTTGCCTTGAGAATCCACCAAATTTTCAGTGCTATGGTTTGACTTTCTAAGTATGTCATCATCAGCCTGTGAAACAAGAACACATAAAGAAAATAAAATTAATGTTCTTCACCTAATACAGTGTTAATGGTTGCTACTTAGTTCACTACCACTATGCTTTAAAAATAAAATGGCTTTCATTTACTCACTACAACACCTAGCAGAAAGTGCACTAAAATTATTTTCCCCTTAAAAGTGCTGTAAAGGGCCATTAAAATATAATTACCACTGAAAAGGCATTTTACATTTCCTTAGATAAGCTGCACTAGTGTAGTCTGAGATTTGACTTCCATTGATTCAGGATTAGAGCGGCATGTTTAGATAATAAGCAGAAGGATCTCAGGTAACAGCCTGAGTGAGTCATCGGACTATAGTGTTGAGGCTGAGCAAGAGTGTTTATCTGAAGGGCTCTTGGGACTAATATGGTCCCTCTTCAAAGCTTGAAGCAGGGGGCGAAAATCATAGTCCTGGAGGCTGGCAGGATAAACATGTCCTGTGATTTGCTAGCAATTTGAGAGATGGATTTCACTACAGAGCGCACTGTTGTTGTCAGGTTGAAAAGTGTCTGCCTGGAAATGAATTCATGTGCACACCACTCCAGACAAAGGAAAATCTCCCTGAAATGGCATGCCATCACATTTTAAGACCAATTTTTCAAGACTCTGGCTCACACCTGGGAAATATACTGGTGCACTAAGTTTATCATAAAAAGCTCATGTTTTAACAAGCAAAAATTTGTGCAATAATCTTGAAATGTACTGTCTCACTGACAGGTACAGAAATCCATTTTCCTGCATACTTGCCTACTTCATGTCTGAGAACAATTTTGCCTTTTCTACATCGGGTCATCTCAGATTGTTTTTCGGTGAAGGGAACACTGATGCTCTTTTAAAGTTTGGTAAAAGGTCTAAACAGGGGGGTTGGGTAACGTGTCGTCAGGAGGAAAGATGTGTAAGACTGAAAGCACCTGTGTCAGTCAACAGTTTATAAATACAGCAGGAGAGGGAACCGCTGGGTCTGCTCCACGAGGAGGGATTTAAACTGGGCTCCAGAAGCGGCAACATATTTTTAAGTGAGACGAGAGAGGGGGAAAGCTTAAATGAGTGAACAGAAGGTTTCTGTAACTCTGTGTGGAGGCTTTTTGTGCATGGCCAGCAGCCGGGGGTTGTCACTTTCTGAGAATAATTGTGAAGGGAACTGAATGCAGCCTTGAGGTCTGAGTGTCATTTCATGTACACCACAACTTTCCTGGAAACAAAGAGTTTACACTAGTTTAAATCAACTATAGGTAAAAGCAGATAAGGTTTATGACACATTGGATAAGAAAAGGATAATCCTATATATACTTCCCCCTGCCACAACACCTCTCCCAACCTTAAGGGAGAGAGAGAGGCTCATGGGTGAATTTCAAGGGAAAGTTACTCAAAAAATGTCCCATCAACATGGTTGAACAAGGAAGCTCAAGCTTTACAGATAATATTTTCACATGAAGGTTTTATTCTTTATTCCACATGCTAAATCGTAGCTAGCCTAGAGGGTTAAAAACTAACTACACAAAATTCCTCCTGAATCTCAATCTTACATTGTCTCTCTGTTTCTGTCTGCTTTTTGGTTTTGCTTTAATTGAAATGTAGACACAAAAAGAAAATTTTAGACTTAAGAAGAGAACTTCTGGTTAAGCAAAAGCCAAAGACATCATTGATAGTGTCTTCTATTAGCAAATGTGAGGCTAAGGATAAACATCTTTTAGATTCAGTTGTGTCGTTGAAAAAGAAAACAAAATTCATTTTTTGTTCATTTCCTTCTTGCTGCACGTCATGTTTTCAAGCCCTATGGTACAAACTGTTTATGACAATTGGGCTACAAGCAGCTCCATTACCAATGCCTACTCTTGAAAATCTCCAAGGTAAATGTAACCTTATTCTGTCTGAAGTTGATCATGGTGAGCAGAGACAGGCTACCCTGCTGGCAGGGGTAGCAGGTGGTGAAAAGCAGGGGTAGTGAGTTCAGTGAAGTGTAACTACTTACATTAGCCCTACATACATTAAGAACGTGCCTCCTGTTGCATCTGCAGTGGAAAAACAATATTGGAGGAGCACTAGAGGACAAATGACGATGTAGAAAATATCTATCCAGAGTCCATGGAACATCAGGCTGCTTTCTGAGAGGAGCGATCTGTTGTATTTAATAGTGTCTATGTATGCATATGAGAAGAGGAAGATCAATAACTACATAAGAAACACCAAGGGTTTATTCATGTTTCTGTTTTTCACTTTGAATGTTTTTTAACTTCAGAAAGTTGAGAATCAGAAATGTATTTCTGAAGCTCCACTTACTTTTTGGTGCTCCAAACTGTATCTATTAGTTAAAATAGCAAAGATTTTTACCCAGTTTCATGTGTGAAATCAGATGTGGATTTTTAACCCTGGAATTGACAATGAAAAAAATAGATTAATTACTAGCAAATCACAATATGTAGTCAGTGTTGAAGTGTTCAATTAGTGCATAGGTACAGCAAGGAAAGAAGCATATTTGGTGGCACATATTCTCAAGAACAGCAACAAAATACATTAACTTCGGTCAGTTTTTCTACTGACTTCCTGTGTTTCCCAAACAGGGAAGAATTACAATTTTAGCTCCCGGAACTTCTGAAGTGATTAAAGTCATTATTCAAAGTTGACTTTGAAGTATTTATGACTGCAAGGACTTCCACTACATGATTTAGAAGCTGTAACACCATCTCTGCTTTAACATGAAACCTGGCAAGGTACCATCAGAGCGCACCATCACGAGCGTAACTGGGCACTTTCAGTATTCACCCTGAGTCATCAAAGCTCCAGCAAGATTTCAGTTTGAACTTCAGTGAGAGCACCATTAAACCCTCTGTGAGGAAAGAGGCTATTTTAGCTTTTGACTTCAATGGGAGTTGGATTAAGTATTGATTTATTTGGGAGCTGTGTAGGTAAGAGAGGCAGCAAATTCAAAGACATCTGCAAAGACAATCAGCTAAATCCAGGATGCTTAGAATGGACTTATGAAAAATAGGGGTGTAGGGATGTGGGAAGAGCTTCCTAGCACAGATACATGGAGACATATTTCAGTGATGAGAGTCTGCACTGGAAAAACAGGGAAATTTAAAGCAGAGATTTTCTCATATCAACTCAAACTCGACCTTGAGGTGGAATAGCTGCACCCAGGCTATCTGGTGTCCTAGGCTGATGGTCTGCAGTGTGGTGCTGCTGCCACTGGTCTCTGCCTGCTCCAAAATCTCTGGTCATTACATGCCATATTATGGATGTTTTGGTCCCTTCTTGAAATAAAACTTTATAGTCTCCAACCTTTCTCTACTATTGAAATTAAAAAAAAAAAAAAAAGTAAAAATTGTACAGGTTTGTGGAGAATTTTTCCTAAAAAGTGAACATAAGTGACAAAAGATGAGCTTTGTTTAAACTGGAAAACATAATATTTTCAGCTACTTAAAAGTTCAATGCATAGGAATATTTTTATCTTTTTTCCTGAATCTAAAACAACCTTTCAAAAGGATTGAAATTGCCACTTTATTTTTATTTAAAAAAATAATTTTAAACATTAAAAAAATACTTTTTCTAATTAAGAAAAAATTCAAAATAGAGGTTTTGATTTTGGTGGTTGCGAGGAGAAAAATATTATCAATATCTGAGTATTTTTTTTCTCAACACAACAAACATTTATTTTTCTAGTAACAAAAACAAATTATAAAAAAAAATCAAAGTAGAAGAAATTATTCCTCTTGTTTTTACAGCGTATTACAAGAAATCCTGTACAGCATTTTGCTCCTCTTTCCACTAGTAAAAAGCTGCACACATAAACTCAGAATCACCATTTCTCTTCAGCTCTGGGAAAGAAAGTATTTCACTTTTTAGCATTTTAACTCTACAAAACAAGACTAAAGTGAATTTAGGAGTAGAATGAAGTAGATGTAGACAGTGAACTATATGAAAGGATAACACAATAGTGAACAATAATATGAAAGGAGGTCCCTAACCCATAAAGCCTTACAAGGCTAAGCAAACAGCTAGAGGTGGAATTCCCCTGGTGATTTTGCTCTAATGACCACATAGGGCTGAAGTTACTTGCCTCAGTGGGCAAAGGTGATGTTTCTTCCCCTTCTCAAACACAAGCACAGATATTTTCAGACATTACCAAATAGCAGCTATGATGTTCCTTCTTTCCCCCAGCCAAATCACTGCTGAAGCTATGTGAGGACTATTATGCGCTGAACTCCTTTATGTTATTCTTCTGGTATAATAAAAAATTTTAGGTCACTTAAATTCACCACTTTGGATACGTGTCTTGAAATTCAGCTTAAATTTTCTGGGGAATCAAACACTTTTATAGGAGACGCAGCAGCAAGGCACTGGTTAACTGCTGAGACTGTGTAATTTTGGGTCAAGGAAGAATAATTCAGAGCACCCTTTGATTCCTGAAACTAGGTTGGGTTCACTTTGAAATCGGCCTATATTTCGTTCACATGTAAAACTCAGGCCACAATCCCCCTGAACTATGTTCTGCTTTCTGTACCTTGATGCCATTCTAATTCCTGGCAGCAGACTGTATTTCCCACCATTTGCAGTGCCCAGCAAAGGTGTGTTCAGACCTTTCAGAAGTTGAGATCAAGGTTTCCATGCCTATACTTCCTGAATCTTGTTTGTTGGAAGGATCTTCTGTCCTTGATGATTAACTCATTCCCGTACAAGGTGCACACACCCTATGGAAACTCACGAAACTATCAAAACCTTCAAACAGAACCTGACACGTACCTCAGGAAAAGATCAACCAGCTGCAATGCTTTCATTAAACAACAAAAATGTTCAGAGATGGAAAGGGGATGAACTGAGTCAAGTAGAAGAAATTCTTGCATTTAACTCCTTCCTTTGCCTTACTGTATGTGAAACAATTCTCTGACTGACGCTCACACATGCATATACATGTCAGACATACACTGTGTGCTACTTTTGACATGAAGATATGTTCCTTATGGCTGAGCAGCTGATGTTTAAATATAACATAGTAAGGAGAAGCCTGGTAATAAAACACTTGATCTACAAGTAGACCAGCAGATACCTGTAATATATAGAAAAACAGGAATGATAAACACATAAACCAAACCAACAACTGCATGTATTCATTCCACTATTGTGATAGATGTTTTTACATACAAGAGAAAAAGAACCAAACAGCTTTTTATCTTCTACTTGATTAAATTTGTCTGTCTCTTCTGGTCTGATTTTGAAGTTATAATATACTGCTGAAGCATTTCTTTAAACTTCTTTGTTAATTCGTCAATGTTATTCTGCTACTGCTCCCTTTATGTTTGAATAGGGAAGCTTGCTTCTAGCTCTGTGATCCGTATATCTGAGGTTAAAATCTTTAGGTTTATGTCTGGTTGACTGATTCACATTGCCAAACTACTCACCTGTCCAGCAGTGTCTAGAATGTCCAAATAAGCTGGCTCGTCATCAATTCGGACTTGAGTTTTATAGGCATCCTCTGAAAAACACAGTGCAGTAAGGGCTAAGCATTGGTTTGGCTCAGAGAACAGAAAATGAAAAATAACTTTGCTAGTTTGGAGTAGACTTTTCAAAAGCTCTCCAGTCTGATCTAACTTTGTTTTCTTTCAAGCAAAAAGACACTTTCTGATATCCTACCAACACTGCAACGTATTAGCAAAAGAGAGTGATCCAGTCTTTTCTATGACACTACTTCAAAATATTAAAGAAGTAAATTTGCCTCCCTTGGAAAGGGTAGCACAGACCGTAGGTAGTGTTTAAGTCACAGATGTTCAGAGGTGGTGTGCTGGTGCTATGCAGTGCAATGACACTTTCACAGAGCTTTTCCAGCAAATAGTTTCAAACCAAACATCATCTACATTACTGGGATACTCTCCTGTGGCTAAAAGGGGCTTCTGACTCAGATATGTCAGAACAATTTACTAGACCTCTGTGTATCTCTGCAGATAATGTAAAGATATTTTTTAAAAATAAATTCTGTAATCAGTGTCTTCACACTCATCATGGCTGGAGGGGGAGAGGAGGAAAAAACTGTGCCTGGTGGAGAGTTCCCTTAGCTCATGATTTTCTCAACCTATATTTAGAAGGAGAAAAACAAAAAAGGTGAACTGTTTGCATAAATTGTTTTCCTCACATTTCAGTTTAATTCCTCTCTCAACATTTATATTTTCTTCCTAAGATTAAACAGAGCTTAGATACCAGGCCATGTTTATACTTGAAGTAGTCTTGGAAATTATCCGTGTTGTTTAATTAAATAATAATGCATAGCACCCTGAGTGGGTTTGGTGGCTGATATTATTCTTTGACTGTGCACTGAGGTGTGAAGACAAGACAAGTGCATTTAATGCATCTGAGAAGTTTCATTAATCATTATGAACATATGGGTGGTCCTGTGCAAAGATTCAATCCTGCAAGCCTGGCTGCCAGAGACCCTCAGGACTAGGCTCACAATAACTATTGGGATAATATTGGGATTATAGTATTCTCAGGACATTCCAATTTGTCACACACACACACACACATATATAGATTGCATCACATGACACTTTATGAAAGTATGTAAAAACCTGCTTCCTACCTCCACAAAGGAACAACTAAAGCATTCAGATATGAAGGATTCAGGATGGCCTAAACTCAGCCCACTCCTGCACAAGTGACAAGCTGTCTATAATGTCACGTCCAGTAGTTTCAATAATTGTCTTGCTTCTTATAGAATCATAGATAATTTTAGGTTGGAAAAGGCCTTTAAGATCATCAAGTCCAATTGTTAACCCAGCGCTGCCAAGCCCACCACTAAACCATGTCCCTAAGCACACATCCACATTCCTTCTAAATACCTCCAAGGATGGTGACTCCACCACATCCATGGGCAGCATGTTCCAGTGCCTGACAGCCCTTTATGTGAAGACTTTTTTCCTAAAAACCAATCTAAACTTCCCCTGGCACAACCTGGGACTGTTTTTAATTATCCTGTCGGTTGCTATCTGGGAGAAGAGACCTAACCTTCCTGCCTACAACCTCAATCCAGGTATTTGTAGCGAGCAAGGTCTCCCCTCAGCCCCCCCTCTCCAGGCTGACCCCCCAGCTCCCCCAGCCGCTCCCCACAGCACTTGTGCCCCAGCCCCTTCCCCAGCCCCCTGCCCGGCTCTGGACACGCTCCAGCCCCTCAGGCTCTGTCTGGGAGCGAGGGGCCCAGAGCCCACCGCGCCATTCCAGGGGCGGCCTCCCCAGTGCCGAGGGCAGGGGGACGGGCACTGCCCTGCTCCCGCTGGCCACACCACTGCTGGCACCAGCCAGGGTGCTGCTGGCCTCCTGGGCCGCCTGGGCACACGGGGGGCTCATGCCCAGCCGGCTGCCGACCAGCCCCCCCAGGCCCTTTCCCCCCAGGCAGTTCCCAGCCCCCTGCCCCAGCCCGCAGCGCTGCGGGGGCTGGTGTGACCCACGGGCAGGGCCCGGCACTGAGCCTGGTTGACCCTCACACAACTGGCCTGGGCCCATCGCTCCAGCCTGCCCAGACCCCCCTGCAGAGCCTCCTGCCCTCCAGCAGACCCTGCTTGATGTTGTCTACAAACTGACCGAGGGTGCGCTTGATCCCCTCATTCTGATCATCAACAGAGACATTAAACAGCACTGGCCCCCGCACCGAGCCCTGGGGAACACCACCTGTGACCGGCCACCAGCTGGATGTGACTCCATTCCCCACCACTCTCTGGGCTCAGCCATCCAGCCAGGGTTTTATCCAGCAAAGAGTACATCTGTTGAAGCCATATACAGCCAGTTTCTCCAGGAGATGCTGTGGTAGATGGTGTCAAAGGCCTAAGAGAATAAAGTCTAGGTTGACAAGATCCAGTCTTTTCCTCGTCCACTAGATGGGTCAACTTGCTGTAGAAGGAGGTCAGGTCCATTAAGCAGGACCTGCCTTTCATAAACCCGTGCTGGCTGGGCCTGATCCTCCAGTTGTCCTGCACATGCCTTAGCTCAGCAAATTACTAAAGCACATACCTTGCTTCAAACAAATACCTAATCTCATTGATAATAGGATGACCCAGAGACTCAATTAATTGTATGATAAATTGCCTTGCTGAGAAAGCCAGAGCTCGCCAAACAATGTAAATTTCAGTCAATAGACCTCTTTCTAGAGATTGCTGAAGAAGAAACTCATTGCCAAAGAGGGATTATATGGAGTGAATTAGGCTAGTTACAATGTAAGTAATCTATTATGACATTACAATAATACATGCAGTAGATTTTTTCTTTTTATTTTTTTATCTTTTTCCCTAACTAAAAATGGAAAGATAAATATAAAAATATGTAAATTAAATTATGGTATTTCCTTCATATTAATTCTATTAATACTATAAGGTATTATTAATATATATCCATGCAGGTGGGTGCCCAATTGCATTAAATTCATGCATATATAATTAACATATGACTTGCATAAATTTAGCCTGTATTCTTGGCTTTGCAGCTGGGTACTTTAAAGCTGACATGCTGTGGTCCTGTCTGTCTACTTGGTCTAAGTTTTAATGCAGTAGCTTTAAAACAGTGTAATGCAGAAAGACATTTGTATACTTACATGGTACTTGGGATAAAAATGAAGCTGGAACCTAAATAAATCATTCTTATTTGTTAAGGAAATGAATTGGGTTAGTTATATCTAAAAGACCCACTGACCTCTGGGTGTAAGTCATAGCTTTCAGTAAGTAATTGTAAGATATCTACATCTAATACCCTCCTGAGCAGCTCCAGGTTTACCCTGATACCACAACACTGTAAAGTTTCGACTTAAAGCTGGAGCAGAGCAAGGCTGTTTGTAACCCTTTTAATCTGCAAAGATAACACAGAATGTACAAACCCATGTTATTTTGTTTTGTTCTCTCAAACTACTGACCTTAAAACACTTCCACAAAGATGTGCCAGAATCACTGTTCCATTTTCATTATTAATGTATGCTAACATCTTCTGTTAGCAGTAGTGAAAAATATACTGTTTAGCATTTGCCAAACACGTGAATATGAATGGTTTTCTAGGCAACTGATTTCGGAAGATGCTTTTCACTTGTAGTATTTGACTTTTTCCCAAGAAATGTAGGGATGAAACAAGGAGATATGACTTGCCTTTGCAATATTCCTTCTCTGCATATGTGCAAAAAGCAGGATAGTATACATATTAGAAAAGCTTAACAATATCTTCAATTGGGGTGTGAAAAGCAGGGATATCCTCAACCTGTATTTGAATGGAAAATATATGGGAGATTTAAGGACCACTTTTCTCATGGTGCTCATTTAAAAGGAAGTCCTAAAGCCCACACTTATCAAGGGAATTGATATCTTGAGCCAACATGCTCATACCAGAGACCAGACCATAACACCCATTTATGACCTATTAGCTTTTAATGCTCAAACACAACTAAGTCTTTTGAGAGGCACTATTTTTCCATTTACCATGTGTATTGACTCATCTCCTGGGCTACTAGGATAATGAATTTTTCCAGCAAGGGAGGTAGAAGGAAGACACATAAATGGAAAACCAGGTCTCCCACCTCATGTCATATGGACCCAGAAGACAAGCAAGAAGTGGAAGAGCTGTGCCATTTAGTTCTGGTCTACAGACAACATTTTTAAACTGGGACCTTTAGTAGGGGCTGTAGCAATAGAGCAAAGGGTGATGTTTTTAAACTAAAGGTGGGTAGATTTAGAATAGATATAAGGAAGAAATTCTTCCCTGTGAGGGTGGTGAGACACTGGCACAGGCTGTCCAGAGCAGCTGTGGGTGCCCCATCCCTGGCAGTGCCCATGGCCAGGTTGAGTAGGGCTTAGAGCAACCTGATAGAGTGGAAGGTGTCTCTGACCATCATGGCAGGGGGTTGGAACTAGGTGGTCTTTGAAGGTCCCTTCCAACCAAAACCATTCTGTGATTCTATGCTTCTATTATTTCCTCTAGGGAAGTAATGGAAATACATGTGAGGGAGGGATTACATGGACAAACGTCTTTATTGTACTCAGTTGGACAACGGAGTGGAAGCATTAAATGGAAAAAAAAAAAAAGCCTCCTAGAGACCAAGAGCTGGGTATGTCTCTATGCCAGGCCCAGTTAATTATTTTATTTTTTTTTAAATATTTTATTAGCAGCTATAATGCTAAGCAGAAACCTGGTGTCTTCACATACTCCCTACAGAATTTCAGAAGGGACTACAATGTGGCTAGCCTTTTTAGTCCAGACATAGTACACATGATGGCCGCATTAAGGAAACAGAAACTTGAGATCTGAGACAAACACAGTTTTACATGTGGGCTGAGAACAGAAGGAAAGATGTTCCACTGAAATAGCATCTGAGTGTATATAAAACACAGCAGGAAAGTCTTCATCAGGAGCACTAGCAAACTCACTGTCTAATTGCCTCTCCTTAAAAATTATTCACTTTATTACAAATGCTGTTGGGTATATTTACACTAGTCACAGTGTTTGCGTACATTACGTTTTCTTTCACCTAATTAATTTGTAATAGTAACATAATGTTCCCTTTAAACTTAATTGGGAGCTGCTAAGCCATGTGTATCTGGACTTTACATCCTGCAGTTCTAAGGACTGAAATTTATTAAAAGGCCAAACTCCAGCTGCCATTTCAGTAAAGCATTAAGGTAACATACAAAAAAAAGACAAGAATAATAATCAGACATTAGACAATAAATCAGACAATAACTATATTTCTTTTATTAAGTTCAGTATTACTCCTTTTCTGGGGCTAACTGTAAGGCCCTAGCTTTTCGTTTAGGTAAAATGTATCAGAAAGATTCAATATAATAACAACCAAAAGAAAGAAGTGGAATGATTTTATTGACATTGCCATAAGATATAACCATGTTTAAAACATAAAGTTCAAGAATGAACATTTTATAGGGTACCGAAGAGAAAACTGAAATAAAAACTCCTGCATCCTTATAATCTGTATAATATGTGAATGCATAAATATACGAGATGGATACTTAAAATATCTGGTAAAACATTTTTTTTTTTTTTACATGATCATTTACCTTTTTCATAGAGAATATGGACTGAGGAATTTTATATCTTAGAAACATTACAAATAAAAATTAAAAGAAATACAAATTTCAGCTTAAAAAAATTATACTGCTTGCCTTGAATTGTTACTGACCATTTACTTTTTTCCAGGATGGGAAAAAAAAACCAAATCCCAGACTTCCGAATGTTTTCTGAATGACACCTTTTCTTTTTTATTATTAATTCTTTCCTCCTTTACTGAATATCTTATTGATATCAAAAAAGAATGTTTTTTTCAAAAGGCATTTTTAAACTGGTTTTTTTTCTTAATTGATTGTCCTTTATAGTACTTTGTAAGAAAAGAAAAAATTTCTTCCTTAAGCCTTTTTTTATCTGGCTCTCTTTTTGTAAAATGACTAAATCCTTGTTTTTCAGCTTTCCTTTTTTTATAGGACAGCATTCTGGAGACAGAAGTACAATAATTAATGCAAGATTGTGTTGCAATCAGTTATCTTACTGCTGGAGAAGCTAGATTCATAAAAAATATATCAAAGCACTTTTTCAGCTATGAGCAGGTAACTGCTTCATGACAAATAGATTTGGATGGTGTACGATTTAAAGGGGAGTTGTAATGGGCTTTTCATCTGCATTACAGACATGTTCCAGTACCTGAAATATAGGTCAGCTGCCTCTTTCTTCCATTTCTTAATTCTGCTGTATATTCCTTCTAAATAAATACTCTCTTCTCTGTCTTAGACACTATCAATTGCAGATAAACCCAATCAGATTCTCACATATGTAGATGAGCCAAAAGATATTTGATTTGGCTAAGGAGGTGCCAAACTAGTGAAAGGAAGTCCAAGCTCTGTCAGCCACACCTGGAGTTCTGCCTTGTTATTCTCTCTGTGTGCCAGAGAAAGCAGGAGACCCAGCTCTTGATGTGCTTAGATTATTTGCTACATATGCATTTTAATCCAGAGATGCTCCTGAATGTAGGGTTATCATGAGCCTTTGTCTCGATGTGTGCTGTTTCTATTTATAACAGAGAATTTTTAAATAAAAAGAGAGTGGATGAACAGCAACT
Organism: Falco naumanni; assembly: GCF_017639655.2. Taxonomy (NCBI): domain Eukaryota; kingdom Metazoa; phylum Chordata; class Aves; order Falconiformes; family Falconidae; genus Falco; species Falco naumanni. The sequence continues at coordinate 80,516,248 of NC_054080.1, forward strand.
TAAACCACTGTACCAACTACTACACGTAAACTCTGTCTATGTGAGATAAAAATATGCATGTCATAGGAATTGCCCATCAAAATACATTGGTCTAACAATTTCCCTTAGCATATAATTATTTTCCTGGAGTATGAGTGCGTTATAATTTGGGTGAGCATTGCTATCAGCGTTTTGCAGACAAGGACACCAAGTCACAGAGGTTGCCTTCCTATGAGCTATGCACACATGATAAGCAACGAATGGCTTATAATAGTAGAACTGACAGCTTTGATTGCCTGGTATTCTGTAAATCCATAGGTAGCTGTACCCTGAAAATAAGGCAAGTAGGGAAATTAGCACTAGACTAGTAGCTAGGATACTTAAATATCCCATTTCCAGTTCTGTCTAGTTTTACGTAATTCTACATTATACCAGCAATTAAAGAGACTTCAGATTATTCTTTCCAGTGCTGCTGCTTTTTATTTCTCAGCGTTGAGCTGTGTTTGCCATTATGCTGTCATTTGTTTAGCTTGGTAAGGTCTTTGTCAGGTCTTTCAGGCTTTGCTCAGTTTTACGTTAACAGCAGAAGTTGCCTGCTCCCACATATACAAGTGATGGTAACAGACATCATCATTCCAGGTAGAAGAATCCTGATAATGCTTTTCAGGACAGAGCACAAATGACTGCTGCCTTGCCAAATGCACAGACAGAAACCCTTCCTTCAGTAACCACATGCTTTGAACATCTCTGCTGTTTCTATGAAAGAGAAGTAGCTAAGTAATGCAGCATTTATTACAGATGGTACCTGTCTGCTAGCTTTACTCCTATAGAAAGACTATAGCTAAGGCCTTGAGAAAATTAAAATAATCTAAGAAAAAAACAAAGCATTAGTCATGTTAAGTGTGTATCATAAAAGGAATGCATATATTTATTCATTATACATTCAGCTGCATGATGAGAAACACAGCCCTTCCTATCTTTCAGTTTTTGCTTTAGCATTCAAATTACCATAAACATATTTTCAGACAAAATATTAAACCAAGGTCTCAGCTACATATGTCTTCTGAAAAGATTCTGTAACATTGTTTCCAAACAGCCCTGATAAATTCAAATGTATATTACTGTTGTACATTCCAATTCTCCTTATTAATTTCAGGTGAAGATGCAATTCTTTGTTTCTTTTATTTAGCTTTTCTTCAGTATTATGACATGCTCTTAACTGGTGCATTCCATCTTGGAGGTTCCTGTATCTTCAATGACACATAAATCTTTCATTGTTCATGAGATAATTCACAATTTCAAGAACTAACAATGCAAACAGAAATGCAACAAAGTACTTCTATTTTCTAAGTCTGAAAATAAAAGAGCAGAACAACTAAAATAACTTTTAGTTGATTTTGTCCTCCTGAAACAAACACTGGTAATATCTTCAGTGGAAAGCAGAAGCATAGCTAGACTATGCCTGGATCCTCAAATAAACTTCTGCACTTAATCCTGCTACCATCAAGGAAAACCGGTATCTAAATACCTGGAGGTGACAGGGCCTATATTACCAGTTGAGCATCCAGAATCGCTGCAACAGAATAAATATTTGAGTTTAAGTCCAGTAAGTCCCTTGAAGGCTGACTATTTGTTATTAGTTGTTTTTAACTGAGCCACCTTCATTGCAATATGCTTGTCTCCCTCCTCTGACTTAGGCTGTGACTGTCATCACCTGCACTCTGTCTGCATCTGGTTACAATAATAAAGTTAAAAGCTTCCTCAGCCTAATGAGAATTCTGTTTGGTTCTCACCTCACCGCAGTCCTCCTCTTCTAACACCATTATGTATCTGTCTTAAAACAGCTGCTCTCAAATTAAGTTTCCCCTTCTTGTTGGGCTGCCTAATGTTTCAGATCTGTGCTCTGCAGGGCAAGACTGATAACACAAAGCTGCTGAAGGAGCCTGATTGATTTTCAGCTTTGGGTACTTACGTGGCAGCTTTCTTGGTGACCTGAAATGCACCCAGTGCCTTCCAAACTTGGAAATGGCTTATCCATTGCATTTCCGTTGTCTTCTTTATTATTTTTTTTCTTTTCTTTTTTTTTTCCCCCTCTAGTTGTACCTACAGATATGTAGAAGCACCTCTTTTTCAATGTCAGCTTGCAGTTCCGTTATTGTGGTACCCTTTCATTCTCTGCTGTAAAGCAGTGGAAGCAAGAGCAACTTAATCTCAGTTCAGTGGTAAGCACACAAAAACGAAGCATCACCTGTGCTTTACAAGGTTGTGTGTGAACAGAAATCTGAACGAATTGAACTTTTGGGTCTGTTAAATCTGGTTTGTCTTCTCCCTTTGGGCCCTTATTATCATGATGTTTACTAACAAGACAGTTGGAAAAGGAGGCAATGGCCTGGGTGGCTTTCAAGAACCAGAATTAGAGTAATTTTGTTGCGCAAAGTATTTCAGGGAAGAGGTTTTCATCTACATGTACTTGTCAAGAAAGAGGCAAAGCACAACATACAACAGAAAATCAAGGTAAGATACCAATTTCAGGCAAAGAAGGTCAAGCGTGTAAGACCTAAGTGGCCAGCAATGCAAACTCATTGCATACATACATATAAAGTGTCAGGTGTGTGTCAGGGCTTGAAGCTTTTATATGGTGCAAATAAATTGTAACAGTATATGTGAACGTAATGCCCTCAGCCTGTATTCATAGTAGCAAATGCTCCACAGAAATCAACCAAAGCCACGCACTATTCACAACATTACTGATTACAGGAACCACCTCTCCACTGCTACTTGCCCCCCCTACAGTGAACACTTTCTCATTGTTGACTTGGATGCCTCAGTTCTTTTACTTGGTTCCCAACTCAGTATTCCGACGCAATAAGCCAAGAGATCTTTCTAAACTGAGTACTGATATTTATCCATTCCCATGAGGTACTTCATTGTAGGGAGATTAGCCATATACAGATATATATATATATATATCTGTGTGGGGGTTTATGTGTTTGTGCATGTACCTGTGTATAAAAACACAAAGAGGCTTATAAGGCTGAGAGTATCTGAAAGTGCAAGAAGAAAGCATTGTAAATTAATCCCTATATGGAGTACCTGCAATGTCTCAAACTACTTACCTAGTCCTGAAAATAAACAAGTCCAGGAGCAGATTGAAAACTAAACACAAAAAACCCACTACAAATCTCTTCTGTTATAGAAATGTAGGCTTTTTTTTTTTTTTTTAATACTACTACAGTATATATTAATTTTTTTGCTATTTGCAACTTTTTCCTAGTTGCAGATATGCATTTTCCCCCTTAAAAATGTCATTATTAATAAAAGAAAAATGCATGTTCACAAGAGCCCATGAAAACAGAATCCATAGGAGTTCTAATCAAGTTTTAACTACAATTCATATAAAAAAAATGAATTCCTTCCTTCTTATAGACTTACGGATTGAGAAGCTGATTGCATTCTTATATAACAACATATTGTGAAATGTAGGATTCCGTGGGATGTAGTATAGGTCACCTCCTATAAATGATGGGATTCTGTAGAGAGGCTGGGAAACAGCAGAGAATTGGGTAAAAGACTGACAAAGTCTTATAATCTGAATAGTTTGGCCTAGTACAGTAACTATCAGCCATGGAGCAAATGCTGTTATCAACAAAGCCACCATTTATGATTTTAATCTGCAAGCATGCACAGATGTGACTAAATTTGTATGAACAGCTACACAGGCTATGACTTGCTGCCCAAAAAATTCACTAAGCTATTCTTTAGGCTGTACTGTTGTCCTTCTAAATAGCTAAATGTTGCTTATAAAGTGTTCCACCCATGTGAATAAGACTATTTGAGTAAAAAATATTTTTCTCAGAACGAGTTCTCAAATAGAAAAAAGGATTTCTTACAAACGTTAGCATTTTCGCAAATCAAGGCTAAAGATAACTCAGGCAAACCTTTCCTGCAGCATTTGCTTTTCTGTTAGAAGCCACTTTAATATAGATAATACTACTAATATTTAATAAAGGCATATCATTACTTTCTCTGCTTCCAGAAAAAAATGTAATTTACTTCAAAGTTGTACATGAACAAAGCGAACAAAGTACTCCTGTTTAATCAAAACATGATAATTAACAGGAGTCCAAGTACCCTTATCTTGGGGAACAAGAATAGCAGGTAGCAATTTCACTACTCTTTCAAGTCCATGGTTGTGCTACTGAGTGGGAGGATGTGACTTCACTTCTTACCATGTCAGGGGGAGTAATTAACAAGTTGACTACATCTGCATGGCTATTAGCAGCGATGTTGCCTTGGATTTAGTAAGGTGTAGATGGCTGCTGGCTTCCATGAAAGAAAGGTTAATGGAAACATTTGTCCTGTGACGAAGAATTTTGAATAGAGCATGATAAAGCATCCACTTCTAGGAAATGATAGCATCTGTGCTTCTTCCAATTTCAAAAATCACTTAAGGAGTATTTTTACAAATCATGATATACAAGGAATAAGTAAGCACATTTTCCACCGATAACCCTATTTATGGGTTGCAAGCTGCTTCTAAGTTCATGATCCTAATAATTATTATCATCACAGTGTGTGGGTTGTGATATCTATGACAGAACTACTGGGCTAAAGCCACAGAGTGACTTAGGTGTTCACTGTAACTTCAGTCATCTAATTCCTAGGACCTTTGAATCCCCTCAGTTGCCACATAACATTCCACCCTGCTTTAGCCCTAAGAGGCTAAGCTTTCCTTTAAAGTATTTCACATTTGAAAGCATTATTTATCTGACTAACCTGAGATGCACATGTTAGGGTGAGATGAATCATGCTATAGAACTTCAGCACATTTACATTATGAATTAAAACCCACAACCTGCGTGTGACTTTACTGTGGTTTAATATTCCAGATAAACTTAGAAACTCTCCTGCCTTAACGTCACCAGCCAGATGGACAATTTGCTCACGGTTAAACCCAGTCAGGATCTATAGGCTAGAAACTGAATTCCTCAGATTATATTAGTGGTTCAATCCAATGAGAATATGAAACTCTACTAAAAAATGTACAATAGCTAAGAACCTAAGAATGAGATGCCGTCCCAGTTTTCTATGACAGGTCAATGTTTGGAGTATCACTGTAGGCCTGAAAAGCTCTGCTCTGAGGACAAGCTCTTCTGTGATAAGAAGCACCCTTCAACTCCTTTTGCCACTCCAATTTATTAGGTGGATCAATTAGAGACTTGGTGAATCAAAGCATGGGGAATTGAGGGTTGTTGCACTGAGTCAAATCAAAAACACCTGTTGCTGAGATAAAGGTCTTCTACCTGTATGAAGCTTAGAGTAAAAAAAAAATATAAAATGGCCTATTTTGTGTAGAAGAGGAAAAAATATTTTTACAATGGTTTATAATCTTAGTGGATTCTATATTTTTAATATGGTATATATAATTATGAAATAATTTCCATAAAATTATTTCATTATTATCATTATTACTAGTATTAATACTCTTAAAAGATTTACCACATACATGCTTTTATATTGTTACAGTTATGAGAAAAGGCTTTTTCTTTCCTTCCTAAATTTTGACCTGGCTAATCAGCGCATAAGTATAAAAGCCACCAGGTCACACTTCTATACAGTTTTTGGTTGTTTTCCTTCTCTCTCTGTTTAACAGATATACAATTAAAAGTCAGAGGTCTCTAGAAGGAATAGAAGGGTTCTACACTATACTCTAATCTTGACACTCTATTCAGTGGAGAAGATGGCCAAGTCAGGATTGTACCTTACCTTTAACACAAAAAGAGTTAATGGATGATAGGAAATAATAAGTATTAACCGTTAAGAGTTAATGTGAACAAGCAACATAAGTCTCATGGCAACATGCAGGAGAAACACTTTTGTCTCATGTTCTAGCCATGGTAAGCAGATGTTGGGAAGAGATGTTTGAGAAATAAAGAGTCATTCACCTGTTTGTTTGCTTTCTGAAACATGGGAGAAGAGGAAGTCAGATCACTGACCAGATTATCAATTAAAGTCATTCAGATTAAATAAATGCTCCAAATGAGAATACAAAAAGTAGAGCCGGAAAAGTTCAACAGTCCCTTTAATCCTTTTTCCTCTTTTGGAGAGTGACCAGTAGCCCAAGGAATCCTACACAATGAGTTTTGCTTGACATATTTTGTCAGCTTCGAGTTGTTTGCACCTCAAAGGCTTTTCTGAGGTGGAAGCAAAATCTTCGTTTTCAACAGCCCTTGATGGATATCTACAGTTTTGGCACAGGTCGTTATCGGTATTCTTTTTGATAAAAAACTTTGACCCGAGAAGAAATTTTGGCTCAGGAGCTGGTCTCTGATAGTGACCCTGCATCAGTTTTCACGTATTGCCTGTCCCAGAAATAAAAGGATCTCTTCTCTCCTCTTTCATTCTTGCTTATGGTCCCATTTCCCCCTATGTGTTTTTACACTATCTCTTTTGCCACTTTTTGAGCTTGCAGAATTGTTTTTACTGCAGTGATTAAAGTCACTACCCTGGTAGACGTCTATTCTGTGTTGGTGTGGCTTAGTTTTCTTCTGGACTACTGTTGAATCAGCTTAAAAAAAATTGTCAGATGAATGCCAGAGAGCCAACAAGGCTGGGAGAAGGGCAGAGATGAAGAGTGTGACCTCGTCCTTCTCCACAGAAATGAGTTGTTAGATTTGTCTCACCTCATCTCACAAAACTTGTTGCAGAGCCACCAAAGTCTGTTCATAGCCGGTGAAGGTTTGTGCATCATTCTTTGTCCATGGTTTAGGGTAACGAAATTAGATAGCTCTACACCACGTTTCTTCTATGCACTATTTCTTTGCCTGACACCTCACAGTATACTACAGACTCATAACTAGCTACTGCTTGGTACCACCATGGCTGAAGCAAATGTGTTAGTGTAGCCGCTTCGGTAAATTTTCTGAGGGCATGAGTGACACAGACAAACAACTGCATTTCCAAGACTAAATGGCAAGTCTAAATGTTTTTCAAAGTGTTCTGCTTAACCTCTAACCTCTGAGCAGATGTTTGGTGAAATGATAAGGGAGAAAATGACAACTTTAGGAACAGCTTTCAGACACACCTACTCCCTAGGAAGATACAGACTGTGTTTGCTTGTCTGCTAGTGTTTATTATCAGAGATATTAGCAAAGGAAAATTACTGGATTACACACTGTTTCCCGAGTCTTTGAAAATGCTAAAAGACAGCAAGTTGTCACCTGGTATAAACAGTCCTGAAATAATTGCATGATGAGTTGCATTTCTAAGAAAATATGAATGTGACAAAGCAGTAGCGGACATAAGTGTGTGTCCAGGATTTTAGAGGTGATTAATCTTGAGTATGGACAGGGAAATGTAATTGGTTGCTTTGTTTTTTTCTTACATGAACTCTGCAAACTGTTTTGAACTGAATAACTGACTTGTTAAAGCAAAGTCCCAAGAAAGGAAGCTTAACAGCAGAGCTGGAGATCATGTATTTGCATGACACTGCATATTTAGAATGTGGCCAGGCTGTTTCATTAATGAGGAAAATACTGAAGTTCTCAGCAGAAGAAGGAGTAAAGAATCAAAGTTCGTCTTGAGTTGAGAATGCATCTAAAGTTAGAGGATATATCTCAGACTGAAATGTTGAGAGATGATCCATTAATCTACTCTTTAGACAGAAGCTACCACCTTTAAAAAAAAATATTTCCAAGAGAAATGGGATTTATTATTTTTTTTAATCAAATTGTTTCCATCACAGAGAATAAAGATCTGCTATGATCTTCCAGGCTCCATTCTCCATGGCTTCTAAAAATTTCTATTTCCCTTCATGGTGGGATATAACAACAACCTTAAACAGAAGGTATTTTGCTGCCTCATTGAAATCTAAACTAACTGAGCAGCTTAGGTGCCTTTTGCATTGTCGGTTTCTTAATACTCCTCCTCCTCCTCTATTCATGGGGGTTTTTTTCAGTCTTACAGTGGGAGCGCCTATGCTGCCAGACACATGCCAATGTTCCCTACTCTTTTGTCACTTAACAAGGATTCTGCATGGCAAGTCCTACTCTGCATTTTCCTCCCTTCACTGCAGGCCATCATACAGGCATTCTGAAAGATATCATGCTGCTCTGTGAAAGTCCCTGCTCTGGCAAGCCATCAGGGAAGGCACTGCAATTCAGCTTCAGGCACTTACATTTAGACAGCTACACACTATATATCTACGTGCAAGGTAAGTATCTAAAATCCCCCTACCCTTCACGGAAGTATAGACACTATTCCGTTGCCTGTACATGACACTTGCCTTTTGATGTGGTCTCAGGAACCCTGTCTGGCTTTCATTTACTGGACTAGAAGAGATCTGGTCCACCTGATCCTATGTCACACACACTGGGGACCAGGTGACTATGACACAAGACCTGTGGGAGATCCACAGCCTTCTAGATCAGGATCTAGGACCAAAGCAAGATAGTGTAGGACATCCCGAATGGCTCTCAAAGCCTGTTATAAGGGAAGTGAGCAAAGATCTAGATCTCCACTCCTAAATATCCCTGAACCCCTCATAACTGGAACCTAGATAGACAGCTTTTGTGTAGACATTTTAATTCAGGTGTCTGAATTAATTATGTAAGTCTTGAATCTGAAATCTTGAAATATGAATTAATGAAGTGAGTCTTACTCCTAACATAGCAGGCATAATCACTGTTTGCTCTTCATGTAGGTTAGGTCAGAATGCTTTATACCAAAAGTGAGTATTAACATCTTAATGTGACATATAAAGTGGATAATATCAACAGATAGAAAAAACAAACAAGCAAAGAACTAATAATAAAACATGGGTTTAAGAATATCATTCAAATGCAGACACCAGTAGTCCTACATAATCTTCATTGCTCATTTGAAATGATGATGAATATGGAGCACAAATGTAGCTATGTCCATACAATCAGTCTGAATACCCTTGGAGACAGTGTTTAGAGACAAATAGTACTGCTTCCAGATCATTTGATAAGAGTTGTTTATGCAGTCTCAGATAAGGCTAATAAACATATGGAGAATGATGAATGAAAGGTGATTGTGACTATTTAGCTACTGATTGTATGATTTTAAATAATAATAATAATTTTGGAGCTCAAATCCAGTTGTGGTTTGTTCAGTCCATCATAAATACTTTATCTGCTCTGGGAAAATGGGAATGACAATATGAGAATGAAATTAGGGATGGAATATATACATATATATGTTCTAGGTGACTAGAAATGATCTAGAAAATTTTGTACCCTAAAAATGCATTTGAATAGTATTTTTGTGGCAAGATGCCCCTCTCCTGCTCTAGGAGATATGTCTCATCTTTGTCTTTTTTCATTCTGTCATTACTAATGAGTTTGCATTTCCCTTGCTTTATCCTTTTTCATTATTGTACCTTGAAAACAGAATATTCTTTATAACGCAGACATTTTTTTGTACATATTTTATAACCTCAGAATATTTTCAGTCACATTTTATCTTTTATTTTTTTTCTTAAATTCACCCACGCATTTCCACTGTCTTATTAAAGATGAGTTTAAATGTGTTTTATTTGATGCATTGGTGAATGCATTACTTCGTTAGGAAACCTCATGGAAATTCATGTGCTTAATGCTAGAGTGCCTCCCATCCCACACCCATTTCAATTAAAGTTTGACATTGACACAGTCTTAATGCCCTCAACTGCTCATTTGACACAATCTTATTCAGTGGTATCTCACCAAAACAGGAAGCTGCTTTCGCATCTCGTTTGCATTATGTATTCATTTTAAGATTAGTCACATGGTTAATGAGCATCTTGGAGGCTGTCCAGTTTGCTACACTATGTCATGCTTCCTTTCCTGCCACTCTACTCACATTAACTCTCTGTGATATTGCCAAAGACTGTACAGAGTGTAAATTGCTCTTATCCATTTGTTCCAGAAAACGATCACATCCACTGCCACTTGGAAATTGTTCCCATTGTTGACTACAATTAAATATTAAATGTGAGCTGAAATCATTTCATTTTCATGAAGTACTAGCCTTTGAAATTTTGCCCAGTTACAGCCTAATACTAAAAGAATTTCATCCTTTCCCTCCCCATTTACTTACAAAACAAATATGTATCTGTCTCAAAATTCTGAACTGCAACATCTGTAGCAAGCCTGAAACAAAATCATTATTCCTGTTTTATCTTGAAGTGGCATTAACTCAAAGTGACAGCATTAAAATTAGCACTTCAGGTAGCACTTAATTTTTTAATCAATGTTTACTTTATATTTTAAACAAATACTGACACATCTATTTTTGTATTTATGTGTATGAATATTTATTTATATCTATATATAATGTCTGGAGTTTGAGGTTCTCAAGATCTTACCAGCTTTCTTCCAAAGACAACCAGCAAAAACAAAAGACAGTTTCATCCCTCAGAAGGTATCATTTATTGTCACCATTTATTTTGACACGATATGTCTGATCCACGCTGTACATAGGACTTCTCTGAATAAATTCCTAAGTAAACAAAAATGCACCACTTAAAAATCAAACAAACAAAACAAACAAACAAACAAACCAGAACAAAAAGCAGCCTTTTCCCTCAAATAACCCCATACTAGTCTTTAAAAATTTCTTGGACTTTAAAAAGTATTGGACTAAGCATCACAACATCCAGAAAATTCATCAGAAGTGTATATATCCCTTCTATAAATTATAAACACAGAAAGAAAAACATGTAAATAATTCTATTTGCAAAGCTCTTTTAGGATCAAAGTTAGCATGTTTGAAATATATGTATGTATGACATACAAATCTATGAGCACATGCATCACATAATACAGCAACTGAAATGTCCTTTCAACAAAAAATTCTACATCATCTCATAGCAGCAGCAGCTTTGTGTGATCAGGATTCCCTGTAATATTTCAAAAACGTCAGTGGATAACAGAAAAAAAGTTGCAAGAACAAAGCACCATTATATTCCAATTGTTTATTTCTACTGTATTACTACAGATATGAGTCACTGTAGCAAAAGGAATCTCCATTGCATTGGCAGTGTAACGTGAAACCACAATAAAAAAGAGTGATAGGGAAAGAGTGTGACGTTCCTAGACACTGTCACAAAAAAGGGAAAAACAATGCCTCTGGATTTTTAAAGCTATGGAATTATTAGAATAAATTCCTAGCCCTGTGTTTGGAGGGAAGCAGAAGTGGGAAAGGGAAGCACATTTGGCAGCATATTGAAGTGAAAGGACTTATCTGTATTCTCTGATCAGAAATAGCAAGCAATTTTCACTACATCCCCATGCTGGACTAGACAAAAGAGAAACATATTCTTATCTTTAGACTCCCCTTAAAGCTTACTGTCTTATCAGTTTGCAGATGAAATATAAAATAAAAATAGAATAAGGAGAAAAAAACCCTCCAACTTCTAAAAATCTTCAAAAGTCAATTGCCCATGGGTATGATTCTATGGAGCAAGGAGTAGGCTGGGACATAAAGTGTACCCTTTATAGCAAAAAAATCAAACTTCAAAACATTTCTTAGGATTGAAAGGACTTTGGCTTTCAGGAAATAAAACATGGAAACCAGTTGGCAGCCATTTATTTCTAAACCAAAGCAAAGCCAGCTTCCTTGTTTCAGGTTTTTTATGTGTTCCTAACTGACCATACAAGATGGTTTTGTGGATCCCTTGTGTGAACTGAGTATGGCTTGGTTCAGCTTTTCAAGTAGAATACCAACCAAATTATATCAGTCCTCTGGTCATGTGCTCTGGGAACGGTTTAGTGTCCCCTGTCTTTTTGCCCAGATGTTAATATATTTCACAAGAATCTACAGAAATAGAGAACCAGTTGAATTTATTATTCCGCTCCTATGTCGATGCTTAAGGTGGACAAAGAAAAGTGAAAATGGTCAAAATGATCATAAACATTTAGTAGCCCCAGGGGTCACTGAAGTCTTGCCAATAAAACGGAAAGACTTCTGGAATTTCAAAGACAATGATGTTATTTACAAAGGCCCCTCCATTTCACAGCTCTCTGCCTATCTGTTTCTATTAGGACAGCTCTTAGAGAAAGCCCCATCAAGCACAAGGAGGTACAACACCAATTCTGTCAATGCTAACTACTTAAGTCATGGTTAAATTTGCACAGTTAAGCATTGTGTTCACTGCTGCCACAATTACACATCACAGAAAACATAGAGAATAGAGTAGCTAGTGCAAGAACTTTAGGAAAAATAAAAAATATATAGGTAGTTATTAGATTCTTATGTCCCTGTAAAACAAAAATAGCCAAACCACAGTAGACCTTATCTTAAAACTCAATTGGAGAACAGTACTCAGCCAGCTGGTAATGCTGGAAGTCTTTGAATTATCACTTAATCTCTTCATAGAACGTTTTTTATTATTTCCAGGGAATACCACCCTCTCAGTGATACCTGAAGGAACAGAAACTTGTTTCTTTAAGTGACCAAAGACAAATAAAACCATGGGTAAGCAGAACAAGTTATGTTCAAAGTGCACTAAAACCTGAGGTCAGAATGACCAGGATGTTCAAGATAGCTCATGAATTCCCCAAACGGGATAGAAATTGCTGAGGAGTGAAAGTGACCTAAAATGTATGACACAAAGGAAAAACAATATTTTGATGTCGGTGAGATCAGTGATGCCAGACACCACTGAAAAGCTGTTCAATATTCTGCTTTGCCACTTGGCCAGAGTGAAGGTACATTTCATATGTGGCCTGGGTTTTTTTCTTTCCTCATGACCTGCTGCTGGGTTACGGTGAAGAAACAAACCCCTGGCTAGACAGATCTACCTGTCCCAACACGGCAACTTCTCCATGACACAAAGTATGTTTGTGGCTACCTTCTTGCGACCTTTGAGAAATAATCCCTCCTCTGACAACTCCTGGCATCAGCATAGTCTTGGCACTGGATATGCTCATTCTGGTTTACCTAATATATTTTTTTAGCTGATGGAAAATAGTTAAAATATGCCTACCGCTGGAAGGGAAAAAAAGAAAAAAAGGAAAAAAAAAAAAAAAAGGAAAAAAAAAAAAAGAAAAAAATCACTAGAAAGAAAAAAAAAAAGAAAAAAAAGATTAATTCTGTGATGAGACTCGAAGCCTAAAAGTAGTAAACACAGTCTCAACAGTATAGACTTTTTCAGTGTGCTGAGAGTTTCAAATGTGTTTGTTTCTTATTACAGATCAGATAACAAATGATTGCTTCTATCTGTTCTTTGGGTTTATTTCCAGTTTTAAGGGGTCATATCACAAATTTACCCAGGAGGAAACATATGTACTTAGCCCAAGATTGTACTCCTCTGCTGTTTAGTACCTGCTTTAGAGAATGAATAGAAATAAACCTTTCTCAGGATGTCCTCAGCATGTTCTGAGAGACAGAAGTGCTGAGCAGAGAAAACTCAAGAGTCATACTTCCAGTTTTGCCTCTAGCCAGCTGTGTGAGCTTGAATTCAATATTCCATTTCCCTGTTCCTTATCTCCCCCTCTTTTCTCTCTTTAGAGTGTTGGTTTAACTGAGCAGAAGCTCTCTCTTACTCAAGGAGACCTTCATCCTGATTAGGTCCTCCAGGCATTCCTGCAGTATGTACTTACAATGCATCATAAGCTTTCCTTCTCTTTGTGATTATCTATTATTCATATTGTGGTAGTGTCTAGAGACCAATAAGTTAGAGATTATGACGAGATACAATATATGGATAAATACAGCTGGGAGGTGGATAGTTAATAATAAAGTTGGGTGTATGTACATAACTTAATGTTGTCAGTAATTACTAATGTTCCTTTTTTCCAATTAGATATAACGATTATTTTTTCCTGAGTGAAACAAATGAATTGGTAGCAATTTCATAGTAGTTTTATCTTCTTTAGAGTTGACAGATCTCAGTTTTATTCTGCAATATTTTTAATGGTTATAAAATTACCAGTGGCACAAAAAGTTTATTCATTTTTTTATTATTTTTTTCATCATTAAAATATTACAATTTACCAGGAGTTACTATTCAGGAAACGTGGAATACTATAGAAAGAATTTTAAAAAAAGAAATCGTATCGTTAGATGCTCTGTTTAGCAAAGCAGTAATTGTATAGAGTGTAAACTTTAGTTTGAAATATTTGAAAATTGTAAATATAACAAATAATCATTTTCGCTGAGGGGGTGGATAAACTTTTCTTTTTTTTCTTTTAAGTATTCTTTGTACATATTGATATTTTCAGTGCCTCTCATTTATCAGGCCCAGATTCTGACATCTTCTCTTTGGTATAGCTAAATATTACACATGGATAGTTCCTAAACATGCAAGGACTTTTTAGTATAATTACCACTAATAAACCCGCTCAAATGAACAAACATTCAATGATGCCTAGCTCTACCTTGATGTCACATATTCTTTTATATTAATAATTATAGTAGTGCCCAAATGATGCTCAGTAGAAAGGACAGAATTCTTTTGACAACCATTCTTAACATTACAGACATAGAATTTTTGAGGCTGGGAGGGAGCTCTGGAGGTCACCTGGTCCAAACCTCTGCTCAAACAGGGCCACCTAAACCAAGCTGCCCAGAACTATGTCTATACAGTTCTCCAAGTATAAAGTATCTCCAAGGATAGAGGCTCCACAGACTCTCTGGCCAAACTATGCCAATGTTCTCATGCACTGGATAGCCCATAGCCAGATATGGCCTCAACAGTACTGAGCAAAGAGGATAAGGATCACCTCCCTCCACCTGCTGTCAGCCGTCCTAATACAGTCCAGGATACCATGAGCTTTCTTTGCCTCAAGGGCACCTTGCTGGCTCATGCTCAACTTAGTGTTCACCAGGTCTCTGGCAAGACGTGCATAGATGCTAACTGATACAACAACAGCAACACAGGGCTGCTCAAGGCATTAAATCACTTGGGGTTATTCCTTGTAAATATTTTCCAAATTTGTAAACAAATTAAAAAGAAAAAAAAAACCATTTCACATATTTCAGAGACAAATTTTTTCCACAGCCTATTTGAATTAACTGGTTTAGAAATTGAAACTCATTCAACTAGAATTCCAGATCTCTCTTCCAGCTCAGACTGTACCATTGTACTCCAGCCATATAGTCATATAACGGCCAGCAGCTAAGATGTATCTCAGTGTATTGCAGGTGCATGTGAATATTTCTCATTATTTAAGATTATAATGCAGGTAAACCTGATGGAGTCAGCAGAGTATGTGATTGCAAAGCACAAATGTAGTATATTAAAATCAGTAGTCACTTGATTTTTCTAGAGAAAGTTAATAGTGGAAAACAGTACTAAAATAACAAAACGTTGAAAAACACACCAGACTGGAGTTTTTTACCTTTTTTTTTTTTTTTTTTTTTTTTTTTTTTTTTTTTTTTTTCTTAGTATTTTTAAAGACTATTTTCTGTCTTGTAACATTTGTGGTTTGTATTCTGTGCTGATAATTGCCCAGTCATCAATAATTTTAAGGCATGAAGCCACAAATCTGTTGTTGTACCACACATTTCAGGAAGAAGTAACTATGGTATGACCATGACACAATTTAATCATCATCAAAAAATTAAGGTTTAATCTAAAGTGTACAAATCTGTTTTTTGTCTAAGTGATATTTAGGAGCAGCTTCTCACTGTATGGCAACCTTGAATAGGCAGAGATTGAAAGGGATAAAGAGGAGAAATAATCTCTACTCACCTATAGTTGGATCATGATAGTCAGGGAACCGATGGCTTATGAACTGCATTGTCATTGCTGGTGAGAAGAAACACAGAGGGAAGATAAAAGAATGACATTACTGTCTTTAAATTACAATAGGGAGAAGAAATACTTATCCAAGTATCAGCTTGGAAAGTCAGTCAAAAGTCTGGTCTACAGCTGCGCGAATGCACTAACATTGCAGCGTTAACTAAGAACTGATTAAACGTCCTTATTTATCTTAATTTCTTCCTTTTAAAACCTCATTTTATCAATTGACATATTAAAATATTATGTTTTTCTATCACTTGGTAAATACTGTTAATGCCTGATAGTGTATACAGATGAAAATTGCCCTGGAGAAAGCATAAAATACAATTTACATGGCTGTTTCATACAAGTTTCCATGATGTTACAAAATGCCAACTAATGGCAGTATCTGATTTGATTTCTGGTGTGTTTTAGAAATATCTAACCCATTGAACTTGTTGCAGCAGACAAATTCTTCTGTTAACCACCTAAAGCTTGGTTTCTTCTGAACAGACTGTTTTATAGCTGGGTATTACCTGCTTTCAGAAATTTTAGGAAAGTCACATCAGTCTTCAAGAATACTGCTTTGCATCATTTGCAACAGGTGGCATTCTGGAAGTGAAAATCCAGTTTATGTGGAAAGCCGGAAAGATTCATATCCTGACCAATCGTATGTTTCCAACATGACATCTAAAGTTCATGGACATTGAATAACCACACAAGTAGGCTTAGGTATTCAGAGGTCACAGGAATACCAGAACAACATGGGAAATTATGTTACTTTGTTGGTTTTCTTCAGGAGTTTGAAGCTCAGCTCGTTTGTAAAGAAAAGATATCTACCTAACACTGAAAGATGTGACAAGACCTTCAGAAGTGAAACAGGTGAATTCCAGTTGAACAGATGGAGGAAAAAAAACCCATAATCTACCATTATTTTTTTTATTATTCCTTGATTGGTAAGACAATTTCATCATTTTAATTTTTCATGGTTTTTTTAATGCCTGCATTAAAATTCTTTTGTAGCTGCTATGTGGGCATTTGTTTAAAAAAAGCACCCCACCTGAATAACTATCAGTCACAACACATTCAATCAAACATAAGATTCTGCCTTACGACTTGAACATCTCCGTTACCTTTGACAGCAGAGATTACGAGCAAGAAGTGCAACATTTTAAGAAATCTGCCTATAAATACACCCTGTTTTTAAAACAACATTGTTTTAGTTTGTTTGTCCTCCTTGTATTTTCAAGAATCAGGGGGTTAAGGAGATAGTTTTACAAAATGACACAGAGAAGGAGTATTAAACATTTATTACCATGTTAATAAATTATTCCATCTTTAGTGTAGACAAATATAAATGTTAAGAAGCAGCATTATAAATTCATAGTAACTCAGAGAGGGTAACTGTAAAAAAAGCTCATTCACTCTATACATATTATAGGGGAATAAATCTATGTACAGTGACACTCAGGTCTTCTATATTATCTGTTGTTGGATGCATTACTTTTAAGTACTATGTATGTTTCGGCACTTTCATTTCCAGAACACCTGTTTTTTTAATCACAACAGATTTTTAGGCACCTCGATCTGATAACGGTTAGTGGTTTATGAAGAATAAATTGATGCCTAATGTAATGTACCTAGTTTTCTCTGAGAAGCAGAGGCAGCTAACAGAGATATTCATGTGGTTTATGCCTACACATTTTGAGCTTTCTGAGGGCCTGTATCATAAATAAATACAATTTGTTTCACTACCTGCTGCTTTTTCTTGCTGATTTTTTTTATTATTATTATTTTTATTTTTAAAAGCTAACTACTCTACATCTGATCTCATTCTGTTTCCTTTTGAAGCTATGCCTGCATCACAAAATATGTTGCAACTGAAATAGAAAGTCTCAGAGGACACCCAGAACTCATGGTAAACATTTTTCCTCTCTCCTGAGACAGCCCCAAATCAATATATCATTTATATCCTCATCAGATCCACAGGATCTAAGAGGACTGAGATAATATGGAACCATCATACTTTCTACGGTAACATGCAAAATGTCAGACACTGGGACATGTCAAATTTACATCTCCCAGATCATTCTATGTGTGTGAATATGCATCATCAAAACTTTCACAGGAACCTGGGCTGCACACTGTGTTTTAGAGGTGGATCAGAAGAACTTACATCTTGTAATGTCAAGTGCAACAACACCGACTTGTGCCTGCCTGATCCTAGTCCTGGTCCAGAGCTATGCATGAACTGATTTGGTTATGTATAAAATGGATCTGGAAAGGTTCAGAATTAGAGAAATGTGTTCTGAAAAGCACTCTGCATAATGAAATGTAGATATCTTACAGTCAGCTGGCCAGGGAAACAGTGAATACAAACTTCCTTGTACAAGCATTTTGTCCCCCAACTGCTTCCATGACAGCCCTCTGTTAAGGGCTCCTCCCAGTCACCAGGGTAAGGAACATCTTTGGCCTCTTTAGTGCTTGTCACCTCTTGCATAGGGATTAGCATCCTCTCCCAGAAACAGGTAATATGGCTTTGGGTTTTTTCAGGTGGAAGGAATTGAGGTAGAATGATCTTTTAAATCACTGAATTACAGTGTAAAAAAAGAAAATGGGGATATAAGAGATGGGCAGTGCAACCCATCATCCTCTGTGTGTTCTTTAGAATAAGAATTCACAATTTCTCTTAAATCCTACTGCCTGTTAGTATGGCAAGCATTTTCAGAGCAGACATAACAGGCCACTTCTTCTAAAAGGAAAGGCACAACCAGGTTTTGGCATCAAACAAACCCTTTAGTCCTTGAGGATGGGAGACAAAGTCTCAAAGAATCAGGTGTGACATACAACATCAGTTGTGTCTGGATATACCAGGTATTCCACAGCCGTGGCTGCTGAATATGCAGAAATTAGGAATGATTTTCAGAAGTTGGTGGAATGATTCCCAAAGCAAAAGAAGGCTCAGTCACCACTGGCATGAAACCACGCAACTCATCTGGAGCCTCAGGAGTTAGACCTTATAACCAACTGTGTCTGGTCTCCCAGCGGGGCAGCTGCCTCAGCTGGAATAAACTGGCTTCTTAACTGATACTAACATCAGCTGCAAAGTCATTTTCCAGAGCAAATTAATTTTGAAAACTAATACAAAAATGGCATGTGTGTTCCATGCTGCTTTATGAAAATATTATCCTTGGTTCCTCCTTTCTTCTTTATTCATTATCATTTTTTTTTCCAAATAAATTAACACTCACACCTAACAAATCCAAACCATCATCAGGTATTGTTGTAACCATTTTCCTTTGGAAATCCAAATAATACTACTCCAGATTTTTGCAGATCTAGAAATTAGGGATCTTTAACTCTAATTTATGCCACATACAAAACACTGGATCACAATGTGGCTTTAAAGCAGTATATTAAACCAGAATAAATGGATAAGACCAATATTTGAATAAATACATATAGATGTAAAAGCAGAGTCAGTTAAAAAATGGTAAAACATCCCAAACCAAAACAAAAGCTTTTAATCCATAGCAGATATTGTGAATTGCAAGTTGCCTGAAAAAATTTAATGAATATTTTATAACACTGTGAAGATCATTCCATTTAAATGGGAAATGTACATCACATGGCAACTACAATAAGTAAAAGGATCATTGTTTCAGATGAATAGTATCTACTTTATATCTGTCTGTGGCTAAGCAAGTGCAGATTGTCCCAGCTGAATAAATGTAAGCCTGATATGCATGATAAAGTACCTAACTTTAAAGTTCTCTTGTGTGTTCTTTGTTTTGTTTTGTTTTGTTTTTTGTTTTGTTTTGTTTTAAATAGAAAAGGTGTTCAGATCCTACATTTAATTTTGAGTTGTTTCCAATCATGCTTACCCACTGTTCATTAACTATCTAGAAAGGTATACATGATACTTATGCTGGTAATGAAATGTGTATGTTTGCTATGAATACTAAACTTAGTCCTGTCTGCTACTTTCAATGTAATACTCACTCCCTTCCTAATAATATTTTACTTACCTCCTAGTAGGAAATGCCATGCTTAGAAAAAAAGCTGAGGTTATATTATTTATTCTAAAGCATCCTTTTGATCAGTACATCAATATTAAATATCATGTAAAGAAGGTACCAACTTTTTAAAATATATGTGTGGGCCCACAGGCCAATAGAAAAATGCTTCAATACCCATGCAGTTGTAAAAGTAGATAGAGTAGAATCCCACTGTTCTTTTAATTTGCTCAAAATTTGATTTATACTGAAATTTTTGAAAATAGTCCAATACTTAATTTTCAAGGTTGCAGTATACATTGCAGGCTTACCAAAAAAAAAAAAAAAAAAATTATGGTATTAGTATCCCTGATGAGAATACCTCATCCTGAGCTTTCTACCCTTCTTTCTTCACCCAAGCACTTCTACATATTCACACTTTCCGGGATACTGTGTATGATTCTATATTAATCCATTTCCAAAAGAATTTTTACCCTCATCTCAAGATCCTATACTTTCAATAGTATAACACAACGACCACAGCAGTTGCAACTCAGAGATCTGTGATTCCATGTGGCTAATTCACTTTAGATCCACTATGCCAGTGGATCTTTAACGTGTGTTTTGATAAACATTGAGGTTTCAAAGGTACCAGCACAGAAGACAGACTTAAAAATAATACAATATGATGTGGTAAAGTCAGTGGACTTATATGTTAGTTCATCAAGTTCTGAAAAAAAGAAGACAGCATATAGGGATTATTAGCACAGAGAAGGTGGCAGAGATGCTGCAGAGTCTAAAAACAGAGCAGTAGATCATATTAACAAAGTGTGCACCATAGGAAGAGACTCACAGAAAAGAAAAAGTGATAAATATGGTAAAAGTTTAAGGGACATGCTTGCCTCTATCAATCTGTAAAATTAAATAACTTTATGAAAAACATGGTGAGGACATGTTGAACATACCTGACTTTATTCTTATGATAACAAGTTTTTATATAACTAAGTATGTAAAAATGTTACAATATCAAAGTTAAGCTATTTCAGCAACCAGAAGAGCATTTTATTACAACTATTTAATCTCTGAAATACTGGATAGTTTGAACAGTTCTGGTCTTTCTGGTAGTTTCAAACCTGCAAGCCCCTAGGTTTCATCTTCTAAAATGTATGATCTTTTCAAATGTTCATGCCTGAGAACTGGAATGTTGAGTTCTGTTTCATTGGCTGGAAAAATGACAAGCATCCTTATAACTAACTCCTCTAGAGCTCATTCCTGAATTTTTAGATTGGCTTGTCAAGTAAAAAGTCATTTGCAATCATTCTTCTGCCCATTGGATCTTATCGAATAGACTTTGCAGTAACAATGTGCAAACATATACATGATGAACAGCAAGAGGTGAAGACTGTAGTTTTTTTTCCAAAATCTTATCCACTCTCTGAATTGCGTTAACACTCACAGCAACTTTGAATGGCCAAAGACACCAATAATGCTACAATATATTGAAGGGAGAAGAGGGGAAAAAAGAAAAAAAGTTTAAAATAATTTAAATACAGTCTGAGGAGATCTTCATGTATGTTCAGTTTATGCAAGTTTAATAAATCAAAGACAACCAAGAAAAAGAGAAGCTATTAAACTTAAAAGGAAATTTTGCTGTGAAACAAATGAGAGACACTAGCTGTAACAAATTTAGGCTACAAATTATAAAATATTTCTAGCCACCAGATGAGGGATTTTGTGAAACAGAATTCAAACATGTATGAAAGATGCAAGAAACCTCTTTGATTTTAAGGTGCTTCCTACGTGGGAGTGATTCGGTGACACAGAAGGTTTTTTAGAGATTTTTCCCCTGTATTCTTAATCTGAGGTGGGGAAAACAACTATGTAATGTATGATATTTTGATATAGATAACATCTATAAACAAGTCTTCAAAAAATATCAGAGGTGGAAATGAATGTTTGCTTTCCTAACATACTAAGTGCTTTTGATCTCAAACATTTCATAAACCAGAGAGGAGTTTCCATATGGAAAACATTGTTTTGTAATAATCAGGGATAACTTAAATGACTCTATGTTTATGATAGACTTGGGGGTGGGGGAATCTGACAGAGCTTCATATGCAATTCATGCAGTCAAAACCAGCCAACCTGCAGCCTCGTCTGCTTTGAACAAAATGTGTTGCACTTCTGAAGTACTGCACTGTTATCCTTGTTCCTACCCCTTCCTAAGAAATAGTAGGAAGCAGCAGACATCTCTATGAGATGACAGCTTTCCAGGTCACAAAGGACTATGTGGTTTGACTATACAGTATTTCCTGGTTTATTTCTATTTATTTTATCTATGCATGTTGCATTTAGATCACAGTACGCGTTAGAATAAACAACTGACAGCAGTAGTCACCTGAACTAACCAAAAGGAGTCAGAATGACAAAATACTGTAGATACATTCAAGGGCTTCACATCAGTGCAAGCCAAAATCGCCAAACAACAGCTACCAATGTCAAAGGTGAGAGAGGCTGTTTGATGTCAGTGGACAGAAGATCATCCAAACCAGCAGTCTTCCTTGACGACATGTAGCTTGATTAGATGGAGACCAAAATCCTTACCCAGAAAAGAATGTGAATGACCTGCCTTACACTGAAATCCATGGAGTTACCCATTTACCATTGTGGAGGTGTTGTGTTAGATTTGAGCATCAAACATAAACACTGAAGGTTATGTCTACTAGAAGGTGTAAGGTGACTACCTGTGATATGGAGAAATAGTGTGAAATGGGGACAATGGACATCGACTGTGATTGTATGTGTCTGCTCAAGGAATGTGGGTACAGTGACTGGTCATGGGTGCGGTGTCTGGTCACATAGGCACACAGCTTTGAGGAGACAACTACAGTTTTAAGGAGACGCCTGCCCCTCTTCCTCTAACAAAGGGGAGACGGGGAGACACCTGCCCTTCTTCCTCTAACAAAGGGGCTATTTAAAAAAGAATGAGAAAAGGATGAGAGATATTCCAATGCTATCTAGAGGGAGGGAGTGCTAAGTCTCCTTGCTGGAGAAGATCAGATGGTCACAAGGACATGAATCACCTTTCCTTGCTGAAGAAGATCGGATGGTCACAAGAACATGAATCACCTACAAACCTGCAAGACCACCACATTCCAGGCAACGGACTGATAAGCTAATTAACATACAAAGCGGGGTTTAGGTAATGAATATGTATAGGCGTTAATTGAATATTCATTTGTTGCATTGTATAAATGTGAGATGGTTCGTCACTTCGGGCATGCACGCTTGTGGAGGAGCGATCCCCCGTGCATCTGCGCACAATAAACACACTACTTTATAACTTTCGAGTTATAGAGTCTACTTCCGCACGTCACCTGAGGAGTATCTATTTTGGTCAAAAAGATGAATGAGAAGAATAGTGATGTCTAATGCAGGGTATTACATAATCTCATGAAATTTTAAGAGTACAGGGAAAGTAAGTATAGATACAAGGCAATATTATCTAGCAATAAGATATTTTTGCAGAGTATAGTTAACCATATGATTGTTCCATGACATGGCAAATTGCAAAACATATTGCTGGATTAAAAACTTGTGTTTTAACAAGATTGGTTATAAACTCAGAGATCTCACCCCAGGATGAGACATTTTTCACACTGCTGGAGAAGTTTCAATATATTTTTCCTAGAACAACCACTATAGACCAGATTCTCTTATGGGATACCAGCCTGAAAGCACCTTTATTCTGACGCAGTACAGCTGGTTTTATGTTGTTATACCCTGTAAGAAACAGAGTAAGATGTTTGCCACAGCATTTCAGGAAAGAATGCTGCAAAGGCTGTGAGCTGCAATTATTAATTTTTCAGGTGTTACAATTTATTATTTATTGAGCCTTGGCTGTGAAATGAAGGCAAGCAAAATTTTGTTTCTCCTTCTTAAACCCCTCTTGATGTACTAGAAAAATACAGAGGCTTGCTGTACAACAATCTGCTGTGTATGCTAGGCTGCTGATACAGCATTGCTTTTTACGCTGGGTTTTGTTAAAGTGATACGTGTTTTGTTCCCCTATCAAATCTGAAGCCCACAGCAAAGAGTAGTAAGCATCAGAAGGGCAGACTCTTAAAAGCCAAAACTCTTTCAAATTAAATCTATCTTCTTAGAATAAAAATCAAACACACAACCCCCCAGAACACATTAATTTTAATCAGAGAAAACAGTAGTTCTTAGGACAACCAGAACAGAAACAGGTAACTCCTCCTTGTCCATGACAGATCCTTCTGGTACCTTCTGTTGGTATGGTCTTGGCTGAAGGCTGAGTTGAAAAAAGCACTGCACAGGCTTCTGTGGTCCCCTGGAAAATTATTTCCATCACCTCCAAATCCTATTTATCTTCTATTTGCTCCTGTCAGTTCTCTCACTGTCTTGCATCCCATTTTCTCCCTGGGATTCCACACTCTCTTGCCAGGAAGGTGATGGCCTTTCTCTCCCTCCAGAGGGTACCAGTTAGATCCCTTATTTTCTTGTTCATAAGCATAACACAAAACTACTAGGGAAATATGTTAAAGTAAGCCTCAAGAGAAAACAAAAAAACCAAATAAACAAAAAAACCCCAAAACCCCAAAATACTACACCAAAAGTTAACATTTATAGTGACTGAAAGAGGGGAGCCAGCTGTGTTATTTGGACTGGAGAACAAGAGAAAGGCTTCTTTGTATAGTTTTGTGCCCCCTACCATTGTAGGATAAGAGCAGACTAATCAAAATATGTTGGAGTTGGTGGTAATAGAGCAAGGCAGAAATAAAGCTTTCTTTGGAGAATATTCTTGCATCAGAAAGAAACAAAGGATGCGGAAATCTATACATTGTGGCAGTATGTGCCCCCAGACTAAAAGCAAAGACTTAGGAAGCAGATGAGAATTGCTTCCTCAAAGAGAAGAGACGGGCAGAATCTGTTATTTTTTTTGGGAGTCATCTTGAATGAATAAATAAAAAAAAAATCATAAATCTCAGAGCATCTCTCAAGAGAAAGATCTGCTCTTTCTCACAAGCATTAAAGACATGAGTTCTCACTATTTCTCCTTGAAGTGTGACCAGTGGAACAATGACATATGCTAGGTACTGGTCACAGCTTTCCAGCAGGGACTGAAGGATAAAAAGAACAACTGCAAAAAAATTCATCCTAGACTTGAGAAAATTTCAGGAAACTTTCAGCAAAAGTGCTCTCACTGCAGAAAACTTCCATGTCTTCTGAGTCAGCACATGCTAGTGAGGAATGGTTGTCCTAAAAGCTTCTGACTACCATTAATATCTACATCCAGACTCCGTTTATGGTGCAATATAGGAAGGCAGAATGTACTGCATTGTAAAATTCATGTTAAAAACTCTGTTCAGTGTTTCAGGAAATAGGGAAGCAGGTAAGAGTTCTATTTACTCCCCATATAAGAAATCATCATAATGTATTCTAAATTAACAATAATGACAAGGTAGATTGCTACCACTTATCCAGCATTTCCTCTGTAGTATATACTTGACCCCTTCTAGAAAGTTCTCCCACAAAAATACCAAATGTTCTGTACCCTGCTTAGCTTACGTAACTTGACAAGATACATTACTAAACAGAAATTACTTCTGGTAAATGCTGCTATTAGCGCATTTTCCCACTGTGTTTCTTCCATTAAGTTAAAATTGGTGGGAAAACTCAATGTGTCTTCTACCGTACTTCGGCTAGAAAATCCAGCGGTAACTTAAGCCTTCCATTAGCGAGCAATCCAAAGTGTAATGACATAAAAAGGTTTTAAAACAGACTCCAATATAATGTGATTTTTAAAACAGAATACATTAAATAAAGATAGAAAGACTCTATTTTCACATATTATTTCAGGGAACAAGAGAGCCAATATTGAGCCATTACAAATCGACACTTCTCAATTAAAGTCAATGGATAAATATTCTAATTTTGCAAAGTACAGCAAACAAGTAGGCCCTGGCTTGCAGCTGCCCATCTCAAGTATGATTAGCTCACTGTGAGAAAAACTTTCAAGAAACGATAAAGTTGTTTTGTTCGATGGAAAGGAACCTCTCAGCAGCCACATGTATTTCTCTCCCTTTTTTTGAACTGCTGACATGTTTCCGTGTAATGATAAGGTGAGATGCTCTGGCTTGGTTTACTGCTGTTTCAGGTAGTGGTAAATTGGCATTGTTTGTAGGCTTCCTAACATAAACTAGTGGTTAGCTCCTGTGATACCTTCCATGGGAAATTATACCCCATACGTCAAGCAGTGATGAATAGGCAGTGACAGCAGCTGTATTTTGTGGTGAGTGGGAGAATAGCTGCTGTTCTGTAATGTGGTACCAACATTCCTGTACTTCAAACCTATGGTCTAGAAAATTGATGACACATCAGAGAGGAAGATACAACTCTTACATTTAACACCTCACAGAAGTCTTATTCAGCATTAAAGTGCAGCCCAGCTTTTTTTTTTTTTTTTTTTTTCTTAGTCGGTGCTAGGGTTTCTCAATACATCAGTTATAGTGAAGCAGAGAATAACATCCAAATTGGCAGATATTGTTGGCATCCAGTTGCCTGTAACTTCCTAAGGTTTAAGTGCTTATCCTTGCTGATCTGAACAATAACCTTCTGTCTCTCTCAAAAACTCTGATCTGGTTTTTAAAGGTGTTGATTATTAAAATGATAAACTTGCTTCCTGCTGATGAATGAACTTCCACTGAAATGAAAATGCTTCATGGAGAGAAAATCAATTAGTATGAAATTCAGGAAAAAACCTAAACCAAGTCATGGTAAATTTACTGTTTTGGATTGATGGTATCAAAATTATTCAAAATACAGAACTGATTTATTAATGTTACTGATAAATATTTTATAACATATCACCTATATTTACACTTCTGCTCTAAAATCTATGATTTATAGATAATTTCTCATCACTTCCATGGTATATTTTTTGGAGATTTTAATTTATTTGTATTTACAAGGGTAGCTTAATATGTTGGCTTTCTCTTTCAATCTAAAATGTAAATACAATCTAAAATATTGTATTTTGCTCAGAAATTCTCTGATCCATTCTTTTAACATCCCACCCAATTTTTCCAGCAATAACAATGGTGTTCAAAATATATTTAATGGAAATAGACTAAGAAAGAAGGAAGCATTCCTGAAGATAGGTAGATCTAAAGCCAGAAAACTAATACCAGGACATTGTTAAAATCCCTATAAAAATTTAAATTCATCAAAGGCATTTGATTATGCTATCCTCAACAATTTATTTCCTACTCATATATTTAAATTTATATTTATATTGGTGGAGTTAAATGCCACATGATTTGCATTATATGAGCTGAAAAATGTTCTTCACTACCAACATGACTTTGAACTAAACATATTTTCCCTGTCAGGTCTCAGAGATGTTTCTCTCTCAGCTAATTAGGGAACATTTCACAATGAAGTCAAACCTAACACATCATCACTTATACCAACATGAGTTCTTAATTTATTTTCTGCTGTATTAGAAGAATTAGAAGAATTTCCATAAGTTTAGGAAACGTGAGGCTCTTTGGTTGTCTCCTCTGTGTACACACGTGCATGTACAAACCAAAAAGCCTGATTAATTATGAACTGTTACCCAAAAAGAAAATCAAACAGTTGAGAAAGTCTTCAACTGAGGATAACAAGGTCTTCTGGATGAGGAAGAAGTAGTTCTTTTTTACTGCCAGTAACACTTAGAACACGGTTAAGCAGAATAAAATGATAATCACAAAGGTAACAATATAGAAAAGAAGTAAGACTTGGGTTCTGGGGCAATCTTTTTCCATTGTAAATCAACTCCTAGATTTATTACACTTATTAAATACTCTGACCATATTCAAACACACATCACACATGCACGCAAAAGAAAAGCTATGGGTTTGCACTAGCAGACTCTAAAAGGCTGCATGTTTTGTGTTTTGGCTTTCAGTGGCTCCCAGCCATGATTTCTGCCTTTCTACTCCCTCTGTGGGACATCAGACTCTTCCTGGTGACAGCTGATGTATCTCTTTCACAGAAGATTCTCAATATTGCTCAGAGGCAAGACACCTGAAAGACCCTAAACATTCAGTTGTTAGGATCTGACATCCACAAATGTTAAACAGCCTGAAATAGACATCCTTACAGTTCCAAACACTGGCTTTAACTTTTTAACGGCATGGAAAGGAATATAGGAACTAAACATCTGGAGGCTTCAGATGCTCAAGTTGATTGGGAAGAAGAGAGCTTCTAGTTCTAGAAAACATGTAGTTTGGGAACATCATGATGAGAAATAATGAGCTATCTCAGAGGAAAGTACTAGCCCTAGGATTTCTGTTACTTTTACTTTCCAAAGACTTAATCACTGTAAAATTACTGAAGAAGGTTTATGTGATCATATGAATCTGGGGAAAGGTGTTTCTAGCTTTTGGCTCTGCTATCGGCTTTTTCTGCTTTGGTTATTACCAGCATCTTATTTGCCTCAGTTTCCACACCTGACAAAAAGAAAAAAAAACAAACCCAAACACCCCAAAACCCAACCAAGGCAGCAGCAATATGAACAGAGAGCTCTGAGATTTACAGGATTGCTGCCTAAGATCTGGCTGTGAATGCATTCCTTGATTCTTCATCTCAAAGAAGTTAGTAAAACCATGAAATTTTTAAGAACTGACTTAACCAATCCCTTCAACGTGAAGTTATCTGAATGAAAGGAAGCAGGAGACATGAGATCAACATCTTTCACACAATGAATCACACTAATACAGTGGAGATGAAAAGACTACAAAGTACAAGGACAATAACATAAAATAGCTACATAGCTTTTCAGCCTCTCCCCCCTCTCACAGTACAAACTCAACTGGAAGTTTGCATCTGCCAAAAGCACGTTCGTATTGCTTGACACATGTACACGCTACATTATGATGATATATTGACAGTGGGCACAGTTGCTAGACATGTCTGTGGGTGAAAGGTAGCACTTCAGGCACTAAAAAAGGTGATTTATTATAGCATTAACGTGGTGCTGAAAAGGTCAGAAAGCTTCAACACACATACAAAAGTTGTAGAGGAGTGATTGTTTTTTCACAGAGAAAATCTGCATTGGCCTGTTTGGGTTTGTACGCTCAGCGTGAATACGAAATATCAAAGCTATATCAACACTAACAACATGGAAACAGTTTGCATGTTTTTTTGTCCTACAGCTGGAAGGGGATGGCTTGGGACCCAGCAATGAGCTTCAGAATACTTACTCTCCTAGAACACGCTAAGGCTTAGTCTTTCATCCTTCTGGGGTAAACTTACTTTCATGTATTTCATAATGCAATTTCTGCCCTTGATGCACTTGTCATTTATTCTGGTGCAAACCTAGCTGTCTCATGGGTTTATGGTGCTATGTACCACCTTAGCTTGACAGGTGACAGAAGCCGTATTTGGTGACCCTAGACCTCTCCAGGCAAAACCAGCAGCAGGTAAAACAAAATAAAGCAAAACGCACATCCCCACCAAACTCTTCACCCCCATCCCCCGAATAAGCAAACAAATACCACAGAGTGGACTTGTGTCTCAAAAACTTCCCTTGTATTAGAGGAAAAATGCTTCTCAGCATTTCTGAAACTTAACTGGAAACACAATATATTGGGATGGGCCTGATTAGTAAAATCAGTTCTTTGAACTGTGGAAAAAAAACCAAAATCCTTAAAATCAAAATTATCTTCTTATTCATAAAAGGCTACAGAAGACATGGATATATTTAGCCATATCTGGATTTTCCTAATTACTCTAGAAAATTGTTCTATAATCATATCTCCTTCACAGAAATCATTTTGTCCTGGGGTTAGGAGCTGTATTTCATTTCCTTTATCATAGGACTAGGATTTTCCTTTTCCTAATCCCTGCAATAATTCTAATTTTGTCTTGGTGGTGCAGTGGCATCAGAACTCAGTTCCCTGAAGATAAAGATTTGGGAGCTGACTGCGAAAGAGTAGGGGAATTTTTTTAGGACCCTGATAAGCGTATGACTACCTAAACCACAAAACAACATACAGCTTTAGGTTAAAAGAACTGGAAATGTCTCCTCATGCACATTAAAAAGGATTTGGGAGGACTTTTAGGGGCTCAGTGAAGAAAACGTATCCCGACAGCGTGATGACATTGTGCTGTGCTGATTCAGAAATGAGTCAGCTCAGTTACCAGAAAAGAGGAGAATCAGGTCTTTTTTTGAAGGTACTTGCAGTGATATAGATGTGACAGGATGACTCATCTGTCATCGGTGGTTTAGTCAGCAAAGTCTTTGGCTCAATGGCAAGTATTTATAACTTGAAAATAAATGGAGGCAAGCAAAATGAAGAAAGCAAAAAAGATCTGGATGTTAAGTTTGTTCTATAACATTTAACTATGAGGTCATTATATCCATAACCCTAAACACCATTTTAACGCCAGTATCTGTCGAAGTCCAACCCACTGCACAATGTGCTTTGTGTGTTTCTGTCTGCTCCTCATTCAGAGGATGTTTGCTGCAGCACTCACCTAAGCACAGAGTGAAAAATCTCGGCCCATTTTCTGGCAAAAATTATTTTTTCATCTGCAATATTTCCTTCAGTACAGGTTTTACTTCACTTTTAGGTGGCATGCTTGATAGGGCTTGGAAACTTTTCCTTTGACAGATCCTTGAGAGCTTTTGAAGGACATGATTTGAGATCCACAGAAATCAATGGGAGTTTTCCATTGATATTAGTAGGTGTTTGATTATTGTTTTTTTCCTTCCACAATGCTCTTTCTATAATGTTCTTGAGGAGAGGTAATCAAATATCTTCAGAAGATATTATAGTGGGTGAAATTGTGGCTCTTTGAAACGAGTGCCAAAGCTGTCTTTTATTTGGATTGGAATTTCTCTGATATTAGTGTACAACTGTGATTATTTGTTTTATGTGGTATAAGTGACCACATTCGCGATCTGTAATTCTGCAAATATATTTTCACACCTCAAAATCTGGATTATTTTCTACATGGGAAAAAAAAAAAAAAAAAAGAAGAAACACTTAACAAAGCATAGCCTTCTTGTCCAGTTTTTAATTAAAGCAATAAATCAAGTAATAATCTCCATTATTTTTAACTGGGAAATGTTTTTTCTCATAAATAAAGATAATTTTATGAACATCAGGTCTAGAACACAGATATCTCTAGGAAGCTGTATTCTTAATAGGATCTGAAATTTGGATGATCTGTGGAAAGACAGTGTAAAGTCTAAATATAACAACATATTTTTCAATAGTTTTTTAAATCCTTTTGGAACATTGCCATCAACCTGCATCTCAAACACATTCATAAAAGCCTCTCTGTGCATTAAGACCCGAGGTTTGTCTAGTGCAGCACCTTATCTCCAGCAGTAGGTAGGAATGAAAGCAACTCAGCAGGTATAAAACCATCTTTCCCAGTACATTTTTACTACCAGAATTCAGTGGTTTAGGCACTTCCTTAACTAGGTATCACATCTGGCCCAAAGTACTGCACTCAAATCCAATATGTGAGCTATAAAGCTGAGTCTGGAATTTTCTTTGGCCCAACTGTCTGTCCTCCATGGGAACAGTTCTAATTCAGGCTATGAGAGACACATTCAGCTAAGACAAAAAAGAGTTACAATTCTACAAGATCTTCAAATCTGTGCATAGGTGAAACCAAAGCAAATACTGACTATTTATGGCAGGTTAAAATTATTTGCTGGCAACTGCGAACTGACTGATTTAACTTTATGTCCAAATAAGAAGAGCTGTTAATGGCGTTCAGGAGGCCTTGGTTCCCAGCTAGGTTTTTTTTACTTAATAGGTCATCCCTTTTCTCAAAAGCTTTTTAACAATAAGAGGTTTTGTTTGTTATTGTTGTTGTTTTTAATATATATAAATATAGGTCAATATTTACTGGGGAAAAAAAATATTAAAAGATTTTACAAAATGACTTCACCTTCCAGTTTGTCATCAAAGTGATCTAACCTGTTAGACACTCCATCAGGTAGGAGCTGGGGAAGCTACTGGTCCCACGGGTGCCTCTGGGTTTATCACAGTGTGATACACCCACTCTGTAGGCTGTATTTTTCTAAAGTATGAGATGGGCACAGTGATACTGTTCTTTGCAAGATGAGTTTTATGTTCTACTAGAGAAAGAGCTCTAGGATAATCAAATTTTACAAAAAAAAAAAAAAAAAAAAAAAAAAAAAAAAAAAAAAAAAAAAAAAAGCCGCATTATATTTTTCATTCTACACAGCTGGTCTGCATTTTTGTTTATGGAAATTATGATGAAAGAAATCCTGACTGCAGTAAGGCCAGTGAGGGTGCACATGAATTTATCTTATATTTTACGTGATACCCTTCCCTTTTGAGAGCCATTTGATAAGAAATTTCTCCTTATTCTGACACATTTGAACAATAAGTTCATTTAAGATCTTAATACTCTCAAAGTTGACAAAATGTCTGGAAAACAGATGGAAAAATTCAAGAAAGCAGAAATAATGCAAAAATAAGACATGGTAGAAGTGAACTAAACAAAATTCTAGTTATCTGTATACATGTGTCAAAATGTATGTATTTTATAATCTATGTTCATTGTTACCTTTATTCATATATGTTTCTGAAGTCAAAACTGGAGCAATTGCTTTACTTTAAAGGCAATGAGGCTATTTGTAAGTTTAAAGATAAAACTACGCTCATGTGAATTGTCAAAATTAGGTATAATCTGCTAATTTGCGAAATTCAGCAATCCTCAGTGAGTTCTGTTATTTTCGTTTTGAATTGGCAAAAATTTACACTGTTGAAAATCAAATCAAACTAGAAACTATTCTTGATAGCATAAGATATTTAGAAAGACTGTTATAAAAAATACGTATATTGAAACCAAAGAGTAAGATGTATTTAATATATTTCTGTATTTTTAATCTTTATATATGCAATATATTTCTGTTTAGAGAAACTAAACTTTAAAATAAATTAAGGATTGAAAGGTACTACCAGTCTTGTATATTATCTTGATAAATGGTTAATACGGTGGTATAACTAAAACTGTCAGGTCTTTAACTGGTTGTAGCTGGAACAAACTGGATCAAACATACTATGAAACAAAACTGAATTTTGCAAAATCCACAATCAAGATGAGAGTTTACATCTCAGGAAGATGGTCTCTGAATTGGTGCATGGAGGCCAGTGGTCCTTCAGGGCATTATTTGAACAACTAAATGCAGTTCAGTGTAAGGAAAAGCATAGGGTTCTTTTTCATGTCTGTCAAAAACAAATGCTTGCACAGCTGAATGGAGGATAGTTTTGCCTTCTTGGCAGTTTCATTGCAAAGAACTTTGTTGTTGTTGTTGTTGTTGTTTTGGGGTTTTTTTGTACCATAACAGAGGTCAGACAAACAGAAGGTCTGACTAACCAAATAAAGATAAATAACCCAGGGAGCGGGATGAGGAGGAAAGCTTTATCATTAGTTTAAAGACTTCTGGAGCAGAGTTTATAGGGAAGCTAAGTAACAAGTAGCAAACAACATGAAATGTTTATGCATGTCTGTGGAACCCAGTTATTCTTCTCTGTCTTTCTGTCTCCCTCTAATTTACTGTTCTAATCAACAGACCTATTTTCTGCCCTCTTGGATACTACCACCCCCCTTACGGGTTGACGTAAATAACATACAGCTCTAGCCCATGGCTTCACCAATATGAAACACTATATACAAAATGAGTTACTGCAAATAAGGCAAGGGCTACTGTCGTAAAGCTGTCACCTTTACCTCCAGGATTTTCCCTCCTAATAGACCTACACGCTTTCTTGTTATCACCCACAGTAATTTTTTTCTAAAACGCTGAAGCTGCTATTAGTCAGATACAAAATCATTTAGGGGCAGCAAGCGAAGACATGTTTCCTTAATAAATATCAAGGTAGACAATAAATGTCGGGAATTTTGGAACTTTTTCTGCCAAAGTCAGATTCTGGAGTCCTTGGCGTTAGTGATAAAACTTGTGAATTCTGGGGAGCTGGGAAGGATCTGACTAAACTCTTTACTGAGTAGTCTTAGGTCACTGGGATGCTGAAGCAACTGTATCCCAAATATAGTGCTGAGGATTTATCTAGATGGGTGTATCTCTGCTGCCACCCTACCTCTTTTTTAAATTACAACTTGAGTCAAATTTACCAGCTATAAATAACAGCAAAATGAACCAAAAATTGCATGCAGTACAGTCTAATATGTACAGCATACCAGTTGGAAGTTGACATTTGATTTACTAAGGGGGACATCTCAGATGATTTTTGAGGTCTGGTTGCATAAAACAATCAAAAGTTCAAAGGCATTATGATGAAGTGTGGCATTAAGAGTCTATTACATCCAAATGCATACGTTCAGGCCTTATTCCAGTGGATGAGTTGTTTCAGCTCTATGAGGTCTTTATGGTTCTTTGACTTTTTTTTTTTTTTTTTAATATTTACAGTCACACTGAAATTCATGTTTATACTAGGGAGACACTCTGCAATTCCAGCCTTTGCCTTTATAGAGACATCTGTGTTCAGTCCTACAGCTGGATGACTTTCAACCTTATTTTCTGGCTTACAGTCTCTATCTGCTGCTCACTGAAGTCAACAGATCAATTAAATAAGCTATCACTGGGTTATACACACAGCCCTAAAGTGAACATTCATTTCAGCAGGTTGGGTGCACATATTTGAGAAGGCACATGTTTATACCTGTGTTAACCAGAACGAGTATCCTAAATGTTGTAGTTGCCTGCAGCTGCCAGGTTTTATGGAAGAATCTGCAACCAACAACCACACCTTTAGAATAGGTGCAGCTGCTTACACACAATATTTAAATTTTAGTTGCATGAGCACTCTGAGCACAACAAACTTTACAGCAAAACCCTGACACTCCAAACAGTGCTTATAACTGAGAATCACCACCTGGCCCAGCACCAATGTTTTGACCATTTCTGGGAAGAGACAATTTACAGACCAGGCACAATTCATAAACTTTGTGTCTCTTATAATAAGAGACCTATGCTGAAGGTGCGCTGACTTATGGGTTAGAAAAACAATGAAGAAATGCTAACCTTTTGCATCTCCTCTACTAATCATCACCTTAACCCAAGCCAATTGCTCAAAATTCTGTTCAATTTTCTTCTATAGACCAAGTTAATTCAAAATTTGTAACTCATATTCAATGATCTCAGCACAATTCCCTTTCAGTTCAGCAACATTGCATTATGATAGCATTATTTAGATCTTCTTTAATGCTTTGAAGAAGTCACAAATGAACTGTGTCCTGGACATCTGCAAGGAACTGAATTTCAACTGCTTACCTAGGAATAAGCACTATCTCACAATTCTTCAGAAGAATTATTTGTATTCCAGTTTTACCAATGTAATGCTCAAGCAACATGAAATAAATGTCTAGGCACATGAGGAAGACTATTAACAGGAGACAGCTCTGATTTCTTACCCCTTACTACAAGTCCACACTACCTAGAAGTTGCTGTGGAACTTCATGGTGACAACGGACTAAGTTTCTCCTGGTACCAAATGAAAAAATGTCATTTATTTTACCTACTTTTAGAATAACTATGTGAATGGAATATTACATATCAGTAACTCATAGACAAGAAGTTCTGTTTGTTTTGGGTCTATCCCAATATATTTGAGAAATGTAGACAAAACTAACCATTCCATTTGTTATCTGAAGTTCTTCTTTAGCATTAATTTCATGGTTGAATTTCACTGGATGCTGCAAAAAATCTCAAATGATGAATACTGAATAAGTAGCTAGTCACATCATCCAATAATAAATCATAATTCTACCTGCCCAATTTTGCACTGTATACAGAAATGCTAATCACAGAGTGAAAAACAGTGTTTATTATAAATGACAATTTAATTCTATGCTCTGGTCACTTCCTAAAAGTAGTTATGAAAAGACCATATGGTCTAAATGGTAAATAGACACGCAAATGTATATATACAGAGGTATGTGTGTGTACGTAGTTCTGCTTGCACGTATAGATACATATACTTACACATTTCTTTTTCTCTGGAGTTGACAACACTCTATGGCCTGTCAACCATGGCTTATGAACTACATGGTAGATTTATCATATTTTACATGGTCTTATGATGTCTTTTAATTCTTCAGATTTTTAGCTTCTTGTATGTCTGTATTATGTATGTATTTACATACACACTTGTACATACACACACACACACGTACATATTTATGTTCTGGAGCTGCAGGCAATTTATTTCTGCACGGCCATAATACCCCATCTGAGCAACTAGCTATTGAAAAGTTAATGTAATCTGTGGTATTCAGGTTAATTTAAGGGGACAGAATTAAAATCCATTAGTGTGCAACAGAAAAAAGAAAAACTTGTCTTTCTTCAACCCCGGTACTACTACAAAAATCCATATGGTGTGCCTAAGGGGAATATTAAAATACAATTTATGAGACACAATAGGTAAACAAACACATCTTCCTTTAGGGTTCTGTAGAACATACACAAATTGTACACTAAAATCAACCACCCTAAATCCATTGTAGTTTGCATACCACAAAATTTTCCTCTTAAGGTGGCAGCTTGCATCTAACATGCTATCAATTAGATTTCCTGACAAAGACATTATTTTAAGACAATTATTTAGGAAAAATGAAAATTTATGAACTTGTGTTTTATGATAAATGAAATTGAAATATTACTTCATCTGATATCTGGGAAAGCATAAAATTTTGCATTTTAACTTATGACAGTATTTATATGTGAAATATTTTTATTACTGTAAAGTAAAATATATAACTTGCAGAATAATGAAAATATAGTGAACTACATCAACATCAAGTTTATTGTACTTGAAATATTTCCATACTTCCCTGAGAATGATGTAAATTTTGGTAGAATATAAGAATTAAAACCAAAATTTCATGCAATATACAAGAAAGCAAATCTGGAGTTAAAATATCTACTGACAAAATACCTTCTGCATAGTCCACAGGCTTCCTTCTGTTCAAGAGGTGCTTTGAAGTCAGGCTTTATGAGTCTTTCATGAAACAAATGAAAAAGCCCTCGAGATAACTTCATTTTGTATTTCAATTAGACATATTCTTAGCACTTTACTACCCTTGACACAGTGATGTACCACTTATATTTTAGCCCCGGCCACAGTGCTGGTAGGTTGTTTCTAATTATATCTTGGTTTAATGGTCATTACAGTCATATCAATGTAACTATATATATCAGAAACTAAAGAATTAAGTACTTTACTGCAGTCTGAAATTACAGAACTTGCCAGGTTAGCTTGCTGCTGGTTAATAATGCAGGCCTTTAAGTCAACAAGGTTTATCTTCTTGGAGTGTTGTCTCAAGGTAGTAACCGCTATAAACAATGATGGATGTGCAGTGATTTCATAGTTTGTGTACCATTAAGTTTCATAGAATCACATCGTCATAGAATGGTTTGGGTTGGAAGGGAAATTTTCAGATCATCTAGTGGAATTCCCCTGCCAAGGGCAGGGCCCCCTCCCCCCAGCCCAGGTGGGTCCCAGCCCCATCTAGCCTGGTCTTGGGCACTGACAGGGATGGGGCACCCACAGATGCTCTGGGCAGCCTCTGCCAGCACCTCACCACTTGCATCATAAAAAATTTCTTCCTTAGATTTAATCTAAATCTATCCTTTCAGTTTAAAACTTATTCCTTGTCCTATAACTACAGGCCCTGGTAAAAAGTCTCCCTCCATCTTTCTTGTAAGTCACCTTTAAGTATTGAAAGGCTACAATAAGGTCTTCTCCCCACAGACTTCCTTTTTCCATGCTGAAGAACAACAACTTTCTCAGGCTTTCTTCATAAGGAAAGGTGCTCCAGCTCTCTGATAATTGTTGTGGTTTATACATGAATAACTTTCCTTTTTTTTTTTTTTTTTTTTTTTTTTTGGAAGCATTCTGGCAACCTCTGGTGAGTTTATAATACAAGACTGACTGCCAGAAGAGATTTACTCAAACTTAGAAAAGACAAAAAAAATTCTGATTTGCCATATATAACAGTTTATCACAATATTATCTAGAAGAGTCTATGCTAGCTGTAAACTTTTGTTGTTTTATAGAATTTAATACCTAGTTGGGTTCCTGTTTATTGTCTGACACTGCTTGCTTAGCAAATATACATCCATGCTGGACATGATAGCTACAAACTGCTTGTTACTAAATATACTCATTTTCTGCATTAAAAGAAGAAAATGGAAATAAGGAAACTTATTGCTGAAGAACGCTTGTATGGGAACTTGCTGCACAGGAGCTGTAATTGTCCCATTAGGTTTCTAATATCTGTTGGACATTTTTCTGTTGTTGTTGGATTCTTCTAGCAAAGCCAGCAAAGACTGAGTGCATTTCCTTTATCTCCATGTTCCAGTTTCCTAAGAGTGGGATTTTCGAGCCACTTGTTTTAATTCCATACCAACTCCTCAGGCTGTCTTGAGTACCCTTAAGTCACGTGTGCTTACTGAGGTGATGTATCCAAGAGGAAAATAACTTGCTGAATAAGCAGATGCTGCATTTCTGACCACTGCTTTCTGGGCTTCCGCCAGCTGAGAGAAGAGTGAAGGGATTTAGCTGACTAATCCAAAACACTAGCACCCACGGCTTGCCACATGGACTTCACATACAGTCAAATAAAACAAGCAATTCTTATATACAATATCACTTAATTTCACTGAACAGATGATAAAAGAGCTCTGCTGGATCACACCCTGGAATTCCAAGTCTCTACATTGACTGTAAAGGCAATTAGATTACAGAATTTATGAAAAGCTACATTTTACATGTTTAAAGTGAATTCCATATGGGT
This sequence comes from Falco naumanni, assembly GCF_017639655.2. Lineage (NCBI taxonomy): Eukaryota > Metazoa > Chordata > Aves > Falconiformes > Falconidae > Falco > Falco naumanni. The sequence continues at coordinate 80,554,828 of NC_054080.1, forward strand.
AAAAACCTGCACAAAGAGCCACATAGCCTGTTCCTTTCAATTCTTAACATTTAAAATATTCCCATAACATCAGCCTAAGAAATTACCTAAGAGCAACAGCTAGGCAGCTGCTGGAGTGTCACCACTGCTTATTATGCTCCTCAGCCTCAGAGTCTCTTGGCTGGACAGATAATGGACCAAGAGCAGCCTTGGGGAGAAAGACTTGGGAGTGTTGGTTGCTGAGAATCTCAACATGGTCCTACAACGTGTGCTCACAATCAAAAAAGCCAGCCGTATCCTGGGCTGCATCAACGGCAGCGTGGCCGGCAGGGCGAGGGAGGGGATTCTTCCCCACTACTTTGCTCTGGTAAGTCCCGCCGCTGCAGTGCTGTGTTCAGCTCTGGAGTTCCCAGCACAAGAAGGACATGGACCTGTTGAAGACAGTCCAGAGGAGGGCCATGAAGATGATGAGGAGGCTCGATCACCTCTCCTGTGAGGACAGGCTGAGGGAGTTGGGGTGGTTCAGCCTGGAGAAGAGAAGGCTCCGGGGAGACCTTGTAGCAGCCTGGCAGTACATAAAGGGGGCCTACAAGAAACCTTGGAGGGATTATTTACAAGGGCCTGTAGTGATAGGACCAGGGGGAATGGCTTTAAACTGGAAAAGGGGAGATTTAAATTAGATATTAGGAGGAAATTCTTCCCTGTGAGGGTGGTGAGGCACCAGCACAGGCTGCCCAGAGCAGCTCTGGGTGCCCCGTCCCTGGCAGTGCCCATGGCCAGGTTGGACGGGGCTTGAAGCAACCTGGGCTGGTGAAAAGTGTCCTTGCCCATCATGGCAGGGAGGCTGGAACTAACTGTCTTTAAGGTCTCTTCCAACCCAAACCATTCTATAATTTTATGATTCCTTGTTGGCTTTTTCCCTTCTTCACTGCTTGTTATGCCTTGTCTATTATTTAGGTAATTACGTGATTGTTTCTTGCAGACAGAGTTCCCTGTAAAACACAGCCCTAATTCTTCCTAGGAATTACTCCAACACAAAATAATCAGCAACAGATATGATAAACGCAGTGATATCAAGTGGAATAAAGAACAGATAAACTCCCTGGGACTAAGAGTTCAGATGAACCTGAAAGAACTAGAGTGACTGATTTCCGCACTGTAGGCTGATTACAGAAGGCCTGTCCTGGCTACAGTTTCTAATAAACATAATGTAGATATTTACCTTTAGATATTTCTTGACAGAGGAAACTGGAAAGAGGAGAAACAAAATCTCTATGTAACCACCGATACAAATTTAGAAGAATTATCAGGTTCCTATGCTGTGATGGAGGTTATAGCGTTAACAGGAATTTAATGAGGCGACAAATAGTTCCCTTTATTTCTAATAAATTATTTGCTTCAAAACTGAGATACAACTATTGGCAGTCCTGGTGGAGTTGTTTAAGATGGAAACGACAAAAAAAGTCAAAACTGAAAAGATCATTGGTGGAGCAAATGAGATAAAAGCTGCCAACACAAACCAGAAACTTTTAAAAATATATACATTTGAGGTTATTTTCTGCCACATTCTCACTAAAATAATTAAACAATTTGTCCTTTAGACATCAGACCTAAGCAACATTGGCATAAACCTGTGGCACAAATTTAAAATTGGCAGAATTATGGACCTTCTGGATCTTGGCAGGACCTAATCCTGGAAAAAGTCTTTGCTATAAGGATTATTCAAAAAAACTTTTGAAGAATTGATTATGCAAGTATAAAACCATGTATTTATGAAATTGTTTTCAGTAAAATTTAGACATACGCTTACAGTTGACCGTGAGTTTAAGCGTTTTAGAGAGTTCGTTCTGAAGCATGGAGAATTCATCCCATGAAAAAGTTTATAAGACAGTTTTGAATCACTGAAAACAGGATCGTAACAGACTTTTCATTTTAAGGTCATTGTTTTCCAGCATTAAATATTGGACTAGGCAAAATTTGAAGATGCATATACTGAAAACTAGAATCCAGCCTTTTCAGGGTGAATTTGGTATTCAAAAAAGGCCTTTCTGATAAACATTATTCCTTTTTCTGTTACTGAAGCATCTCCAGCTAATGTGCACTTATTTTGTAGATAACAAATCTTTTCTTAGCTCCCATTACTAAATGATGCCATTTTACTCAGCCTAACAAATTAATTACATAACAAGATATAGTTTCAGAAAAATACTTAACATTGTCAAATCTGATAGCACTGTGCCTCTTGAAGCTTTTATAGAAGATAGGTGCATGATCCTCAGTGTGACTGCTTTTCCTGCTTCAGTTTATTTATGCTCACTTCACTGCTGAAACAGATTTCAAAATAAAGAATTCACCAAATTAAGAAAATTATGTTTCTGCATGCTATTTTGTTTTTATTTCTAACACAGTAATATCATGGGTGTTTATAGGGCTAATATTACACATGTATATAACCATTTTCATAGTAAAAACATCTTCAGAAATATTAAAGACTGTGATGTACAAACTCACACTTAAATAAAAACCCAGGCAAGTTTTTGGTTTGTAGGCCACTTGATTACACAGTAAACTTGGAGGATTAGCCTAATATTAGTAGGAAATACCTTCTAGAGTACGCAGAGCTCTGAAAATCTGATGATTTAGCAATTCAATACCTTCCAGCAGCTTAGCATTTCACTAGAATGTGCTGGACTGGTGTTTGCTGACAATTCAAGAAACATATGGGGCTCTTCTAATGCTGTGAGGTACATGAATCAGGTCCGAAGAGACATATATATGATTATGTTTACACAGGTACCAGTGATAGCTTTCCAGTGGGATCCATGAACAGTATAGTGAGATAAGGATTTTTTCTCTGCTTGTTACTTTCATGACTGTGTACATCTGAATATGTGTGTGTGTGCTGTGTATAATCTTCCTTTATTAAAAACTTTTTCTGTCCAGGAAAGAAGATGACTCCTAATCTGTCAGGTAACTGCTTTTGACTAGTTTCAAAAACAAAGAACAAAAATCCTGCTTTCTTCTTCAAGTAACCTACTACCCAAGAATATGATAACACAGAGAACACAATAAGAAATAAGTTGGATGTGGAAACAATGAGGAAATAACAGATTTTTAACGCTGACAATATTATATCATACATCAGGAACTGGGTATGTCTCTGTTTTACATATCAGTCCATGCAAGACCTTGTTGCCATAAAATTCACCTTGAAAATTATATTCCAACCTTAACTTTGTATTTAAGAACATCAGTGATAAATAAATGACAAAATATATGACAACATGGCAAGTCTTTTGATGTATATCCTCAATATTTAAAACAGCAATACAAGATGACATATGCCAATGCTGATCCATTTTACCCTCTGTCATTACTCTGTCATGATGTAGCACATCCGTCAATGGAAAAGAGATATATAGGACCATTTTACAGGTGATCAGATTGATCCAATTGATTGGCATATATAGAACAATTGACCACGTTGTGTCTAATGGGTCAACGTTTGTCTATCAGTTTTATTCTGCGTGCTATCAATATGATTGCATCCAAGGCTATCTGGATTATGGTGAATATAGTGTGCTATACTTCAAGAAGACCAAACTGAAAAACAAAATAATGAAAAGACAAAATAAGGAAAGATTTTCCTCGTGTATTAGCAGCTCAGCATATGCAAAGATAGATGGCATGTGTCTTGGATAAGTGCCCAAGCTTAAAATATGCCACTCTGGAGTACTCGCAGTATAATCAGTGAAGTGCAAGAAGTAAATTAAGAAATAAGAGTTAAGCAGTCCAAATGCACACCAGCATATACAATGGTTACTGTTCCTAACGATCAGCTATCTGTTTGGGAAAGGTTACAAGATGGAAAGTTGTTTGCTGGTAGATTAGCAGGCAGCATCTGCGCTGTGCTTAGGAACAGCTGAGTTGATCGGTGCTGCACACAGCTGTTCCCTCCTTCGTCCTCCAAGAGTGGAAGAATTTCCCCTTTCTGACTGAACAAAGCAAACACATTCCTTCGGTGCTTGGAGAGGAACTCTCTGTAAGCTGATCTACTTTACATTTTCTGCAGGGGTATATCTCACTATGTAATTATAGTTTGTCCCTGCCTTAGCACATTATTAGTCTGGGTTAGTGATGCTCCTTCAGAATAGTTCAGACAGAAGAAAATGGTGTGAAAGATTAATGAGTCTATAGAACAAGAATTTTACAAAATTATTCCTCTCTGATCCTTCTAAGTTTTGATCCTGTTATTAAAGACTACATGACCATTTTCATGGCAACGCAAGCAATGCAACATGAAAGACATAAAATCTTCAGGCCCGCTGAGCTGCACAGGCTGATGATAATTGCAAAGTTGTAGATGTCCAAGACTTGAAAAAGTGAGACAGATACCTCCATTTTAGGATACATGTCATAAGATAGCTAAAAACGTCATGAGATACCTAGGAAAGGCCAGATTCTGAAATATAAAGAAATTGTTCATTATGAAGGTGACAGGGTAAGTGATTGAAAACAGACTCATCTGCAATATCAGGATCATGTACATACCTTCCAAAAATTAGTAAGTTAAGACAATTTATATAAGCTATACAGTATTTATACATTTTTATATATATATTTGTGCCTGTATGAGTTTTAAAACGTTATTTAATGACCATTTTCAAAGATTTTCCACTTCCTGGCTAAAAGTCTGCTATGAAGATACACAGCACATTTCTCTTGAGACCTGAAAGGTCCACAGACAAATTTTCATACATTCATTTTACTTTCTCTCTCACAAGATAACTGAGTAGTTTGGTTTGGGGTTTATGTGGTTTTGGGTTTTTTTGTTTGTTTGTTTGGGTTTTTTTTAATATTTGTGAAGAATCTTCACAGTAAGAGGTATAGCCAAAGAGAAGACATAGATGATCATCTAGCAACAAAACATAGTGGCCAGGACAAACTAGATTTCTGAAGTTTCATTATCAGTCTTTGGACATGCTGTACTAGATATGTTGCCTTTCCCTATATTTAGAATTATCAAATCATTCTGTTTGGAAGATGCCTGAGGAAGAACAGTCAACATCCTGCTCAAAGCAGCAGCATTGTATAATCATACTCATTTTATAAAGAACAGATTACAGATCATGCAGTCTAATTCCTGAGCATCGCTCTTGAGTCTCATGTGTCCCTTTAACAGTTACTGTGGTAATTTCTGTTATAATTAATTTTTAGTTATGCAGAGTTTAGTTGAAAACAAAGTTGGAGACATAATAAGTGTTGCCAATTAAATACAGATACTGCTGTATATCTTAACCCCATATACAAAGTTAGGACATTAAAAAAAAAAAAAAAAAAAAAAAAAACACCAAGAAAACAACAACCAAAAAAAACCCCACCACATATAAATAATTTAGGCAACAGGAACTGCTCAGGCACAGTTTCAATAGATGTTTGTACCAAGAGCACATCAGTGAAGTCTTTAGCACCAAACAACACAGCCTGTAAAGCCGCTTTCAAACACCAGGAGCTTACGGCTGTCCACGGTTATGCTCTAGGCCAAAAGGTCCCAGATACCAGTCACAAGGTTAATGAGCTCTGAGCTGCTTATCCATGCCAGAAGCTAATATGTTCCTGTCAGCAAGCTCAATTATCAATGAGAAGATAAAATAGCAAGTGGAAAGTGCAATATCACTCTCTTGCCTTGTAAAAAAACACGGAAAAAATGTTTTCATTTCCATAAGCAAAAAATCTGTTTTAAAATGGGTCTGAAGAAGGGATGGTCTAGAGCTTCTGCCACACTATTAAAATGTCTGTTTAAAAAGGCAATTGTTTTGTGGAAAAACAATTAACAAATCCTGGACTTTTACAGGAGCAATTTTCATCTCTCATAAACAGAATCGAAGAATGAGAAAGTGACCATGGTGTATCTGACTAGGAAGAAAAGAATGAGTAGTTCATAAGAAAGGAAATTATTGTTTTTCCTTGGTTTCAAGTGTTGGTCACTGTCAATCAATGTCATTTCAGTTTAGCTGTAAGTTTGCTTGTTAATCATAGCCTTCTCTTCTGCTAACTCTCTGTGGAGTGTTAGAGAGGCTTTCTCTCCATCAGATGCTTGAAATCAGCTCAAAATAACGATTGCTCCTGGCTCACACAGAGCCAATTTATTTTTAAGAAGGATGAGCTTGTCCCAAGAGCAGAGCAATAACTACCACTGACCATTATATTTATAGAAACATGATTACATTTCTTTAATGATTACTTATGAAATAGATCAGTGATTAGCTAATGTGTCCCTCTACCTTGCAACGTAAAGACAAAGCATTCATGTCAAAATCAGCTGGCATATACTCTTTCATACAATGCTCTGAAAGAGATAATCAACTAGGAAAGCAGAAGTTTATCTTGCTTGGTTTTATTTTCATTTATTGTGTTGAGTACCTTACAGTAGGTACCTTTTTGCTTTCTGTCATATGTAGTTGGACAACTATCACTGCCTTTACATGCAGAATAATATTTATTTTTCCCCAGTTTAAATGCTGAGCTGATTTAACAGAGGAGGTTTCAACCATCTCATTATTTTAATCGATGGGCTTCTTGTCCAAAGCCTTTCCCTAATTTAGGATCTGCTCCATATTCATTCAAGTCTATGGAATCACCTCTATTTATTCCATTGAGCAACAGATGAAAAGTAGTATAAATAACTTCTTATTTCAATTGTTGGATTTTTTGAGTGCTTGGTCTGAAGATCAGTTTTCAGTAGATGTATAAACTGTGTATGAACAGGTATTCATATGCAGAGCATGTGGCATATATCTAAAAGAATAAAGGCTCTTAGATTTACTCCCGTAAAGCACTTGTGCTCATAAGCGTTAGTACAAGTCATCACTTTAATTTTCAGAGAAGGTAGGCCTGAATGCCACTTTAAATGCTTGTGCCCAAAATTTCAACTTTCCAAACCCTATCTCAGTTGCCTGGAGAAACATCCATTCCCAATATCTGAAGTTTTTTTCATTCAATTTCCCTTTTAATATATCTGCTCAAACACATCTGCTTCTGGACCTTTTGAGAAGTAAGTGGTTCTGGAATTCATTCTCATCTAAGTTCTTTGATGATTCATAACCTCAGAACTACTTCAGCAAAGGACATAGGAAGGATTTTAGAAGTCATACTTTATCAACTCTGAACACTCCTAAGAAGAATGTAGCAGTGCTATTTTATGACTTAGTTATGAAGTCCCTTCAAATCAATGGATTTCAGCTGATTTCAAATGTCTTGAATCAGATCTCTTAAGTGGCAGAGGCAACAGTAGGTACTGCTCCTGCCTGGGAAACATGCCTCTTGAGACTTGTCATTTGGGTGCCTCTCCATTGCTTCAAAATGGGACAGAGGCACAATTTACACTTGATGCACAATGAAGAACAATTCAAGCAACATTCAGGAAATGAAATGCATGAAAACTGCTTGGCTTAATTCTCCTTCAGGTAGGATAGCCTTGGTAAACTCTTATGTCACAGAGCAAATTCTTCAAGTATTCACACTGCAACTTCATACATTTTATGTGTCAGCACCTTGTCATTTGAAAATTGTCTCATGAAGAATGGTCCCATGCGGAGAGTAGTAGAATTTGACTTAGGAGATCTATGTCAAGTTACTTCCTTTGAGCAGAAACCTTGGGTAAATTGATTAGCCACTTTCTTTCTTACTCCTTACTGGGTTTACCTACATAGGAAGCGTAAAGGGATGTATTATTAAATATTGCAAATAAATAAATATAAATGTTCCTTAAATAGAAAAGGGAGTGAATCATCTGTGAACTGTTCCTTCCCCCTGCCATTTTTGTTCAGTCTCTCCTCTCTTTACCCCTCTTTTTAAATGCAAGTTGTTCGAAGATTGTGTTCATATGAAATAAGAACAGAGCTTTCAGGAAAATTATTTATTTCATTTCTTTGAAACAATCTGTGCATTTTATTCAGCTTTTTCTTTTTAATACTCTCTCTGATTTAACATTTTACTTTTATATGATAATTACCAGAATGCTGCTCTTGTATTTTTAATTTATTATTTTGTTTAGCGTTCTATCAGTCCCACACTGATATCTCCATTTTCCACCCTGCTTTCTCCAACCATTATGTACCTTGGGAAAGTGATTCAGCTTCCCATAATGTCTTTGACCATGGTTTGACCAACTCTTCCAAACTGCAGAGAGCTGACAGTGGATTCATTAGCATAGGAACTACACATTAAAGTGGTGTCATCTGATCTAAAACATTTGCATTTCATGACCAAAAGCTGTTTTCTTATATGATATCCATTCTAATAGAAGATAACGTCTTGCAGTAACACTTTATCCAAAGCCTGTTGGAACCCACAGGGATTTTTCAACTGATCAATTAGATTTTGAATAAGGGCACAGCAGCCCAGTTCAAGAAATACCAAACCCCCACCTCTAGCCAGCATAAAATATGCTTAAAGCAATCAGTCTTTTTCTAAATAGGGAAAGACTTCTGAATCTTAACCTAAAACCTTCTGAAAGAATTACGTAGACTTCATCATCTTACCCTTCAAAATGAATTCTCAATGACTAAATTGTCATTTTGCTGTATTGTTGGATTCTCAAAATGGACAAATTTTTCTTCTATTAATTCCAAGTAGTTATACAAAGCTCAGATGCTTCAACATTTTGTACAACTCATAAAGAAAAATCAGTCTTTTGAAGGTCACTGAATTTCACATAAGCCTGCAAATTGTTTCCTATCTGGTGTTAGCGTACAAAGGACAACAGCAAAATCCTGTAGTATTTCTGCTGTGTATTTATCACTGCATGGGAAAAACTTTTGAGAATGAAGAAAGATTAAGAGTAATTATACATACAGAAAGATAAGTAAAGCTTCTGGTGCAGTTAAATATAGAGAAGTTCAGCATTACATCTTTGTTCATAGCCCAGAGAAGTTGACATATATCTTGTAACTATCTTCAGCTGGCCTTTGAGACCAACATGTTAACCACAAGTTTATATAACAGAAAGGAAAATCAAACAAACAGCTTCTCAGACATTCAGTCAGACTGATCCAGACACTCACAGAATATTCAGAAGAGCACAGTCACATTTTCAATTTATTTTTTACCATGGAGTGTCATATTATTGATTCTTTACATTATTGCTTTAAAAGAATTACTTTCAGAGTTTGTTTCTTTTTGCGTTCCTTTGAAAGTCTGATATTCTCAAGTGGATAATGATAAGACAGGTTCACAGTGTATTTTTATGCATTTTGCAATTACTGAATTGATTTTTGTAAGGAGCTGTTTTTCAAGCAACTGTGCATCAGTTTTGAAATGTACAATATTTATCAGAGATTGGGCTTTAGTTTATTTTTATACATTTCAAGAGACTTGACAGTAGCAATCTCTTATCTCATAAAGGGACCTTCTTGACCCTAATGTTCTCCACATGTTTTGTAGCTGTATCAACGTTCTATTAAACAGGATTTGGAGCAGGCTTCATCTGCTTTGAGTCTAGAGGCTTGCAAAGGATAGGTGGTTTGAATTTCTCTTCCCTGGAGCCTTCTGGAAACCTGTGTAGTCACTCTGTATAAAAGCATGCACATGATCTGATTCAGGCTATCTTTCTGCTAATCAGCTTTATGTGGTGCCAAGTGTGAAGATGAAATGCTGATACCTTTCTCAATGCTAGTCCCATTTTAGAGGGCCTTAGCTTTTCCATGTTTTTGTCCTGAGCTCTGGCTATGCACTGAATGTTGGGGTCTGATATGGTTGGCCAGGAATGGATACAGAAAAAAAGTCAGGGAAATCCTTATGATTGGTCCAATAGCTGCTGTAAAGAAAAAAAAAAAAAAAAAAAGAAAAATCAGCAAATTGTACTTACAGTTAATTTTTATCATTTATTTTTAAGGTGGGGTTTGGTGGATGAGTAGAGACTAAATTTTGGATACTATAAGAAGATACATCTTGGTTAACTTTCTCAAGGGATCAGGACTTGCAGAGTGATCTAGATAGACTGGAGAATTGGGCAATTATCAATGTCATGAATTTTAACATGAAAAAATGCCAGATTGTGCACTTGGGGCAGAGTAATGCTGGACAAAAGTCCAAATTGGGAGAGGAGTGGGTGGAGAGAAGCCCTGAAGAGGCACCTAGGGGTGCTGGTTGGTAGCAGGCTTGATGTGAGGTAGCAGCCTCAGCCAAGAGGGCAAGTAGCATCCTGGGATGCTTCAAATGCCATCAAGAAATTCAGTGACAGAACTGATCTATCATTGAAAATGTAAATAGAGAAAATGTATCTTCAGATACAGGCAGACTTCAAATATAGGTGACCAAATAGAAACCTGAATCTGTTTGACCCATTTCACTGGTATGGCTACGGGTATTCCTTTTTGGAGGTGATCATGTTTAAAAGAGTGACAGGCATGACATCATATCATATTTTGAAAAGCCAGTCACCTCATGAAGTATCCATTTATTTAGTAATGATATTTAGTAATGATATTTAGTAATGATTATTTAGAAATTTTAGTAGGATACTGCTCATGCTAACCATAGTATTGGTCAAGGAGGACTGGAAGTGATCTGTAGTGTCCCTAACAGAACTGCATAGATTCATGCCAGCCCCAGAGCTGCCACATTAAGAACATTGCTTCCTTTTCCCTCAACACATGTAAAACACATGCAAAGATCAATTATTTTCCATTAAATTATTCTCGTAAGACTTAGAGAAACTTTGTGAAAAATAAACAGGAGCAGTTCTGCACAAATATATATATGGAGAAAAAAAAAAGCAATATTAATTCTTAGAACGCATTAGAGATGTAGTATGAGGCAAAAAGTATAAGGCAAAAGAACATCACAAGAGCTGTCCTATCTTTCAGTGACAGAAGCACTTTAATGTGACACAGCTTTTGAAATGTAAAGAGAAAAATTCCTCTTCTTCACACAATAGAAAAAAACTGACAAGATTTATCTGTTTAACCTGAATATATTGAGACAAAGAGAAGCATGGACAAAGAGGTGATGTAATGAGAGTCTAGGAATGAGCAGATGCATGATTTGGGCTCCCTTACCTCAGTTATGCACCACATGTTCAGCTCTGACACATGTGCACTAGCTATTTACTCATATTGCACCAGATGACTCCACCACTTGTTTTCAGGGAAGTAATTTGTTCAACTCAATTACTGTAGTCAGCCACTAGATAGTTTAAATTACGTATCATCTGTTTCTTATGCAAAGTTCTCACTTCATTTGTCTCTTTGATTGTTTCAGATGCCACTTTGTCTTACAGGAGATAACATAAAAGCCATCAGACAACATTTATCAAATACCACAATGTCTAAGTCTGATAATGTGCAAATTGAACTCCCAGAAAGGGAAGGTAAATTTGGGGATAAGGTTATGTCCTGTGGCTTGGGAGCTCTGTATTCATTTCTTGGACATAATAATGGCTGATAGTCTAGTTTTCATTTCAGATTCTCCAAAGTATCTACAGTCACAACACTACCCCAGTGCTTTAAGTTGAAAACTGGTGAAAAAACTGGATCTCAACTGCAAGTTTAGAAACAAATACACACTATGGATCCCTTCTGCTTATGGAACATCAGTTTTTTATGTAGATGAGTAGGTATCATAATAACTAAAGGCACAGTGACACCAAGACAGGCTGGAATTTATTTATCTAAGTAAGACAGGTAGTTTAAAATGGGAATTTTCTTTAAAAAGAAAATTGTTGTTGATATAGGTCTTTACATCTTTCTGGAAATTCAGTATTAAGTGGTTCTTACCGTCAGGGCAGGAATGAATTCTTTTGCAAAACCTGCTCCCTTAGACAAATTACTTTTTGTTATTATTTGGAAAATTCAGCTTTGTAACACATTATCTTTATTCTTGCATGAGAAAATGGAGACATGATTGTACTTGCTCTCTCCACAGAAATGCCAGGATTTCTATACTCCATAAGTTTTCTGCTCTCTGGAGGAATTAATTGGCTTGAGTCCAAAGGGAAAGAAATATCATAAACTACAAAGTATTTGTTGTCTTGGGATGAATTTTTCATGCCCTTGGATCACTGACCGTGATGAATCAAGTGGCACAGAGCAAGAGATCAATCAAGAACAAGTGCCAGCGAAAGTGAGAAGCACAGCAGACAAAGTGCTATCGATGTCAGAAGATACGCCTGCTCCATGAAGCACTGACTCATTTTTCACCAAACTCTCTAAATATGGTGATACCATTTTGAAACTGTTGACTTGCTTCAGTGAAACTATGAATATCAAGTACCTATCTGGTAAGAATTCTCTGCCTGAATGTAAGCAAAGAAAAGCCTTGCATCCTGTCGGCTACCTTCAGTCCTACACTGCTGGAATACTTCACTACCCTGTGATTAGAAGCATTCCTTACAGAGGTGTTTTTTTGTGATGATACTTCTCCTTTACGAGATCCTTAAAGGAATTTGCAGTAACATATGTTTTGTAAAGTATTCTACAAAAATCTAAGGTGTCTTCTGGGGACAAAATTAACACTCTCGAAATAATAACTGATTCATGGTTTTCTCAAGTTTAGAAGCTAAACTGGTCAGTTGGAAAATGGATTAAAAGAAGATAGCAGGAAGACAGAAATTGCTTAACTGTTTGCCTCACGGAAAATAATAATAAAACATAAATCTAACTTGCTTCAATAAAGGTGAAGTGTAACTGGAAGCTTCACCTCTGGGCATGTTAAAGGCTATTTTATTAGAGCAGGGAACTCCAAAGTGAAATTGATCAGTCTGGATGAGCTAAAAGAAGCAAGCTGCTTAAACTGGGGACTGAAAATGTCTCCCATACCCAGTGGATTAAAGTCTGAGAAAGAGACATACCACACCAACCAGCAGACTATATGTTTTCAATTTAAAGGGGAGCATTATTATCACTGAAGTTATAGATGGTTTTAATAGAGGAAAAAATCTTCAAAACAAATTTAAATGAAACCATCATATACAATTTACATAAAAAAGAGGAAAAACTGATAAATTCTACAATAATAGGAACTGGTCCTGAACACCAAAATTTATTATGTTCAAGCACTCTTCACAGCAATTACAGCCACCTTTACCAACTTTTGAACTCTGGCCATTCCCAGGTATCCTTTCAGTACTAGTTACCCTAGTTGCCTGGGCATCCAGGCTTCTCTCAAACAATGGAAAGCATTAAGTACCTAGGATTGTGCACCTCGCTTCACCAGCTACAAAAAAGCACCTACATATCTAGACTTAGATAACGCTTTCAGAAGCTGAAATTAGGCAAGGTGAATTTCAGCACTAGTACCTAAATTTCTGCGCACAGAATTTCCTGGATGTTTCTTTCTGGCAAATCCCAATGCTACCTGAATCTCAAACACTTAAGTAGTCATTTCACATTTAAGTCCGTCAAGGTTTAAAATAAATTGTTATTTGTCTTTTGACAAAAAAAAAAAAAAAAAAAAGCAATTTCTCAGAGAAGAAGCATAGTAGTGGGCCCTGCCCAAAACATGGCCAAGAAGCAGCTGGCTGTGCTCATGACTGCCCCCACCTCCCCCACCCCCATTTGTTCAATAATTCAATATTTGTAGCAAGTAGGCATTCCCAGTTTATTTTCTATTTGATGAGATACACACTGATTTCACTGATTGCTTAGTTTACCAAAATGTATGATAGACTCTCTTTCCTTGAATCATCATTTCTAGTTGTAACATCTTTACAGAATGTTTATCACATTTTATTAATTTGTTCATGGAGATGACATGGACTCTAAGAAATTTCTAGAAAACGTTCAAAGAACTTGTCACCTGGTACAAGTCACAGAACTGTGCTGCACATAATAACCCCTTGTGGCTTAAACATCTACTAAGGTGCATCATTTAATAGCTTTCAAAGAGTATCCTGCATCTAAAGTTGCCTACTTACAAAACAAGGCAAATATTCCTGGTCTCATTCTACAGATGGGAAACAGAAACAGAGAGGTGAGGTACACACTAGACTGTAAAACACAGTATAAAATACAGAAATCAGATGAAAGTTTAAGCTTCTGTGTTCCAATGGAATTTTTTGCCATTAGACAATCAGTAGCAATGTGGCCTCATGTTCAGGGGATTAGGAAGCTTGAACCAGAAAGATATTTGCATTTACTCATGTATTAAGCTTGCAATATCTGACTTCCACCAGCATATGCATCAGCTGCCACGATAGCAGTACCAGTGACTTGATTGCCACACATCATGCAGCTTAAATTTATTTTTATTTATAAGCAAATTATAAGATCATTAATCATACAGATTTATGTATTTAAAAACTGAAAACTAAAATCCCGTCTTAGATTGGTGGACTACTAATTCACTCAAATCTTTTGTGAATTCTCAAGGCCCAAAAACTAACAAAAAGACACCCAGTTTTTTTAAAATATGTATGAACCAAGATGGTGTCAGAGGAATCAACACAGAAATACACAGCCTCAAGCTACAGTGATAAGCAGCACACTAGATCAAATGAAATAGTGAAAAAAAAAATTTTTATTTTTATTTTTTATATATTTTATTGCATTTGTGTCTATCAAATTAACTTAAACAAAAGAGAAACAAAATCTCCTCTACCTTTGAAACAGGCACTCCAGTCAGTCTTGTCCACTGCACACTTTGATACTGACAACTGGGAGGGGTGAGAACGTGCATTTGGGAATCACCATTCAGAACTGGCCATTCCCTGCCATAGAACAGATCTGAAGATTTGTCAAGAATCCTAATGAGACCAAGAAACCATCACACTCTGAAAAAATACCACCTGGGCATTGAGAACTGCAGCCAGTATGACAGAGCTGATGAGGGCTGCTGTGTGAAGGCAACCTTGCTGTCCTGCTCTGGTGTCTGTTCTGCATGGCACCAGCATTGCCTGGGAGACCGCTGCTGACCCGTGCCACTGCCTCAGCCCCGCTGCACTGTGTCTGATTTCTGTGTGTGTTTGATACAGGCTCAGAGTTACTGAACTGCAACAGGACAGCTGAACTCAATAGTCTCAGACTTCAAAAGCATTTTGGCTTCCCAGAGGGACTTCCATATACTGTGCAATAGCAGAAAGCTGAGGCTGAGAACTGAAGATCTGGTGTGGAGAATGACTGCCATGCTGGCCTGCAGCATCGGCTTCAACAGATTCCTTCCAGGAAAGACAGTTCAAACTGGTTTAAGTCTCCTTGGAATGATAGGTACTCTAGCAGTGGCGTTAAATATCATGGATACTGACACTCCTTTTGCCAGTGATGAATTAATGATCCTATAAATACGCCATTCCTTGTTTCAACTGCAAGTACTATGCCATAAACATATGTATGGTAGAAAAGTAGTATGCCGTGAACTTCCTCCTGTGAGAAAAAGCTACGGGAACTCCATAAGTTCCTCAGCATCTGGCCGTCAGACTCAGCTGGATTCAGTGCTGGTGTTCCCCAGGAACATGTGAGGCAGCTGGATGGCAAATATTTCTAAACCACCATGTGTGCACTGCAGAGGTGTCCTGCAATAACCCACCCGTGTAAGGTGTACAGCAGAAACACCCCCACGCCACCGAGATGCCCATTGCTAGTTAGATTCCAGCTACAATGCTTCTAAAACAAGTTTAGAAACAAAGAAACAACAGATTGATTTTCAGCCAAATTATAAACAAATAGAAAAAAAGAAGGAAAATAGCCACAGCCCCCACTGGCTTTGTGGCCTCCAACACCAATTCAACAACAGAGCATGGCAGTACCAGCACAGGGTTAACAGGACATAAACACAGACACAAACAACAACGAAAAAATAAACCCTCACTTCTTTTCAGACCATAAATTGCTGTACTTGGGCTGGTTTTCTTCATAGCAGCTATGTTTTGGTGTTGATCACACACCACCATTTTGGCTATTGCTGAACAGCACTTGCACAGCAACAGGCCTGTTTTCTTTTTCCCACTCTGCCCCCTGCAAACAGTAGGCAAGAAACTGGGAGGAGATGGCTGAGACAGCTGATCCAAAGTGACTGAAGAGATATTCCCTATCATATGGTGTCACGCTCAGAAATAAAAGCTCAAGGAAAGCAGCAGGATTCATTCACGCTTACGGCAGTTGTATTCCCAAGTAACCGTACTGTGTGCTGAGGCCCTGCTTTTCAGGAAGTGCGTAAAAATCTGCCTGCCAATAGGAAGTAGTGAATAAATTCCTTATTTTTCTTTGCTTCTGTGCGCGGTTTTTGCCTCATCTATTAAACTGTTACCTAAAGCCACAAGTCTGCTCGCTTTCCCCTTTCTCCCTTTGCTGTACAAAAGGGGAGTGAACAAGTGGCTGGGTGGGTGTTTGGCTGTTGGCTGGGGTCAATCCTCCATAATTGCTTACCCAAAGACTTACATCTTAAACTTTAGAAACTTTTTTGTAACCCAGGAACATTTATTCTGTCAACTGTTCTCTTCCATAATGTATCAAGCTTGAAACAGGCTTGAGGTTATTTGTCCTGCAAATACTGTTACAAATTCTGCAATATTTGATGGACACAAAACTATTGGATACTTCTCCCCAGATCTCAGAAATTACTGGAGTAATTCCTACATCTTCCCGTCTCTGCTCCATCCCATTTAGCCATGCACTGCTTTAACTGTTTTAACACAGATATTTGAGTGGGTAGGGCAGAAAATGGGGGTCAAGGCATTCTGTGGTAATTTCAAAGAGACAACAGGAACAAATGCTGATTTTTTAACTGCATCTTTTTTCGCTGTTTCCCTCCCCTCTGCATGTACTCCGATGTGAGCGGCTTCCCTTTCAAGATGCATTCATTAGAATGGAACTCTCAGTATAGGAAAAAAAGAGCTGTATTCTTTCTGCTCTACTGCTAAGGTCAAAAAAAGATCCTGCATTAAGCTGCCAGTTTTCTTTGTGATATGTGAGGCAGCACAGAACACAAATTGCATTTCCACTCTCTCTTCAGCTCTTCTTTTAAACGCCACAATACTGACAGTAATCACTGAGCTGAACAGATATGACACAGAAGACACAGAGGAAACAAATAAGACCCATCCGATCTTGGTTTTCCAGTGCAAAAGTAAACAAATAGGTATTTGGTTTTCAGTTTAGCTAGAGATGGTTCTGCAGATAGGTAAGTTTCCCAAATCTGCCATGGTGGAAAACTCACCATATGTTAAACATTCTGAAATTAATACAATTAATTAGACAATTAATACAAATAAATTAGAAATAAAAAAAAACCAAACAAAAAAACCACAAAAAAAAAAACCAACAAAAAACCACAAAACAAAAAACAAACAAACCACAAAAAAACACCAAACAAAAAAAACCAAACAAAAAAAACCCCAACAGAACCTCAATTGGGAACAGATAAGGTATTTCACATTAGATTATCAATCTAAGCCTTCCAACACTGTCATATTCCTGGTAAAATATTTTATTAGCAGTGAATACACTTAAAGTGAGTTTACGAGAAAGATAAAAAGAATTTTGAAAGATAGCATGGGCTCCACACAATGTACTAATATAAACAGGTGGCATTTTACATTTCCCACATCCCTCACAAATTCTACCATATGCTTGAAGGGAGAGCCTGCAAGAAAAAAGTGGGAGGAACGAATTACAACTCAGAAGCCAGTAATTCTGTCACCAAACTCTTAATGATTTTTTAGCAACCCATTGTGCACTAAACCTGAAAAGAATTATTCATGGTATTTGTTTATTGCATTGAACTTGAACTGTGAGCCACAGAAAACTTTGATTCCCTCAGGAACTTCCATCACAGTGCAAGCTGGTATTCTATCTACCTAGGTCGTTTCCTGAGCAATCATGTCTACTACAGCCTATCTAATATGTTCCCAGTCCACATCCTGCTATTTGTTTTGACTAAATTAACATCCGTGGTGCCAAAGATATTTCCATGAGTTCCAACCCTGTGAAGTATTTACTGCCTACAATTTTTATCAACCTCGTTTGAGATAGTCTGAGTCCAGAAGAGAACAGTTCAAAATTTCTTGGAACAGACATTTTAATTTCTGCATTTTTCCTGCTTGTACACAAACAGAAATACACTTATTTCACAAGCTTATTAATGTTTTTGAATTGCACCACTCTAAGGTAACCCAACATACAAAACTGGTTTAACAAATACTTGAAACTTTATATACTAATACTCATCCAGCAAGTACGGTGTGGCTTTAGAAACTTATGATGCAGCTTCGCAAACTAGTTTGATCCATAGTCCATTTTACATAAATGACATTGAGGAATAAAGGCTTTCAATCAACAAATTCTGTTCTGGAAATACACTGTCACTGTCAATCAGTAGAAGTGGTTATCTCACTGGGCTTTGCAGAGCTTTCTAAAATTCTTTGAATAACACTTTGGCACAAACAACTATTTCCCTTAAAGAGTGAAAACGTGTGTTACTTTACACTTAAATCTTACATAACCATGTTTCAACGATATGTACATTTAGATCTGTTTATAATCACTGGCATTTTGTTTTGATTTTTCCTCCTACGGCTATTTGTCCACACTTGGTTACAGGGATGTAGACATTTTTTATAGGCAGGTGTGAAGAGCAATAAAAGCTAGGGAATGCGGGTGAAGGTAACAGCTGGGTCACAAAGAATAAGCAAAAATATATAAATATATACATTTTTGCCTTGCATCTTGATATTTTGTTCCCAGATAGGGGAAAAACAGAACTTTTTTTTTTTTTTTTCCCCCCCCTGGTACTGAGTGAATTGTATCTTTGGTACCACTGTGATTTGTTGTTTTATTGGAGGTTTTGGTGTATGGATGGATCTAATTCCTCAAAGAACAGAGAAGAATCTGACAAAAGCTTGGTGTCCCACTGGTTTCACTCAGTGCTAGGTAAGCTCAGGCTGGGGCCCACAGACTCCTCTCACTTCTGGATGATTGTAAGACCACCACACAAGAGAAGCACTGCTTTGCCTAAAACTCTATAAATTTATATCAATGTTAGACTTACGCAGCCTTGCCCATGGCTAAAGCAAGCAACCTGAAGAGCTGAGGGGAAAAGGGCAGTGCCAAGATTTGTGCTGCAACCTCCCTAGTTTCCTATTTTAGAAAACCAGTGGGTGAGAAACATGAGATTGGAAGTCAGAGAGACAGAAGAAAGATGTACTGATGTAACCTCTCTTCACTTTGGACACCAGTACCTGCAGAAGATGTTGGGATATAACCACGGGCCAGTAGCATCTAGTAGGATAAACACAGTGAAAAGCAGCGCCTGAAATCAATGCTCTTTGAAGCATGAACGACTGCCCTTTCCTTCTGTCTTTTTACTCTCTTACAATTGCTTTTACTCATCTTTGTCTATTTGTTCCATTTTCTCCACCTTTTCCTACGCCTCTGGTTTTTCTATTTCTTGTTCTCTATTCTCAGTTGTTCACCTCTGTTGCATTTCCTTCTCCCACTACTTGGTTTGTTTCCTTTGTATCTTCTGTTTTGCTCTTTTCCTAACCACTTCTCCAACTTCAAAATATCAAAGCCAGTTGTTGATTTGAGCATGTTATCGGGGGGGGAGGGAAATCCCGCCCCCCCCCAAAAAAAAAAAAGTGAAAGCTTATATGCTTTACTACTTGTTATGTCAGACATTTAATAACTTCTAAGTATCTTGGTCCATTTTCATGGAGGAAAGATTTTTAAAAAATGGGTCTTTTGACTTCATTTTTATAAAAACAGATGAGTAAACACAGCACACACTGAGAGAGAGACTATGATGCAAATGCACAGCTATTATTAGACACTGGAAAATCCGCTGAAACTGCTCTACATGAAAGAAACGCTTGGGAAACCAGGTTTCTGGAGCTCTTGGGGAGCTACTTGATTACTGTGATAGATAGTTGCTTCTTCTCTATTCCCAGTAGAGAAATAAAGTGTCTCTGGAGCATATCTACAAACATAAGGAGACTTCATGAGCCCCAGAAATACATTCTTTGGCTGTATGCAGTGGCAGATATTGTACAAAGCAGACCTCTGGTATACTCTGTATCATGAAAGAACAGATGACCCTGTCACCAGGCAACCCAAGTGAGATTATTCACTGTGTAGAAAATGTCTAACGATTATTTTTTATTGAAATTGAGAAAGGGACATCATTTCTAGGTAAGAGAGTTCCAGACAGAATTTTAGAGAAGAGGAAAGGTTTTTTCTGGCATTATTCATCATTTAAGCTAGAGTTCTGCTGATTTGAAACAATCAAGAGTTTGACAATACTGGGGTTTGAACATTCTGAGTAAAAATCTGAAATGATGGTACATATTTTGCAGCTGCTAAATGGACATTTCTGTGAAGACACTGCAGATCCAGTTCAGCAGACAACAGTTCAGTGTAACACAACCTGCTGCCATGCAGGTAGTAGACTAGTAAAGTTACTAAAAGAATCACAGGATCTGACAGAAAACATGAATTTCAGCTAGAGTTCCTTAATCTTGTGTATATGAAAAGGGACAAGAATTAGAGAATTACAAAGCTGTGTAGCACTTCAATAAGTTTGCAAGGAAAAGAATCAAACAATAGCTCTTCTCATAACTGTAGTCACTATAAACTGAAGAACTACATGCACCAGTCTGTCAGATGATTATAGCTTTTTACTTTGAAAAAGCTTATGAAACTAATTTTTAAAACTTATAACCATTTGTGGGTCCACCTTTGAGTAGCCTGAAATAGTTATCTGAATGGATAGATTAAAAAAAAATGGGTTTATCTGAATGAAAATACAAAACACTGCTTTACAGCAGGTAACTGAGTTGAAAACACACCTCTTTTGAAGGCCAGAATCACAATAACCCAACTTGGCAACTCCTCCACACAATTTGAAATAAAGTGGGTTTAGCCAGTGCCACCGCTGGGATCGGGTTAGTGTGAGGGTAATGCATGAGGAAATCACTACCGTTTGCAGCAATGTGTCTTCCTAAGCCAGTGAGACCTCTGAAACCGGGACCCTGCGCAAGGCTTTGGTAACACTCGATACCCGTCAGTGGAGCTGTGTGAGCATGATGAGTCTTCTAGCTTCTAGGAAAGAAAATCAGAAAGGCTTGCAGGCCTAAAGGGAGGCTAATTAAAGTCAATGAACAAATTACAAGTGGAAAAGGATTACTAGAGGAATGGAAGGAAATAAAATTGGAAGTATGGAAGGGAAGGAGATGAAAGCAGCAACAGAAGGGGGGGGGGGGAGGGGGGGAGGGGGGATTTTTCCTAATTGTGCTTTCAAGAGTGTCCCTAATGGATTTAATCTCATCCAAATTCTTGCAGATAGCATGTGCCCAAAATGCTGCAGATGGCTCAGCTCAGCAGCAGGGATGGCTTGGAAGGGAAACAGTTCCTGTGGCTGCCTCAACAGATTGTTTACAGCAAAGATACCGACAGTGCCCAGTTATTGTCATGAAACAGTGTTTATTCCCTTATCTGAGACTTCTATCTGGGCATTTTAAATGGCAGATTTGTGTGTGGTTGCAAGTAGGAGGGTCCTTGATAGTTCCTGTTGTTGAGGAACAGGCCAGAAGGTTTCCCATCTCTTAATAGCAAGCAGTTTTCCATGAGTTCTAATCACTTGAGAACATTGTTCACATAGAAGTTTAGATGAAGGTCTGGAACAGATAAATGCCATTTCTCTCAGTGGAACTGAGAATAGGGTTGGGGTTTTTTTGCAAGGTGTGAGCTAACATATCTACTCACCTTCCACCTGCACCGCTACCCAACATACACATTAGGTGGCCATTACCGTTAGGCTGCCATCTTGGTATGTTCCCACTTATACGGGAGCCCTTTTACTCTAAAGGATGTTCTTTAGCTGTGTGTGAGGCAACTTAAATGACTATTTTAGTACACAACAAACAAGTCCAGTCTTGTGATCAGCCTTAAGCAGCCTTAAGCAGTCTGAACATAACGATGATGTTTATACACATTAGTAATGCCACATCAGCCACAAGTCTTGATGACTTTCAACACATTTTGAGGATGACAGCATTCCTTCTCCTCTGTAAAAGAATTTGAAGACTGTAAATGCTTTTTCTGTACAGGTATATTTGCTCATTGATGCTCAACTACTATGGCGTTTTCTTCTATCTTAAATTAGCATAAACCAATAACATTAATACAACTTTCACCAACCTGTTTGTTTCAAAGACTATTCCACAATCTGTTCCACTTTGCTTTTAAACAAATGGTTAAGAACATATACTGCTACTATTGGCCAAAGGAAGTCTAGCCTGAGGCATGTATCTCTAATTATACATGTTTTAATTCTAATTTTATCACTTAACAGATTACTCTCCATTAAGCAATTCTGGTTCCTTTTCTCCTCGAATTTTGGAAAACATACTGTCTTTTCTTGATATTTTTTACCTTCAAACATTGCAAATTTTTTGTCCCCTGTGCTGAAGTGGCACAAGCAGTGACCAGCCCATTTGCTGGCCTTATCCAAGTGGGTATTCATCATCTGGATATTATGATGGGAAAAGCTGGATAGATCAACCCTTGCAGCTGCATTCAGTCCCATTTACATTATATCACTATATACATATGCAAGTTGCACAATTAAGAATCATGAACTACTGGTTGACAGAGCTGTTTGGATATAGTCATAGTCATATGTCATCATAAATCATATTGCATCAGCCCTTTTATCATCTTGGCTGGTCTTTTCTGAACTCTTTCCTATTTATTAGATGGCTTCTAGTATTGAAGAAACCAGAACTGCAGACAGCTTTCTCAGTAGCCAATTGGTATCTCACATGCTGAAACCATCCTATTAAATGCAGGAGCCCTAATTGAAATAACCCAATAACCCACCCCTCCAGCCACTGAATTATGTGAACTGGTGAAATAATGAAAACATCTTTAACTCATTTCCCCAAGGCAAGTAATTCTGGCCACAAGGTCTGCCCATAGTCAAGAAAATTAATGAATAAGCAATGTGTTTAATCCTTTCAAGTAGATATCAAACACACTACAGATAAATGAAGACCATAGGAAATGGGTCCAGAATTATTTGAATTATCAGCTTCAATGGCCTCAACCCAGAAAAATACTTCCAAAATAGGATAACGTATATGGAAGTGCAGAATTCAGGTCATCACTAGAGATGTGATAGCACAGGCGACTGAGTTGCGGGAAAGAGCAACTTAAGGGTTACTGCTGATATTTCTCTGTATGTGATCCCTGTGAACTATACCTGAACAAAAGAATTCATTATTCTCAAAGGAACAAAAAAAGACTGTCAGGAGGAAACCAGGAAGCAATCTTGCTTCTAGTAAGACCGTTAATAGAACTGCATGTGAATTTTTGGAATTCATATTCAGAAAATGATGTGGAAATAGTAGGGTACTCAAGGATACAAAATGCTCTAGGCAGGAAAATAATCTTCTACAAGTGAGGTTCAAGATGTTCTATGTATTGAAGAAGAAGAAGACCAAGGTGTGAACTAATCATTGTCTACAGGTACTAACAGACAGGAAAGCAGGAGAATATGGAGTTTTTCAAAGCTGTTAACATAAGTCATGAGATAAAATGGCTAGAAGTTGGAATTACACAAGATCAAGCTTGAAATGAATTTAATAACCTGTCTATGAAGGTAATTAAAACATAGTAACAGTTCTGTTAGCAAAGATCAAAATATAGCAGAACTCTGCATTTATGAAGTCTCTAGGTGCTTAATCTGGTTTATGAGAAAAACTGGAACTTGCCCTTATCCAGGGATGTGGTTGTCTGGCATTGGTAGGCCTTATCTATAAATTTTGGGTTTGTTTTTTTTTTTTTTTATGGAGAAAATACAACCTGCACCACCATCAATCTGCATGTAACATTTGTCATTCTTCATTAGAACTATGACTGTAGTTTAATTTACAGCATCCCAAACATGACAAACATAGCTGGTGGCTTACAATGTTCAGTTAGGACTTTTTCCTCCGTGGATACGTAATTGTCAAGAAATATTACTATGTTTTGGGGGCTGTAGCACTGTTAGTATTCTGCTGTCTCTTCTCTTCCTTTCCCAGCCTTGCACTGACACTTCCACATCAGGTCACCATTGCTAACAGGTTACGGTCAGTACTATGAAGTGGCCAAGGGAATGTATATATCATTTTGACTGATGGGTACCCTTATGCTTCCAGAACTATTAGCAAGCAGGGAAGTTTTTCTCTGGTCAACAAATAGATATTGTTTCTTCCTTCACATTTTTAAAATTCTTTTTCTTCATTTAAGTGTAATTATTTCCCTGAAATTCCCAGGGTCTTATATTTGGCCTTAAAAATTCAAATTATCTTTCTATAGACAGAGGATGATGAAGGAACAAACATTTCTTTTTCAGAGGAATGCAGATGTGTGTCTTTATTAACTGTGTATCTTAATTTCTACTCCAATTAAAAAAAGACGGGGTTTTGTGTCATCACAGGAGAAGCAACAAATCACACACCAAAAACTATACTTATATTGACTTTGGTGGGGAAAAAGTAATTTGGTTTGCCTCAACTGTGATCCACAGCATGCCCAGACACCCAAAAGGCTACTTTTTTCCACCTTGACTCATCATGATCACTAATTTAATTCTCCAGCTTTATTTTGGTGATTGGTTTGGCTCAGAAGGCAATAGAAAGCCAGACTCTTTCCCTTGATCCATTTGATCCATTTGATACCAGGCATTTAGGGAAGCACAGCTGTACCTGAAAGTGTATTGGGAAAAAAGAAACATAAAACTGACAAGCAAAAAAAAACCCCAAACAAACGTAAACAACAAAACCAACCTCTTCCAGACAAAAAAGAACTACTGAGCAGGTGTTTGATCAATGAGTGAAGTGTGTTTTACAGTACTGAGCCTTGTGATGGTCTGAGAACAGTAACAAATGGTACTTTTCAACCTCAGCCTTTTCAATGCCAGTGAAATCTTATCTTTGCTCTTCACGCTTTTCCAGTGTAGCTGGGATCATATGCAAAATCTGAGGATAATAAATTGACAATCCCTTCAGTCTCTTTAAGGTGGCAACAAAAAACCAAACAGCAACCAATATGAGAAATAACTCTTGAAATAACGCCAAGATAAAAAAAAAAAAACAAACAAAAAAAACCCAACCAACCAACCAACTTATCAACAAATACTATTTTTGAATTCTTTATAAAAAATCATCTTCTCATCTGAAATGTAACTTTCACAGAATGGGTAGTTTACCCATAGGTAAACCTTATGTCAGGCAACTTGGGGTAGGTTTGAACAGTACTGAGCTGACCTGAGATTTGTCATTGAACCAGAGAAGACTGAGTGTCAAAATCTCTTTTTTTAATTTAAGTTTAGCTTTCCTTAGAAATGTGTAATTTAAGTATGGACTATAATGAGGTAAAAGTTAAAATTTACTTGTATTTTATTTTATTTCATTTCATTTCAGGTTAATTCCTGGTTCTAGCCTACATTTGCTCGGAACTTGCAGCAGAGTGTATAGCTGTTCTTGATGTCAGACACAATCTACAAAGTAATAAATTAGCATATTGCTCTGAAAACAAAAACAGTTCTATATTCAGAAGTCTTAGAATGGATAGTTCATTCTAGGGAATTATAATCTATATTTACTGTACAGAAATCAATTCCTAGGAAAATTTACATATAGCTTTGTACATTTTAATTAAACAAAACTATTACCTATTTTTTACAAACTCTGGGGTTTGGAATAGTGTTTTTTCCTCCTATAAAATAGTGGCAGTTTTTTGGTTTTTTGTCTTTTTTTTTTTTGGCTGGCACTGATTTTGAAACTTGAGGACCCTTAAGTAACAATTTTTTAAACCACTTCATGCATCATTACTCTCAATATGATGGGTATCAAACTTGGATGTGACGAGCTTATTTTCTGTTACCAATTCTTATGAAATTTCTACTAGACTGAATAGCCCAAATAACAGGAGGTTGGCTGTCCTCCTGGATCGTGTGCCATCTTGGAGCACAGATCTGAAGAGACAAGCCTGACAACCCAAAGCAAATATTCTATAAACACCAGCGTCTAAAGAACATCTATGTCCTCTTCCTCATTCCTCCCTGTCCACAAACACAATCACCACCCTCAACCCCTTGTAATGAACATGGAATTTTCAATGCAAAGACCTCCATGCATACAGTATGAAGTGGCACATTAGAGAGCAGAGAAGGGTGGGAAACAGAACATCAAAATGCCCAAGGGATCTCTAGAAGTGAACTATGTCCAGGGCAAAAAGAAATCTTCTAGCTTTTCTGCAGCTCAATTCCTAAGGAAAATCCTTTCCAAACCTGAATTATTTACTATTGAACAAAATGAGGAATGGAAAGGCTTTCATCCAAAAGAGGTTTCCCACTCAGCAACTTAACCTCAGCTGTTACTGTTTTTATCATGACTTAAAAAGCAAAGGAGGAGGGAGAAGAAGGGGAAAGAAGCCAGGATATTATCAATCTATCATTCCATATTTCATTTATCTGTCAAACTACAAATTGGAATTTGAACTTTTTAAAATCTTTCATCTTTATTCTACCCTGGCCCTTTTTAATAGTTAAATTCATTATTTCCTGGACAGAGTGAATCTAGGTCATTAGGGGAAAGCAGAGCTCATCTTGGAGAATGGAAGTAGTCATTCAGGCCTTTTTCTGCTTTTAGTTCAGTGTAAATTAACCCTGTCTATACAACAGTCAGAATGAATTAATGATTTATGGAATTACATCAATTTGTCCTTTTCTCTATCAGAATTCTATCAATTGGACTATCTCTCAGGATTTCTACTGAAATATTTCATGCCTATTCCACATTGGAAGTTCATAGCCAGTAAATGATAAACTGCCCATCTCCTCTTTTCTAGATGCTTAATTCTCAGTTGCTGCCTTTTTCCCCCAGAATTTTCACTTTTATGAAAACAATAGAAGGTTTTCATGAATCCCATTGAACGTTACAACTATCCATTTCATCCTATTTCTGCTTGATACCCAATTCTGCTTGAATAATTATGTGGTTCTCAGCTCTGGAGCTGTATCCTTACCTTGTATGATCCAGAGATTTGCAGCTTTTATTCTCATGAAATGAACAGCTAATATTTTCTGAACAAGGAGATCTGAATAAACTCCATTTATGTTTTAAACCTCCTATCTGATAGCAAATGAGAACTCTAACATTTCCTCAATGTGTATATAAAATGCGGCTGTTATGATGCAGTTATACTATAAATATGGTATAATGGTAGAGTCTGTAATATCTTCTGTTTTGGTGACATTATTCTTATAATAATATATTTGGGAAAAATTGTTGTCATCTTTTGGATGCACTTAGGGGAGAAAAAAAAAGGAAAAAAAAAAAAGAAAAAAAGTTACATTTTGCTGAATGTTCCAGCTGACACATCCTAGATACCTGCTTTACCATGGAAAAGATAATTCTAAATTTCAGAAAGTTACTCTGAGATAACCAGTATTTTCTTCTTTCCTATTTTATATAGTGATCATAGCATAACATCTGTGCAAGAATTGTTTGCTTGGTTAAGCAATACTGATGGGAAACAGCTTTCACAGAAAGACGTGCCACTGAAGTTGGAGCCAAACATAACAAGAAAACAGAAATTACGGGTACAGAGAGGAAATTATATCCACTCCCACCACTTAATTTTTTTGCATCTATATCTTGTCTTGCTGGTTGAATAGGAAATGAAAATTGTTTGATCTTCAAAATTATTACAGTTCAGTTTCACAGGTTATTTATCCTGAAATTTCTTTGGAATCTAGCCTGGATATATTATCTTTGTTGTTGTTGTTGTTGTTGTTATTATTTGTTTTCTTCTCCTCCTTCCCTGTTGTATTTCCAGAAGATGTAATTGAATCCTTGTTGTGTGGCCAGCTCAATACACTAGCTTCTGAGACAAACACTGCACGTTCAGCAAAGTCTTTTTAAGAACAGAGAATGCTAGTGTCAATGAGAATAAATCAAAGGTGATAATATCTGGGAAAAAGAAAACATTGTCCGGAGAAAATAATGACTCCTCTGAAGAGATACTATTGTCAGACACTAGCATATCTTGCCAGCACTGGACAGTGATATTAAAATATGCTGCAAATCTACCTTATCACCTGCAGTGAGACTCAGAAATGCATTCTGTAACTGTCCGGCCAGGAGAGAAAGCTAACACCAGCTGAGCCATAAAGACACCCAGCACAAAAGTCAAAAGAAGGTGTGGGGAAGCAAACAAGAGTCACTGTAGGCATTCTCCACACTTTGCACTGTACAGCTGACTTTGCAGTTAGTTTCATCTCTGCCTGAGCACAGGACTGGCAGGCCAACAAGTTACAGCCACATTGTCCAGTAAAACACCACCCCTCGCCAAGTCTGAGAGTGCCACGGACACTTGCTGTTGCACTAACAGCAGCAAGCTGACCGCTTTCTCCTCATATACCACGGAGCCAAGGCTACTTTTCAAAAATATCCAATTAAAATGCTTTATAACATTTCAGTCTCTAACAAATTAAGCTGACTCATTGCCCCAGTCACAAATTATAGTCTTTTATCCAAGCCATGCGCAAAAGAAAGAGGAATGAAACCTGTCATTACACAATGTCCTTGTTCTGTGAACTTTAAGCTCCCAATTCACCCCTTCTCCCCAAAAATGTTGTTGCTGAAACTTACCGCTTTTGCCAACTCCCCCTGCTCCTAGCATCACCACCTTGTACTCTCTGGAGCCTGCTGAAGAATTGCTGGAGGAGCTGATTATTTCATTTTCTAGCTCCATCTTGCACGAGGCAGAAGGGAGCAAAAGGGACAAAAAAGCAACTGGCAGGTGCTTTCTCTGATCTTAAACAACTATAAAACTGCGTTGGGGGGGGGGGGAGAAGCAGAAAGGAAAGGTATAATGCAAGAGGTATGATTTATCAGCCTCACGCTGCTGTGCCTGTGTTAGCTGGAGAAGGTCTCATAGCAACCACTTTAACAGCTTCCAATAAAAATCTCTCTCTGCCCCCTCCCAGCTCTGTATCGTTCTCTGTGTTTCTCTTCCTGGACAGAAGCAGTTTTGTGAGGCTCAAGAGCCCTGGTACCTCTGGGTGTTGCTGTGTCATTGAAATCAAATTGAGCAGAGCCCCCAGAAAAAAGCAAATGGAACAAATTTCTTAATTATGATGCTCGTTATTCCACTTAGTACTTGCTTGAATCTTAAACAACAATAAAAGAGACCAGACAACCTCCTTGCTACCTTGGAGTTAAATAGTCATCTTATATTCAGCAAGTTTTGTAGATTTATATTTAATACTATTAGAAGTGGAAGCAGCAACAATTTGTAAGACCCTTTGTTCTTCATGGAGCATTCTGCAAAGCAGGGAAGATTTCTTAGGTCAGCTTTGCCCCTAGATCAATTATTTTTTAGTTCAGTTTGCATCAATTATTTGCAGAAATAAACCAGATATTTTAAAAAACAGTTTGTTGTTTTTCTTTTTTTCAGGCACAGAATTTCAGAAGGAGATTGGGACTGAAGGGAGGGGAAAAGATCTATTAATCCAAAAAATATCCATGTAAGCAAAGAAGAAAAAAAATGTTATAAGTATTTCACACTATAATGAGTGATTATCTAACCAAACTGTTCATCCCAAATAAATAAAAATAAAGCAAAAAAATTGTGAATGACATCCAGTGTGAAAATCTCCCATTAGACTTATCCTGTGAAAACTTACAAAAGACTGCAGCTCTTCATTGATTTCTGATGATGTCCTTAACAGATCTAGTATATTTAAAGAATGTTGTAAGTAATAAGATACTTGCCCAGCTTTAACTGTTATGCAATATTTCTGAGGACCAAAACATATCTACTGCAAAAGGAGTGGAAAGTGAAAACTTGTTGTCCTTTGAAAAGTCCTGGGCTTTCATGACAGGTGAAACTACTGAAGAAACAGGGAAATGGAAGCAGGAGGGGCAACTAACTGGCAAAGTATCTTGGAAGGCAGATGGCTTTATCTGTCCACTGCTCCAATTTCATAGAGAGTAAAAGTATGACATTACACAGGAAAACAGAATAAAGTTGAAAGTTAAAGAAAAAACGAAAAAACAAAACTAAACAAACAAAAAAAAACAACACCCAACAAAAAATCATAGCCTGATGAGGACATGATTTAAAAAAATTAGGAAACAGAAAAAAAAAAATAGAAGGGTACATGTGTGAAAGATAGTTTAATGGATGAAGAAAATGCATGATTAAGAAGAAGAGATACATAGGTATGATAATAACATTACAATTAGAATGGTCAATGTGAACAGAAATGAATACTCATTTTCCCTACTGATACAAAAATGAGGAAACTTCAGATGAAATAGCGAGTAACAGGGATCAGAATCAAAGTACTTGTAAGAGTTGTGGCTGACTTAAGAAACTTCTTGCCACTTGATGTTTTGGACAGTAAAAATGAACTTTTAATGAAAAAGAATTTAAATACAGAGTAATATTAAAGCTATCTTGGACTACTAAAGTCACCACCTCTTGCCTAAGAAGTACTCAAGACTCACACCAACGGACTCTGGGCACTGAAGAATGTATGACGGCCTGTTTTCAGCTACATAGATAAAGACAACACAGGGAGAGCCACCATGTTCTGAGAACTCCTCCAGAATCAGGATCTGCTGCTGTTGTCCTACAGGATTTCTGTAATAACCACGCTGTGAGCAGCTTGGTACTGTCAGACCTGGGTGGCTGTATTGATGCCGGGATGCAAACCCCAGAACTCAGAAGGATTTGGTCATCAGAGCATAAAACAGGACTTAAACAGGAAATTCTGAACATAATAATGTGATGCCTAAATATTGAACTTCAACAGAAAGAGACAGGTAGGTCAGTAAATCCCTGTTGTGATTATAATTTCATTTGCATTAAAATCATTCTCAAGTGCTCAGTATTGACACATTAGCTAAGACTAATAATGATACCAAGCACATTGCTCAGAACAGCTGGATTTTGCTCATAATCTCCCAACAATACAGCAACCTCCTCCTCAGGAGATTTTAACCCCATAGCTGGCAGTAACATCTGGCTGACATTAAAACCTCACGAAAGTGAATGACAGTAAGTATGACTCAAAAGACAAACCAAGCAAAATATTCCAAGATATATTAGTGAAAATTATGTATATGTAATAGACAAGAATCAGTCAGATATTTTTCCAGCTGTTGGTGTTTGCCAGACAAAAGTGGCAAGGTTTTTTTTGTTTGTTTTTGTTTTTGTTTTTGTTTTCCTTCTTCTGTTTAGAGCTGGAACATGGGTAAGGAATATAAGAAATGGAAGAGGCCACAGAAGGGAATTATGTGAGAGCAGAAAGCAGAGTAAGAACTAAAGAGAGCTACTTCATCTTTTCAGAAAATCTAGAAATATGAAGACAGCATTTTTATGTCTGAAAAAGTGGATTTTTTTCTGTTGATTGAAGATTAAGCATTAAAAATACCCACTTTAAAGACTGATTCATGTTACTTAAACTTCAACTGTTTATTAAGTACTATTAAATTATATAAACACTTAGACAAACATATCCTTTGAACTTTCACAGGTTTGTCCAGAGCCTAAAAAGGTGATCCTGCATTCCCATTTACAATGCAGGACTTCTTCTAATTGGTTTTCATCATAACTCCCTATTCACAAACAACCTACTTTGCCCTAATTTCATTCAGTTCAGTAGTGGAGGACAAGTATTTAGCTTAATTCCCATTTACTATAACATCAATTAGTCTCCTCCTCCCACCTGAGCAGGAAAGTACAAGGTTTTGCTTTCACTCTGCTGCCAACAAAACTAATACTGAGACAATTTGAAATTACTCAGCTTAAAACACTTCATAATATAGGGTGGAAATCACCACTGTAAATGCTTTATGGACATCAGGAAGAAACTGTACAAAATACAACCGAACCTTAGATACTAGAGTTTTTCAATGAGTCATTTATTCTACCACAAATTCCAACCCTTTGTTTTACCTCTTTGTTTCCCTGCTTTAAGGACACCGTTATGTAAATTCACAGAAAACTGTTATCAAGCAGACAAAAGCAACTGCAAAGGTGGGAAAAAAGCTTGGAGTACTAGCCTGCATCCAATCATTAATTTGGCCAGTTTGGATTCTATTGCTGTTTACGTACTGCTTATGACTATACAGCAAATCTGCTGGGTTTTTGTTTGTTTGTTTTTTCTTTAAAAATTCTATTGAAACTCACTGCAAAATACCGCTATTGACTGAAACCATTCAGTATTCAAAATCTAGCAGCTGCTTTGTTTGGATTCATATTTTACTGGTTCATATTGAAATAGCTGTATGCTCAGATCTTTAAGGATGGTCAGCTCTTAAGCAAAACACCATACACAGATATCTATGGTAGAAGTAGATGAGCTATTTCTAGAGAAAAAGCCATTAGAAAACACATTCCATTCATCCTACATTCTTACTTGCTCTGAGGGTGTTGAATAAAATAATGAGATGTTAATATAAGATGTAAATGTTCTGAAATTGTTTCCTAGAGCACTTTATGTTGAGGAGATTTTATCAGTTAACCTGGATAAATATTCTTGTCATTAGGCAGGGAGCTCATGAGTTTTAAAAATTTGAATAGCAAGCAAAATGCAAATTTTGACTGGTTTATGCTCCATTAAGTTATGGGTTAAAGGTATGTGAACCATTTAATAATAAGTGAATATGCATGAGCCCACTGGGGTCCATGGCATTATGGAAACAATGACCACTCTTTTGTCCCTCATGTTTACATATTAGGCACAGCAGAGAGTGGAAATGTAAAAAAGCATCCTTCATAAAATGGCATACAAGCCCACCTTGCTGAACTGCTGAAGTGCTGCTATGGCAAGAAAAGGGTCTAATGCAGAAGTCATTGCACAGCACTGGAGAGATGATTCAATCTGCTCCTGAGGGAAAAAAAAAATGCATTTGGCACACTAGCTTAACTTGATCAATTCAGAGTCGAGCTAGCATAGTAAAGTAAATGCTGGGGGACTTCAAAAACATTTGAACTTTAATTTTACTTTAAGAGATTTGACATTGTCCTGATTTTGGCTGTGATAGAGTTCATTTTTCTTCCCAGTGCTGTGTTTTGGATTTGGTGTGAGAACGATGTTGACAACACAGGGATGTTTTAGTTGTTGCTCAGTGGTGCCTACCCTGAGTCAAGGGCTTTTTGGTTTCCCGTGCTCTGCCCATGAGGAGGGGCACAAGGGGCCGGGAGGGGACACAGCCAGGACAGCTGACCCGAACTAGCCAAAGGGATATTCCATAGCACAGAACATCGTGCTCAGTGTATAAACTGGGGGAGCTGGCTGGGGGGGTGACCGCTGCTGGGGGACTGGCTGGGCATCAGTCAGAAGAAGGTGAGAAATTCTATTGTGGATCACTTGTCTGTCTTGGGGGTTATTCTTTCTCTTTTCCTTGTCTCCCTTTTAATTCTCTATTATTAACAATAACAATGACAATAACAATTATTAGTATTATTAATTGTTAGTGTTAGTATTAGTATTAGTATTATATTTTACTTTATTTCAATTACTAAACTGTTATCTCAGTTCATGGGTTTTACCTTTTTCTGATTCTTCTCCCCACCCCACCAGGAGTAGGGGGAATTGAGTGAGCAGCTGTGCAGTACTTAGTTGATGGCTGGGGTTAAGCTGCAAGTAGCATTAATTCTTAAATATGCTGAGCACCTCTGAATCTATTGCTAAGGGACCTCCAACACACTACAGAAGCAGCTCTGCATTTTTGGAATTCAGATTCCTATTACAAATACCCAGTGGTTCAATCACCCATCTGCCACTGGCACCGTGACTTCCTTAGGCAATCCCCATCCTTTTTCTATTCTCCAAATTATTCATCTGTAGGATGACTCAGTGTGTCATACACAGTATACTTGATAGGACACTTGACAACCTCCCACCTTGAAGTCGGCTCCTCAGCTCAAGCTGTTAAGACATATGCTTTTTTGTTTCAAAGTTCTTATTTCTGTCCCTGGTGTCAGACAACATACTGTCCCTGGCCTCTGCTGTAATGCATTTTAATCTAAGCCTTATTTGTACATTGAATGGGAAAAGCAAATGAAAGAAAAGATGCGAGACTGTTAACAACATGGAACAACTTCAGAGTCCATACAGCAAAGAAGAAATGTGGGTTTGGTCTTGTCAAAGAAAGAAGGTTCACCATGAGCAACACCTTCCCTTTTGATTATCCCCAGTCAAACAGTGCAACCACGTACCTGCTGTACAAAGATTTAAGAAACAGTTTATCGTATTCCCAAGAACACTTAAATGGTGTTAACTCTCAAATTCTTGCAAGTGACTGCTCTAACTTCTTATAGAACAGAAACATTGAAGGTCATGTCCTAGACTGTGTCAAAGGGAAAAGCTTTTTTCTCTGGGTTTCCAGTAAGGTTTCACAAATGATTTATGATCTTCCTGTCAAGAAGTACTAATGATTGCAGGTCATTTATGTATTTCTGTTGAATTTTAATTATATTCATAGATAAGACTTACATACTTTAAAATGCAATACTGATATTCAGAATGTGACAATCTTAAAGATCTCAGAGCCTTAACTCCACATAAACATGTTCTCTGTGAGCATGAATATATGCTTATTCTAAATCCATTCACCTTCCAGTGGTTTAGCTAGGAAGGAAAATGATAAGCATGAATATCATATGAAATAGTATAAAAATAGTGCTAGAAGATCTCTGAAGAGGTCATCTTTTTCATCTCTGCCCCACTCCACAAATCCATTTAAATAAATTGAACAATATTTGTTTAACCCTACTTTAAAGTCTTCCGGAGATAGAAATTACCCGGTTTCTCAAACACTGAAATGAATTGTCTCACTATCCTGTTAGAATTGTCTTTGAAACCCGGATGTCCTTTATTACACAACAAGATTATCACTTCTCATCCTACCTGGTACAGCTGTTGTGAAAGGCATAGTGAACATAGCAAACACATATTTAGATAGTTAACCAGTGAATCAAATGATAAAAGGTAAATACAGAGAATGTTGTTCTCAGCCTTCATATCTCTTCTTTTTCTTTCATGCTTCCTCTTTTTCACTTCACAGAAAGGCCACTCTATCAATCCTCCTTTACAGGTCATTTATTAACCTTTTGTTTGTTGTATTGCACCACCTGCTTTGAAGTGTGGTTCCTAAATCGGGTCACATTAAAGGCTTCATACAATATGGATTTACACCTATTGTCGGTGCACTTCAAGCTTAGTACAGATACAATAAACATGGACAATCAACAATAACAGATGTAATTCCCCACCCCCACCCCCATCTGTGTTTGAGTGCTCTCTGTGACAAATCACAATCTACTGGGATTGTGCCAATTTCTCACTTTTAGCTTTTTGTACTCTCTTTTTTACACTCTTTTTAAAGTCATCCTTGTCATATTGGTTCCTGGGAAAAGAAGATTCTTACAATTTTGACTGTTACAAAAAAAGAAGATAGTCTCATTTTGACAGTTACCTTGAAAGTGTTTATAGGTGATGGTAATGGCTGCATCCCAAAAGTCCTTGCACTTGAACACAGTTTCCTGAACTTCAGTTCAAGCATGTGAATTTTAACACTGAATCATATCATATGATGTATCAGTTAAAATATATATATATATAAAGACTCTTGAATTTGATCTGCTATCATTTAGATGTTTTCCACTTTGCTGTCCATACTGAGCAAACCTACAGAGGCTAGCTTCAGCTTCATCAGGGAAACACCATACAAAATAAATCTGGAATTTTCTGTCCCAGACATTCCTAGTACTATGGATTATTTTCCATGTTGAGATAGTTCTATTCTAGAAATCAAAGTGTTTATTGATATTCTGTTGTTTGAAAAGAAGTGAGTGCTTTTGCAATTATTAAATCTGACTCAATTAACAATAATCTTCTAAGTGCATAATTAAGCTGAACAACTTTACCAGCAATAAGAAAAACAAAGTCAGTTCCTTTAAACTCATCAGTGAAAGGTTTCTTCAAGAAAATTCAGACTTTTGGTTAGCTAAATCTCCCAGTGGACATATTGTTTCCTATGTTGAACAGAGGAAAATTTAACAATTTTAGAGTAATGAAGCCTTGGAGTCAGCTATCTAGTGGGCTGAGTAATGTACTACAAAAAATGACACAAAAATGAATATGCATACAGTTGTTTTCAGAAGCAGTAATGCCATCTCTTCTTGACTAGAAGTTTCTGTTGTCATTCTGTTCATACCTGTGCTTGAATTCTGATGTGCCTACCCATTTTGATAGCTTCCAATCTGTTTAAAGGGACCAGTTTCAAAAGTCAAAATACCACTGAAAACACTATGAATCCTGCATGGAAGATATCACTACCTTTTACAACTCTGAGATAAACTCTTGCATTTAAACCATACCAAATGGATTATGAGCTAGGTAAGTAGGTAAATGCATTTATGTGGAAAATTCTTACAGAGTTGTGTTTTAAAAGATTACAAATATTCCACCTGTGACTTCCACTGCAATCAAATCAAGATCTGCTTCTACCAAAAACACTAGACATGGCAGTCTGTCACTAGTTAGTATGTTAATCAGTTTAAAGAAGTTATTCTTACAAAATATTTTAAGATCAATAGGCTTACATGTTGCGAAAAGGACTGATCTAACCTCTGTATAGCATGAAAAACAAAGCAGTGCAGTAATTTAACAATGTTGTTCATTAATCATAAGCAAAAGAAAATCCATCACTGTAGGCTTCATTTTACTAGTAACTGTTTAACTTTAAAAACCTCAGCTTTAGAAAAAAAAAAAAAAATCATTTGAAAACTGGTGCTAAATCAGAACCCCAGCTCTTTACATTGGAAATGCTTAATATCCCTTACTGGAAACAAATTTGTGTATTAGATTCATATTCTGTTTCCAGGCTTTAATGTTAGTTTTCATATCAGGTGTGGTTTTCACGGTTCTGTAAGGAAAGAAAAACACTTTGCAACCTGGAGGAAGAAGGATAAAGATGTGACAGCTCTGAAAGTCAAAATTCTGAACTGATTGTGGGGTTAAATTCACCAAGCGATGACTTTCTTGCTCTTAGGAGCATACTGCAATCACCAAAAGTAGACTCTTTAGATACCCAAAACCCCTCTAAATATAGCATGGAGGGGGAAGAAAAAATAAAAAATAAAAAAAGGCAAAGAAAACCCTAAATCTGTTACTTGTGACTAAATTATTAAAAAAAAAAAAAAAAAAAAAAAAAAGAAGAAAAAAAAAAGAGAGAAAACAGTAAAGAGTAGTCAGCTAGATAAAATCTTCCATACTTCTGTGATGTACTTTCAGCAATGACTGCATAACCAAATACTTTCTTCTCTTAGAAGGACAGATTTCTTTTGACAAGGAAAACATATTTTTCAAATTGTGTATTAAATGGCCATAGTTAATAAAGCCTGTAGAGAGTACTTAGAAGGTGTTTAAGTAAAACTGAATTCCCTTATGTTTTTCTTACTCCAACTTAGAAAGCTCAAAAATGGGTCAAGTCCTGTGGAGTTTAAGAAGTTAGCTACATTGCTTACTGAAATTATGTACATACATATATATATACACAAGTCTCCAAGCAGGCATGCTGCTGCCACAAGGTAATTTTACGTTCAAATGAAGTCCCACAATTTCTCTGTGTTTACCAAAGTTAATTTATGTTTCTTTCCTAGACATACCCAGTCTGACTCTAAACAACCTGGAAGTTCACAGAGGCTGTTAGTACTATCAGCTGTAGCTATCTGGAAATACAATCACTTAAAGAAAGGAAAAAAAAATCCTGTTGTTTTTGCCTTGATTCATCTTTAATCAGTGATGAGGAAATGTTTCATGGATAGGCCCATACCTAAATTCTTTCAAGCAACTGAGCTCGGATTTTTGAGATGAAGAACCATATGTCTCTGTCCAAAATAAATATATCTTATGCATTAATCTTGGTGGCAAGCAATAATAAAATGCTAAAAAATACATCTACCTCCCAAATTCTACTCTATTATGTCAACAAATCTCTACTAAGACATTTTCCTTCTGATGTTTTTTTTAAATTTGGAATCAAATGTATACACACATATATATACAAACTCATACATAGTAACATTTATACAGACAGTATAATGTAAACAATGTATTTTAAAACAAGACTTAAAAAGCTACCCTACAACTTTACTTCCAAGCGTGCATTGAACTGATATGAAGTGTTACCATTTTCTTACTGGCTGTGTTTTTCCAGAGCTCTAAGAGGTGAGAATGATGTTATTGAAAAGCCACTTAATTTGCTGTCTGGAAGAACAAAGTAGTAAAAACAAATGTCCTGCGTGATTTTCTCATGGGGGAAAAAAAAAAAAAAACCACAAAACCAAAAACAAACAAACAAAAAGATGGGAGCCACATCTGTTCAGGTCTCAAGTCCCAGATACTTTTTACTTCCATAAGATCAGGTTCAGAGTTCTGACACAAAACCCCTGAGGATTAGAACACCTGTGTTAGACTCAAGTTTGGAAAGAAACAGAATTTTATATGTGTCCATGAGACAGTTTTTGGTACTTTTTGCTGTCTGTGGCTATTAATGTGCCTGGAAGACTTATACACAGTTATTCATGAAGAGGGCTAGACTGCAAAATTTATTTTCCTTAGTTGTGCTGTAGCTGTTTGTTGAAGAGGGACCTTAACAATATAACAAAAGCAAAAGGCTGAGACAATAATGGATCTTTAATGGGAAGGAGTACACAAATACCATGTTAGGCAAAGGCCAACAAAGAGATCATAGGAATTTATGTTCCTCCTATTAACTACAGACTATAAAGGATTCTTGAATACTGGCCACCAGCCAAGCCCCTGATACATGTCAGATGAAAAACGCAGCTCTTCCAGGACCATGAGTGGATTTCAGGAATCCTTTATCAGCTGAGTGCCAACTTAGGACAGCCCTTGTAATAGCCTCATTTAAAAAATATTAAGTAAGCTAGTCTGTTTGCATTTCTGTTTTGTATGCATCTCCTTCAATCTCTGGGACAAGAAGTTTTCAAAATTTAATTTGAAAAACAAATGCTAATTCTTACCGAGGCTGTTTTTTCAAAGTATCTTTTACTTATATGTGGCATTAACTAGAATTCCAGTTCTCTTTCAAATCAAGCAAAACATGTATTTTCCTATGGAAAGATCTTTCAGCTCTTAAAGTTTGTATTTTCATTCACACTTACATGATTTTAAAGAATTATAGCTTCTAATGGTATTAGAATCAACTGCTTTCTCTCTCCTACAATACCTGGAAAGGTCCTCCTTCTGAGCTGTAGCGTGCCTTCCATTTTTCCATAAATCCCTCCGAAGCATACTGATTCTTTCTTTTCCCTTGAGCAACAACTGTTTTTATAATCACATTGCCTAAGGTTTTAGTAAAGCATATACTTCTCAATAACAATACAGTAACTCATGCTCGCACCTAAAGGCATGCTTTTAGATCAGTATTGCCAAAAAATGTCTCTCAGCATCTTTACCACCAGATAAGAAGCAGAATAGGGCTTTGATATAACTGTTGCCTGTCAGCTGTCAATATTCTCTACAGCATTTAAACCCCTCATGTTCCATAAAGATTATAAGACACATTAGCTTTAGCGAGTCTGTAAAATTATGTAAATTTAAAATGGAAGGTTTACTTCTCTTTCATTTCTCTTTTTTTTTTTTTTTCTTTTCCACAGAGAAGTGGAAAAGACAATCTTCTTCATGACATATCACTCTGATTATCCCCAAAACAATTACCCTCTACCCTGAAGAGAACGTTCTCACATGCTTTATTAAATCAGCTTCTCTTTTAAGATAAAGACCATAGCTATGTCTTACATTTTTAAATAAAGGAATAGATGTTCCGCTCTTTTAGAAGATAGCCTAGTTCCAAGTTTGCCTGAAGTAAATGGTGCCTAGATTTATCATGCACCTCATTAAATACAGTTAAATTCTTCCATTAATTACGTGATATTTCTTTGTGAAATACTGACTTGGAAAAATGTTACGAGTTAGCAAAAAAAGAAATGGAAAGAGAAAGCAAAATACCGTGATAAGGATTCATTGACTGTAAAGATGGATTTGAGATATTGTAAATACACTTACAGGTAAGAAAGAAAGATATTATTCCTTTGCAGTTGCAGTAATTACTACTTAAATAGTGACATAGCTTAGTAATTCCTTAATTAACTTTGACATCTTTTTCATTTGGTTATTAGTAACATAAATTTATTTGATCATGTAGACAGTATCACTGACAATAGCTGTATTACATAAACACACTAATGACTCAAAATGAGTTTTGATTAGGATTTTTATACTGTGTTCATCTCCACTCACAGTAGTGCAGAAGCGCCACTAAAATTTTCTCAGCAAAACCTTTCTATTTTACAAAATGGAATCACAGTCTTGGTCTTATTTTTTAATAGTCTTCCCTCTCCCAGGTTTTATTTGTTTCTCAATGATTTCTAAAAAAAAAAGTTGAAGGATTCTCTGACCCATTTCTCTAGAATCTGTAGCTACCTCCATTGGATCTTTGTCTAATGCTACTATTACAGCATGTCACTTACAACTGCTGAATGCTGAAATGTTCACCTTTCCAGCATATTTTTTTTCCTATATCTGCTCAACGTCAGCATTCATTTTTCATGAAAAAATGACAGGATTATCTCATTTAAATCTTCCTATAAATGCTATTCATATAAACAGGTGCATGCAACTTCATTCTATATAAAGGAATTTTTAATGGCCAAGCTCACATACAGAGTTGAAAAAGCCCTCCGGAGAAACTTCTTTCCTTGAGCCCTCAGCATCCCAGAGAAAACATTCCCAAAGCAAATCTGGAATACTGAATTTGCCAGCCTGCATTTCTTTTTCTGCTCATGTATATGTAATAGTGATTCGTCTGGCAGGTATGGGCCATGAACCATGCTAAAGAATCTTACAATTGCTGCAGAAATGCACTATAATGAGTCCCATAAAAATCACTAAGTCTGACATTGGAAGGACATTGGGAATATTAAAAATTGAGATTCAGGTGTCTGGAGAGCATGGGTGCACATTGCCATACATTTCCCTAAGCCGGTAAACTATTCTTGTCCTGCTGCAATTTGCAGAGTATAGCAATTAATTGTGGATTATCTTTATAGGATAATGGTGAGTGTAATCAGTCAAATTTAATTGACAGCCCACTGGAACTTAAGGAGATTTGATTTTCTAGAGTTCTGAATCTTTGGAAACCTCAAGTTACAGGCAGACAATTAAGACTGATACTGTCAAAGATTGTCCTATTAATCACAATTTGTTTACCAATGCAGTTTGCAAGACGGTGATTGCCTCACATCCTGTTGGACCAAAGACAATAATGTCAAATATGTTTTGTTGTCGCATTTTACTTTTTAGATGGGTTTTCATTTTCTTTCCTAAACACTGGCAATATGAGTAGTTCCTTCTGACTTGCTGTTCTTTTTCATTCATGTGCAAAGCTTCAGCTATATTATGTATTAATTAATATAGATAATTACATATATTATTTTCGGGTTTAACATACTTTATTTTACGTGGATATCATACATAATCATTATAATATCTCTTTCACAAATATTCATAATGTTCTATCCACAGAATCTTACCCAGTTTATGACCAAAATGACATCTTTATTTCATCTACTACTCTGTTATTTGTTTGCAATGAATTAATTGAAGCATGTAGTAGAAGGATATGTAATTTGCCTGTTGCTTGTTACTTCGCCCAATCTTTGGGCAGAATTAGTCAGTCATTTAGATTTCAGTGACAAAAATCCAGGTTTTCTTTCTTTTTCCCAAATTCTGGATTTGGTTTATATGAGGTAAGAATAATCATAAACTGTGAAAACTAGAAGCGTGGTCTGAGTCATGAAGTTATTCAAATTGTTTGGGCTTCTCCCATCTACTTATTTCTTTTCAAACTGATGAATAGTAACAGACATCTGTCTGATCAATTAATATCCTCCAGAACAATCACTGCCATCACATTTCTTCCTTAAAATCTTTTATAATCACAGAACACTTTTGCACTGATGTTACCTCAGTGTAATCTTCAACAAAATTATTATGTGAGATGTGTGTGTGCACTTATGCATATGTGTGCATGTACATATGCCTAATGCAGAAAAGATGATAGTGGGTCCTTAAGGTATTTACATAAGCTAGGCAGAGGTTTTCTGAAAAGACGTCGTACATCTGACAACGATAATTCCTCAGGGAACTTATGTTTTTATTCAACCTAAAGGAAATCTTTCCCTACAATGGTCATGTTTGAATGAGACCTTACTATGAGTATCACGCTGCTCTATATTTCTGTTATATATCCCTTCAGTGCTTTTATCGGAATGAAGAGAAGGGTAAATAGCTCAAAGGCCGAACCCAAAAAACTCCTTTCAAACAACAAAAAATAATTTATAACTTCAGGAATCCTTCCACTGGAGTTCACACCCTGTTTCTCCTTTTTGCTGTCAAATGGGGCACTTCTTGAAGTTTCACATCATCCTGGCTCCTTTCAGCTGTAGTGCATCACTGCACCCCTGGAGCACCCTGAAAGATGATGTGCTTCAGTTCAACATTCAAGGCTTCATTAACCCAAGGTCAAATTATTTCCTTATCTCACATTCTAACAAAATGCTTGGAGACAACTTTGCAGGAGAACAAGTAGGTTCTATTTTACTTGCCAAGTTGCACTGTTTGGGGAAATGACGTGCCAGGTCTCCAGCTGCATGATTTTGCATACCTTCATTAGCATGATTCATGCATTAATGGTGAGTTATACTACTGTTTGTTGGGTTTAGTATTTCTAGGATGAAGGCCTTACAAAATTTCTTATTTAAAAAAGTCTTCATTTCATAAGTCATTGGAAGTGACAGATGACAAGACAGAGAGGCAGGCTGATCTTTTGTAGGCTAGTAAGGTCACAGAGCTGCACAATTTGTTGTGCAGAACCAACTACATCTGAGACCTGCATGAGAGATGTGTTTCAATGACAGCCAATCCCTAACCTGAGTACAGATGTTATGCCTTCAAAAACATGACACCACCCTGTTTTGACAGCTGACATACTCTAGCATGCCATGAAATTGATATTTATTCTACTGGTAAATGGTCAAAAAAAAGGGAAATTATACCCATCTGAATTTACCACATATCATTTAGATGATTTTTCTATTTTGGCTTATTTTTTTAGGATTGTGAAGTATTTTGTCTTCTGCTTTTGTGCTTCCCTTGCAGTCAGTTCCTTTGTATATTATAACTTTGTCTTTGCTTTTGTTGTCCTTGTCACCCAATTTAGTTGTTTCGATCTTACTCACCATACCAGATCACAGCAGACAGACTGGGAAGAAACATTTGGGATCTTCATATTCTCGTTTTACCTTTCTTACCATGAAGTTCATGATAAAAATTGTGCTGCATTGATTCTGATCCTACCTGAACTAGATGAGTATTTTGTTTTGGTTTTTATCATAGACTTAATGGGGTCCAAAAATGAAAGCTGTTGGACCCCAGCATTGGTGCAGCCTCACCTTGAATGCTGTGTGCAGTTCTTCACCCCACAATTTAAGAAGAATTTGAAAGTCCTTGAATGTGTCCAGAGGAGCACAACAAAGCTGGTGAAAGGGCTGGAAGGACAGTCCTATGTGGAAGGGCTAAGGACTTTGGGCTTGTCTAGTTTGGAAAGGAGACTGAGGGGCAACCTTGTCACTCTCTGCAGCTTCCTGAGGAGGGGAAGTGGAGAGGGAGGTGCTGAGCTCTTCTCCCTGGTATCCAGTGATAAGACATGTGGGAATGGTTCAAAGCTACACCAGGGGATATTTAGACTGGACATTATGAAGCATTTCTTTACCAAGAGGGTGATCAAACACTGGAACGGGCTTCCTACAGAAGCAGTGGATGCCTCAAGCCTGTTTTAAAGAGGCATTTAGGTAACGTCCTTAACATGCTTTAACTTGGTCAGCCCTGAATTGGTCAGGCAGTTGGACTAGATGATTGTTGTAGGTCCCTTCCAACTGAAACAGTCTAGTCTATCCAAAAGCCTTTAAAGGTGAATCCAAACTGGCATGTTAGTTTGAACTAGGAGTGTGTTTTGGAAGAAAATTAGGTGACTGCCCTCAGTAATGAGCTTAGTAAGGATGCTTTGTCCATAGCACCAGGTAATTCATTCTACAGATCCACTCTTTTGGACTAATAATTGCTGTCTAGTGTCACTTTCAAGAGCTAAAAAACAGAGTGGGAAAGGACATGGAAGTGTAATGAGTTTTCTGAAGGTAATTAATAATTGAGTTGAGTGTGTTTTTTGACTCTCACCACAACATTTGAATAGT
Organism: Falco naumanni; assembly: GCF_017639655.2. Classification (NCBI taxonomy): domain Eukaryota; kingdom Metazoa; phylum Chordata; class Aves; order Falconiformes; family Falconidae; genus Falco; species Falco naumanni. The sequence goes on from NC_054080.1 coordinate 80,599,143, forward strand.
CCACTTTCACAAATCTCAAAAAACTAACAGATGAAAACATTCAAAAAGGCTGGAAAAAGTGATGAGAGAAAACTGGACATATGTGTCGAGTTGGCAGTTTTGGGTACAACAGGTTCACCGGTGCTGTGTGAAAGGTTGATAAGAGTATAATTCCAACTCCAGAAAAAGATTTTAATATTCTTCAGAAGAAGGAAAATTACACTAATTACAAAAATTCTTTATGTAATAATGCTTAAAACAGAGTTTAAAGAAAGAAATTTTTCTTGAAGGAAGGGCAGAGAGCTTCAAGGTGCCTGATGCTATCAAATGTAAAATAAAAAACATTTTTGTTTACATCTTGTATCCAGTTAAAGCTTTAGCACCATCCTTTTCTGTATACCTTGTTAAGTGCAAGAGCAGAGACCCTTTACACTTCATAAAAGTACTGCATGGCCTGTTTCAGTAACAGCATTTGTGGCGTGCTGTAAGACTAAACCTGTTACTCAGCTTTTAGATCTGGACAGCTCATCCAAAGTTCCCCAAACCCTAGTAAATCAGTCTAGTGGAAAATCTTTTACCAATGGGAAGAAATCGGTAGTAAGTCCTGTAGTAATACCTATAGCATTTTGGTCTCTAGGAGAGGAAAAATCACATAGATTTTTCTTAACTCTCTCCTTGATTCGTGGCTTCCTGACATTGTGTGAGGAGTCTCTGAGAAGCATTTTATTTTAGTAAAACCCTCCGACTGGAGAAATCTATTTCAGGAAGTCAGTCAGAAAAGCTCTGAGAAATCTGGATAGCTTTTAAGCTAGCATGAAACCACTTTTACCCTCATTCTCCTTTAGTCTTGTTCTGGGACAAGACCATTCAAACCAATACAAGCCACTGATTATTACAAAAGTTTTGACATTTCACAGGCACGTCCTTCCTAAGAAAATGCATTTCAATGTCCACAACCAGTTAGTTTCAAACTTACAGCATGTTTACCTCAAGTACTTAAAAAACTCCTAATAAAGACAAGAGCCAGACACATCCATAAATCATAAGCCTATATAGTACTTTCAAAGCCTGAAACTAGTTTTTAAGGATTTCTAGCAAACAGGTGTCTCTGGAATTACCTGAAGTGTTCAGGGACCCAAAAACATGAGAACATGACGGGTATAGATTTCAAACTGGAGTTTCATTTTACATCTGACACTGGAGGCTATGCACCAGAGCTGAACAGTATCCACAGAGCAGTCAGAGCATATGGCCTAACATAATGTATGACAAGCCCTGATTTTAAATAACATCCCTTGAGGGCAGAAGAGAATGCCCTATAGCAACACTCCTATAATGTTTCACTGCCACTCTGGTTGGGCATGTTTATGTCTATTAATCAACACAACGGTCGTAGCAATAGTAACCGGAATTTGCAAGGGAATTTGAGAGCTACCAGCAGAAGAAACACTATGGTAAAGTAATATTAGAGTTAGTACTGTTTCTTAGCTTGCTGCAGTGTGAATGGCAGCAATCACTCCAAATAATATATCAGGAATAGCACAATTCCAACTTGATCTAAAAAATATAGGCAGTTAGGTTTTTAAGGAAAATATATAGATGGAGACGGAAGACAGAAAAGGAGCAAAGGAAGAAGGAAGAAAAAAAAAAAAAACAAAGGAGGACACGAAGACAGAAAACCAGAAAAAGACAAGGGGAAGGAGGGAGAGAGGGATGATTCCGATTCTTCACAGCTAAAAATGCCCCTTGTCTAAATGCCATAGTTACATATAGGCCAGCAAGTTAGTACCGAACACTACCTATTTCCAGGACAACTGAAAAGTAATTGCTTCTGTGGCCGGTTTAGAAGTTTCACATGGTGCTTATCATGACCAGAAACACTGTGGGCTGGACAAGGCAATCTGAAAACTCCACATTTTGGTTTCACCCAAGGTATTTCTCTTCAGTTTCTCCACCCAATCAGCATGTTTAAAGTGGGCCTATAACACACTAGGAAAAGCAATTTATTTTCAAAATACCATCATAGCTATAACTCATTTTGTTCAAAGAACCCTTTTTCCCATTACAGTTCTGAATCTTTTCGAAATTACATTTTCTATACCATACAAGAAGGCCTTTACTTTCAGTCCATAAGCAATTGAGGGAAAAGAGAGATACAGGGTACTTCCACTTATGGTCCCAACACTCTACACCATCAAAAATGCAAGAGAAAAAGAACTGAAAGTGTCATTCCAGCTGCACAGATCTCTTTAAAGAATTGAGAAACTCAATCATGTAGCTCACATCTTGCATGGGAACATATTAAACCTCTGGATATTGGCTGCTAGGACAGATGCTATTTCCCCTGCTGCAACTTTGCCACTATGCAGACAAATAGGATGGACAGGACAGTATTGTAAGAACACAGCTCTGACCTACTTGTTGGGTCAGTCAGCTGAGTATGAGCCCTGGATTTCAGCTGATGGTTTCTGAAGGATTCAAGGTAATAATATTAGAAGTAGCAGCCTCTTACTGTGAACTGGCAGAAACAGAAAGAGAGTGTGTCTGCTTTCAGAATGGGATAATACTTCAGCCATCTGCCACCTACCTCAGCAGCATGTAAATTTATCCTCATTTCAGCAAACCTCCAAAACTTCACAGAGCAATTATACTCCATTTACACAGGAAATTTCCTTAACTTCTGTAGAAATAATCACCACTCCTGACACAGTATTCTACTGGGTTTACGTAGCTCTAGCTGCAGTCTCGTGCCTTTCCACCTGCATTGCATCAAAAAGCACATTTTCACTCATTATAACCATTTCAGATAATCATAATGATACTGCACTTCTTAAATGCTCTGTATACTAGGCTCCCCCTCCTCATTCCCCATTTTTCTGAGATAGCATAGAGTTGTCAGGAAGTCTAGATTTTTATTATCACTCGTGACATGGATATGAATGATACTGATGCGATAAGCTGGACATCACCTTCAGCATCATTTCCCTGTGCAGAGAACATCCATTAAACAACATGATGATAGAAGGTGCAAAAGTTATGTACACTTGTAGCAAAAATCTTTCAGCCATTGGCATTCAAGCAGAAAAAATCAATTAAACTTAACCATCTGAAAGCAAGCATTCCCCACCATCACAAAAGAAACAGGCATCAATGAACTCTTGAATCTGTGTAGTCATATAAGAAAACTAGTTTCCAGAAAGTTGCACTCCTTCCTTTCCTTTCATTAAGCAGAATGGCAAATATTAATAGCTAGTGGCTAACTATTCCTCATCTAACAGTTTGTGGATTTGGTACAGAATGAGTTTTCAGAAACTCAGGTCTCAACTCAGGGTAAAAACATTAAGGAACATGGCAACCCACTTTATTATTAGTCACTGAAGTCTGGGGCAGTATTCACCCTTGTGACTTTCAGTTCTCCCTGTGTAACATTTTTGGTAGCATGAAGGAACAAGAAGACAAGGCAACATGCAGATACTTGAGCAGTAAATTCTTACAACAGCTCTGAGCAAACACCAGAATCAGTAACGTGATGTGCTCTTCTCCCATCTTTGACTCAGAGCCAAGTTCACCCTGCTCGTGAGTGCATATGGCAGTAGATCAGATTCTTGCCTGGGTGTTCACACAACCCAGCCACCACAACCGAAACTAGAGCATGCAGCAAGGCTTACCAGGAGGGGTAACTTCCATCTTTGTTCTCCCATTTCCACTGGCATACTCTTGCCATGCCCTTTTATGCTTATTCCATGCGTGTTCATTCCATTGTGCCTTAATCTAAGATGCAAATCGACTATTGTGGGAGGCCGTACTGTGAACTGAGTGTCTCAAAGCTTGTGCTCATCCCTGCTGAGCTCAGTGCAAGGCTCCTGGTGGGAGCTCGGCAGCTGCAAGGGACGAGCAGTCACTGCCCCCCAGAACCTCAGGCCCCGGCTGGGCCCAGGCACAGCCCCACTGTCTCAGGGGCCATGTCCGAACACCACCACCCACCTCAGCCCACAACGGGCTCCCCCAGCACCCTCCGGCAGCCGCAGCACCTGGCAGGGAGGGACCATCCGGGGACCCCCACCACCGCTGGGCGAGGGGCCTGCAGGCTGCCGGGCCATGGTGGTGACTGGCCATGGTGGCTCTGTCCTGACAGCTGCGGGGCTCCTCCTGCTCCATCCTCCCTCCGCTTTCCTGCCGCTCTGCTCTTACCAACACTCTGCGCCGAGAAACGTTCCTGACTGGCGGCGTTTGGCCTCCTTTGCGTCTTCACCTCACTTGGGTGTAACGCCGAGTGCCCCGGGCTGGAAAACCTACAAAACTATTAACGTTACAGGTATTCATCCTTCAGAGCACAAATCTCATTTCAGCTGTATCATTGTGTTTAAAGAATTGCAGATGGTGAAGAATGCACACAGGGAAACGATCATTACAAAATCCTCAGTTCAGTGCCACAGAAGATATCTAGTGTCTTGAGATCCACCCAAAAATCTTAACAACAGAAACTGAAGACACAATGCTTTGTGACCTCTTTAAGAGGGTACTCACTATTATTGTTAATTCTAATATGCACTTGACTAATTTTCTTGGGAAAGTACATCTACAGGAAATGCGGAATCTGTAAAGAATACAACCACTTAAAATATAAGAATAAAATACTGGTCCTCATATAGGGAGAAAGCTGAGAGTTTACTGTGGGAATTATAGAGAGAATGAGATTCAAAATGCACAAATGAAGAAAAATGTTACATAACAACGCAGAACAATATGCACATAAAGCAAGTAATGACTGTTATTGTCCAAGAGAGGCGGCTGGTGCTAAATGGTAGCGGAAATGGATCTTTACTTTCTCCTGTAAATCTGTATCCCTAATTAATACAAATTAAAAGCCTAGCAGAATCCTGTGTTTACAATTGTAAACCATCACAGCAACATCTTTCAGCCCCTGACAAACATGTTTCTTTTCTTCCATTATAAACAATAACTGCACAGATCTACAGGCTTCATTTTATTTTGAGGTTAGACAGTTGCATGGCCTTTCCTTCCAGAAGAGACAAAGCAGATGAAGCAAGGGTGAGAAGTAACAGAGAACACTGTAGCTACTTATTTTTTTGTACTGGCTGGAGAGAGAAAGCGGATGTTTACCCATGGTTTCAGACACATCAAGGGAAAGAGCTGTGCTTTCTTCCAGTCCTAGAGCTTGTTAAAGGTGGTGGCTTATGTGTTCAGTTGTGGTGTGGTTGGTTGCCCCGTGAATGGCAGTGCTGTGAAACACAATTTTGGAAGCAGGAACATAAGTCTAGATTCCTCTTACCTAGTTTTAGAATATGAAAGAAGATTAGGAGGCTAACTCGTGTAGATTTAGAGTCAATGAAAGCAAACATGTCCCTACGCCTTATTTTAAGAACCTTAGTCATTCCCAGTGACCATGAATGAAATTTTTCCAGATGGAAGCTTTTTCCAGTACATCTGTAGTGGTTACTTCTTGGTCTTATCTGAGGATTTACCCAGTGTTAACCACAGGCAGTAACTGGGAGTGTCCCTACCTTTCAAATTGCCTTTTGTTATTTTAGTTGAGCCTGTGGCTGGTTTAGTCAGGAGGAATAAATCTGCAATGGTTAAAAATGGTGGGGAAGAAAACTATATATTGTGTTGACATTCCATTCCATTTGTAAAACAAACCTGGTGGCATTTAGCAGGGCAATAATTGATCAATGAAAAATATACCAGCCAGATGTGCTAAATTATATGTTCGGGTGTTTAGTGATGGGGCAGCTGATTTTTGTTTTTTGAACACTGACTTATACGTTACAGTTGGGTTAGATGCAATCATGACATACTGAGGACAAGTGCAGAAGCATGGCAAGTCTTTTGCCATGTAAACTTCTCTGAACACTGTTTACAGAGACATCATTCCCACTACCTTCCTGTTAACTCTCGCAAGGAATCCTCCCATGAACTGTGAGAGAACTAACTTTCACATACTGTAATAAGAATCAAAACCTATTAAACAACTCCAAGAAGAAAGTATTTCCATGTAATTTGTTTGGCTCTTTTTACAGAAAATTCAAGTTAAAAAAAAAGAAGAAAAAAAAAAAAAAAAGGAAGAGGTTGTTGGTTTGGTTTGGTTTGGTTTTTTCTCTCCTTCCTCCACCCCGATTAACAGCAATAATAAAAAAGCACTGGCAAGATATAAATTGTCAGAACAGAGCTCTCTTTCATAAAAGAATTCTGCATGCTCATAAATGGGTATTATTAGTTCCTTTTCTTGTTGTCTAATGGAAAACATAAAAGGTTTCTTATAACCTAGTAATTAATCTCTGTGATTCAGCTCCTGTATGTACCATACTTGTTATTCTTAAATACTTGTTATGATTTTTGCATTGGCCTAGGAAACACCCTTCCATTAACAACACCTTTCCTCATATGTCGAGGAAAAAACCCTGTCACTTTTGCTTTTACACTGTCTGATCTCTCTTTCTCTACTAAAATATTTGTGTGGCTGTCCTGTAATGGATTTTTTAGGGGTGCTGCCTGAAAAAGATACACTCTTCATGAGTGGCCTGTTCACGGCACAGTGAAATCAAGAGGAATTTCTATTCCCCCCGCCCCCCCCCCCCAAGTCAGCTTCAGAGAGCTCTGCATAAAAAATAAATTTTCAAAGCATGGTTTGGGGATATATGGAAATCCTATTGACTGTTAGGATTCGTGTGACTAAGACCCATATACAGTGATTTGAACACTTAGGGCTAAGTCATTGATTTCTTTTGCAGGCTTGGTTTATGAACTGCTGTAAGGTTTCAGCACCCCATGTCAAGCCTTATGCCTTACTATTAGCATATTTTTCTGTCCTTTGTTAAATCAAATAGATTTTTCAGGCTACCCAGCTGCTTCAAATTAAGGCTATGATTCCCTCATGGACTTTAGCTCACCATATATTTTCTTAAAAATGTTGACAAACTCCTTTGCTCTGAACAGATGAGGTTAGGCCAGATAACCTTTGCACAGACAAAGCACCTGTATTTGCTGAACATTAGTCCAGAATCATCTGTAAACTGCACCTAGGAAACCCCAAGTGTTTTTCATTTGTTCTGGACAGCAGACAGAAAACATTCTGGTACCTTTCAACTGTGTAAGAATTATTACAGTTTAAACAACAACAAAAAAATATATTTCTTTTTTACCTGTTTCTCTAGATAATCTCTGGTATGACAAAAAAAAACCGCCCCAATTTCACCTATGTTCAGTTCAGTAAAAACTCAAATCTGGAAGATTGAAAATTAAAAATAATTGCCATATTTGAGTCTGATATTCTGGGGAAGGATCCTTATTGCACAATAATAAGGTTTATTCTTCACAGAGATGCTAATAACGATGTAAGCTGCCAGAGAGCAAACCCATACAGAATAACAAAGGCACAACTTAAATCTAGCAGCTGTGAATGCTGCAAAGGAAACACACCCCATCCATCCCAAACATTACAAAACCATGACACCAAAGAAAAGTTGTGTTCAATCACAGACAAATGTGTATGAAATACAAAGCTAGCAGTAACTGAAAAACAAATTTAGAAAAGACTATGCAGGATTCCAGTGCTTCCTTAGGTTAACACAGCTAACTCTCAGAACACCCAAAAGTAGGTCTGTGTGAATAACTGACTTTTATTTAATTTAGTGGCCAAATCTACAAATCACATGAAAGGTACCACTTTAAAAAAAAAAAAAAAAAAAAAAAAAAAAAGTACTCATATAAGAATAGTTGAATTTTGTTTAAAAGTGTTAATATCTTCAGACTGGCTGAAACCAATTTTTTGTAAGAGAAATGACACAACCATGAACATTATTAGCCAATCAGAAGCAAAATACTTCCCAAAGCCATGCATTCAGCCTTAGTTAACACCTTTATAACCTTATATGACTTCACCCCATGGTGCATCTGATATTAGCGATTTGATTAATATTTTTTTTTTAGCTTTTTATTAAGGAGGCCTCCATTTAGTTTTGCTTTAAATACACATTTTATAAGCTGAAGTATGGATTGCTTTTGGTATTTGCTGGAGATGGAAACAAAATCCTTGCAAAATGCATCACTGATAACATTGACAACTGAGTATGAAAATCTGAACAACACTGCTACTGCTGGTACAAATCCAGGGGAAAGGGTCCTGTTTTACTTTAAGGGATGACTGATGAAAGACTTAACTATATTAACTTTTTTAACATTGGTGCAAAAACCTAGCATTTTTGTGCGATAGTTCACAATTAGAAAAAATCATATTGATTGAACACAGTTAATCAAACTCATTTCCCCTTAAAAAAAAGAGAAAAAGAAAAAAAAAAAAAAAAAGATTCAGAAGCCGGCTAGTATTCACAATTGTTCTTAAGACTTATAAAAAAAGATATTATTTTGGAAAATGGAATACTTATAGAATGTAATTTATTAAAACCCTTCATGAAATTAGTACTTTAAGGGCTTTTAAAAAAAAAACAACTTAGTGTAGTTAACACTATGTAAAATTGGAGAGAGAAAGTGATCTCTGGACATAAACCTTGTAAATAAGAGCCCTAGCCACAAAATAATTTTGTCCAAGACTCAAAATCCACTTGTACTAAGAAGCACAAAAGCCACTGGCACCACTTAAACTCAAAATACAATAAATAAATAAATACAAAAATAAATAAATAACTTGGGCGCTGAATTAATTTACAGTATTTTACACTACAGCTGGAAAACCGTGTGATGGATTCTGGCACAGCATCACTGGGAATAAATCAAAAGAGAAAAGAATCCTGGTGAAAACAAGCCTAGCTAGGTAGCTACAGAGCAGAAAGCTGGAGTATGACAACTCTTGAAAATCAGCTGCCTTCCAGTCTTCAAAACCCTTGACCTTCCATGGATTATATAAAGTTGACCCACCTCAAACAGAGGAGAACATAAACTTTGACCAGCATTGCTATCAATATGTTTTGTTCCAATGCTCTCATAATCTTTCTACCTGGGAAAATAGACGAGGTTAATTAACAATTCAGTGGTTTGTGATCACTCAGCTGTCAAAACCAGATTTAGCTACAACTTGTAATGTAGCTGGCCAACAACAAAAATGCAGACCATATTGTTACAACAGGTTGACTACATTGACAAGAAGCAAGGCTTGATTTTTGTTGTTTGTGTTTTTTTTGTTTGTTTGTTTATTTTTATTTTTCTATTTAACTTTTGCAACTATTTAGAAATTGTTTCTCTGCTAAACATTTTTTTTTTCACATTTTTATTTGCCAGCTGGATGAGTCCACTGCTACCAAATTAGCAAATTAAGGTTACCTTTGGAAGAATTCTCTGCTCCCAGTCTATTTCTCTGAATCAGAAGTATCCCCAGTAGATACTGATAGCTATTAATTTGTAATTTTAGGGTAGAATGACCGTTACTTCAAGTATCAGAAGCAGAATTGGCAAATTATTATCCATCATAAATATAGTAACCTTGGAAAGTTGTAGAGCCATAAAACGCACATCACAAAGACAACTCTCTGGATGAAAAAGGACCTGGTATTAACAAGCAGCAGAGCACCATCCGTCTTCCTGATAGATGGACATAGATTAATCTGCTGTTCAGTGGTTCATAGCAAATCATGGAATGTCTACTTTTCTTTACACTGAAAGTGCTACTTCCTTTACTTGTCAGGTTTTTCTCTTAAACACAGATTAATCTCTTCCTTTCTGTGGTGGTAAACTCAGTCTGTCTTTGCTGAACTCTAATAATGACCTCCTAATTTTGTTCTACTGTATTTTTTGCTAAAAATTTCCATGCAATAGGATATCAGTGTACTGTTCTATCATTTATTTTAAATAGATTAATTGAAGAAAACAGTGGTCTGACTGTATTTTAATAAAAAACAATGACAATTGCCTTTTTAAAACATACAGCATTTTTTTTAAAAAAAAAAACCCACATCTGTTTATTTAGAACGTAGTTCTTGAATGTATCATGTCAATCAGATCTGGAACACAAGTTTTAAAAGTAACTGCAAAAAAGCTTACATCTTACACTTAAGTTCCAGAATACAACTGAAGCTGTCAAACTACCCTTTATCAGATTTGATCTTGAGTTCTGTACATTAATGCCAATTTGGAGTTGAATGTGAATTTGAATTTCTCCAGAGGATTCATTGATTTTCCACTGGCAATTAAGCCTGGACTGCTGAGCTGCTTCCACATTATTTCATTGTCATACAACGTTTCTAAAAATTAAATTTCAATTGGCTAAACTTGATTTGGCTTATTTTATTCTTATATTTATTTCCACCTACTTAGCTCTCCACTTCTACTGGTCATTCTAAATTATATCCATGCATACAACTATTTTGAGTATTTTTTTCATAAACCTGTGCAAACACTAATGAACTACCTTTGCTACCTTTGCTAAAGTGCAAGATGAAATTAAATTATTTATTTGTTTTATTGCAGCAACTGTTGTTGTCTAATGACACCCAGCTTTTTCTTTTTTTTTTTGCACGTTTCCTTTCCTACTGTGAAGTTAATTCTGAGAATGTTCCCTATGTATTAAGCAAAGTCTGCATCTTAACAAAAATTTGTGCTTAAGCAATAGAATCATTTGGGAAGATGTGTGTTTTCATATTTAAGAAAGGAGTAACACCTTAGTGAAGAATTAAATTTATTGCAACTTACAGCTTAGGTACAAAAAAACATGGTCCAAATTGAGGATTAACTTTTCTTCAAAACTTGTGGAGTTTTTACTTTGTTGGGGTTTTTTGTTTGTTTGTTTTTCCAAATGAGATTTGGCTTTTAAACAACTAGGAGTGTTTTGTTGTTGTTTTTGATTTTCTAAGGGGAAAGATATTTCTCACCCAATAGATTGTTATATTTAAAGAAAGTAGTTAAAAAACTGAACAGTCCTAAATCTGAGGTGATAAATCCATCCAAAAAAAGAAGAAAAGGGGTGGAAGGGGGAATTATTAAAATATTGCAGAAATAAATTTTCTATACTGGCTTCCCAGTTTGTTAGCCAACATAATGAAGGATTTTCCTATTTTTCCTATTTCCATTTTCTTTCGAAGTGAAGTAGAGTTTCTGTGACAATGTGGATGATGAGTAATCATCTTGTGTCATTTTTTTTCCACTATATTTTTTTTTCTGTGTTGGCCTGCTGTGGGCATTTCTGAGAAAGACCATCTTCTCCATATAAAGTTCTACCATGCCTGATAATTGTGTCTTTTTTATAATTTTAACTCTTCCATTTTATCTCATCCCTTAAGAACAACGATGATTGCAATACTATTGCATAATTTAAGCATAAACCAAATCAAATTACATTAAAAAGAAATAAAGTCTTTGGTACTTTCACAGTTGTTGTGAGTGTTTGAAATCATAAATGTCCAACTAAAGCTGAGTACCTTGAACCTTCAATGGCAGCACAACTGAACAGTGTTTATGGTACTTAAGAATGTTTCAAGCACTGACCTGACACAATCTGCGACTCTGTCACAGGCTTCCTGCATAGCATCTTAATATTACTGCTGCTTCTCTCCAGTGCCAAATGTAGCACTATAAGATGTCACACTCACAAAGCAAAAATTATGGCCTTTTCCAACTGTTTATTTTACTTTCATCAGACTCACAATCATTTGATGTTTGTTGCATGACTACCTGAGGTGTTACGTCAAAGTATCACGCTTATATATTAACAAGATAGTGTAATTCTGCTCACTTAAGTCATTTAATGCTGTTGAATTGTCAAAATGAGGACATTGAAAGAATTTATATAAAATTGTGTTCCTACAGTAGAGTTAATTTGGACAAAAGAGTTAGAAGTACATTAGAGTTTTTTTGAAGACTATTTGGGAGAAGCAGGGAAAAAGGTGGAATAATTGAAAATCAAGTGATAATGATTACTTGTTCTGTCTAATGATAATGGTTACTTATTCTATCAATTGCATGAAGAATAACTTGTATGATTTGAAAGCACATGTTAGAAACCTAAAGAGTTTAAAGAATTATAAGCATTGATGCTTTTTGCTTTCCTTTATGTTTACCAAGCAAAAAGAGGTCAGTTGTTTTGTTTGGTTTTTTCCCTAGGAAACGCTAAAACACAAGAAAATGCCACAAGAAGGGTTTGTGTGTCTGTGTGTCTGTTAATTTTCAATTGTTATATAGAAATAAGTTTAAAAACTTATTTATTTAAAAAAGGGAAATTCGTCAAAAATATTCTGCACAAAAATAATCTCCCATGTCCAATTATAATATTAGGGTGCATTTAGTTATGTCATGCTATGAGTTCCATAAAGTTCCATAAGACCTTGAAAGCCTTATAATGCCTTTTACATTATAGTTCTATGCATAAAATTCTGATAAGCATTTCTTTGCTGAGTAGCTCTGTAGCAAGCCAGGGTGAAAAACTGTTTAAGGCCATGTTACTACCCCTCAGAAAAGCTCTACCAAATTTCTATTGTTTCCTATTCTTGTGATTCAAACGACTATGTATTACATTCAGTTTGATAGACTCCCTGCTATTCCATTTAAGCATTTCAATGAGTAATTCCTCCAAGCACCAAAACAGAAATACCTGTTAAAATATTTATATCACTTTACTGCCTTAGTGATAGAGGCAAGATTCTTACTGTAACTGTTAATACAACAGCAGATTTAACATACCAGGGTTTCACTTCCATGGAGTCTTGTAATGCTTCCTTACAGTGGGTTAGAATTACTTTCTGTTTTATTTATAATCTGTAGTAAAATATACTTCAAACTGATAGCACAATTAGAGTTCTAACAGCCAAAGGTTCTTTCCAGTAATTTAAACCCAAGAAACAATCCTTTTGCAGGCTTTATTGCCAACGCTCATGAATGGACTAGTTTTTGCTCGCATGGGTAACAATCCTGCTAAGGATCACAAAATTCTGACTGTAGCACTAAAACACTCCTGACATCAACCACTGAAGCAGCAAATAACCTCAAATTTGCCAAACCCTCCAGACCCACCTGCAAACTTTTTCAGGCATCTCCTTAGCACCTATATACTTCTGAATGACAAATAATAATTTGGAAATACGTTGTATTTTTGCTTAGAATAGCAGTAGCTGAAAGTCAAAGATTTCATAAGTCCCCGCCATCCAATACTTTTCAGCCTTATAAATATCAGTGAACATAAAAGAAATCAACCTCTCATTTTCTCCAAAAAAATGTTTTCAAATATTGATCCTCTGCTTTGTTTTGTTGGTTGGGTTTTTTTTAATTATTAGTATTTTACAGAAAGTTTAGCTATCTTTTCTTCCTACTCCTGTCTCTTAACAATAATCTTTTGTCAAAACCTGCATCAAGATATAAGCAGATACGAGACAATCAACTAGCCAGCTACTCCCTAGCATGCCTTAAGGCATGGGGCTGATTCTGTCCCCAGTAGAGGACTTTAGATTTGTTGAAATTCTTAGGTTTGCTATCAACCCCCTACTTCAGCCTGGTCAACTGCCCCTGACAGCCCTGAGGAGTGTTATTTATACCTGACAGCCAGTTAGAATTGCAATGAGTGACACCTGCCCTTTAAGTCCAACAGTTCTTCCAGCTTTAACCCACCTCCTAACACACCAACGCAGTCCATACCTCGTCACTCCAAACTGGAAAGATACTGTGTCATACTGTCAGAAGCCTTGCTAGTGTCAAGGTAAGCCACTTTCTCAGCCTTCCTCTTGTCCACAAACCTAGTAATTTCACACTAAAAAGGCATTCAGGCTGTTCTAGCCTAATTTAGCCCTGGTAAATCCATGCTGTCTGTTCTCAATCACTTCCCTGTCCTTCCTGTGCCTGGATATTTGTTCCCAGAGACAGAGATGAGACTGACCAACCAACCCCTAGTTCCCTGTATCATTATTTGCCTTTTCAGGATATGGCTGAAATATTTGCCTTTTTCTATCACCAGGGTTACCTAAACTCTTCAAATGGCAAAGAACAGCCTCAGAATGCAGCTCCTTCAAGCTATTTTAATTGGTTGAAGGTAGTTCCTTCAACCCATTCTATCTGGTTCCAAGGACTTCTGTGTATCCAGGTTAACTGTCATTCCCTTACTTGCTTCTCCTTTACTGTGGGTAATATGTCTTTCCTCCAATATTTGCAACCATACAGAGAAACCAGAGAGGCTAAGCAGCAGACCTGGTCTAATAAAGACAGGTAAAGAAGCCACTGAGTACCTTAGATAAGTTATTTACATGTAGAAGTTCTTTTATTTTTGTCCTCCTTACCCTTGTCCCATGTCAACTCCCATGTAGCTTTGATCTTTCTTAATTCCATCCCAACATGTCTGGGTGACACTTCCATATTTCCTTTTGGTAGTCTTTTCCTATTTTCACTTACTATATGCTTCCTTTTTTGTGTTTGATATCTGTGTGGAATTCCCTGTTAAAGCAATCTGGTGAGTCAAGATGGGCAGTTCTGGGGCTTTGGAGTAGTTGCCTCTGACAATCAGGATTCTTCTGGGTCCTGCTGTCCTTCAGAGCAGCTTCCCTAAGGAACCTGTCTACCCAGTCACTTAGCAGGACAGTTTACTTCCCTCAGTTCCTGGGTCAACACTCTTCCCTTGTCTACTGATGTAGTCACTCCATCATAAAATGCCACCAAGTTGGTCAAGCAAGACTTGACCTTCGCGAAGCCACAATAACTTTCTCGAGTTGCCTTCCTTGTTCTGCTTTGTCAAGTCAATGGAGAAATGCTGACATCTCATCCCTCCTAAAGCAAGATTGACTGACTCAGATAGATATCTACCTGGCCTCACTCATCAGTGGGGAGCAAGATGATTATCACTCTTTAGACAGGAAAATTCAGGCAACCTGAATTCCAGCTGTTACATTGGAACCTCAGCCTCTGAGGCAGACTTTCTACTTGTCATCTCAAAGCTTTTTCTAATGCTTGAGATATATCTTATAAGCAGGCTAGAACTTGACTTTCAATGGACTTCCATACTTCGGGAGAAAGATGAGAATTTGAACAAATTCTGAACCCTGATTAAAATTACATTTTTTTTCTTTTTTTAATATAGTTAAAATCCAGTATCTTCATCAGTCCTCAGTCTTCTGTGTTTAGATTGATGCTATCACTGTCATCACAATCTCCTCTACTTTTTCCCCACAGTCTATTGAGACCTCTATTCCCTCTCACACAAGTCCATCCAAGATGTAATCCAGATGTTTTTACCCTGCAGTTTAAAATGGGCATACTCAGTTCTAAAGAAATTTATAAAACTGAAGGTAGCAGTTCCCATCCATATACTGCCACGATTAGCATCTTGGCTAACACTGTTCTGGTCCTTTTCCACTGGCACTCTCAAAGAAATGGCTTCAAAATTCAGAATCTCATTCAAGCTTTCGTTCTTCAGTCATTATTTTTGCTCTGTGCTGTGGCTATATTCAGGTACAGAAATTTCCATAATGGCTATTTTGTACCTGTTTCATTATCATGCTCTTTTCTATCATTTAAACTGCACCAGCGACCTGTCAGCACAGAAACTCAATGAATTTAAATCCTTTTAGATTTGTTTGCTCTGTGTTGTGTGTAAATTCCGTGTCCAAAGAAGCACTTTTCAAATTCTAAGCTTTTGGCAAAGTAAACAAAAGCTTAGTTCCTTCACTTTTGATGCTCTGAGTATTTTCTATATGACTAACACTATTCTTTCCTACCCTGAAGCTGTTACTCATAGGCAGACGACACAGGTGTGAATCCTGTCAGTGACAGGATTGCTGCACTAGAAGTCAGATGTCAAAACAGAAAACTGTGCCATATAGTCTTGACAGAAGGAGCTTATTAGCCTGTGATAATACAGAAGTAATTCCTTGGAATTTACCCATAGAACTAATACAAAACATGAAAAATTCTGAAAAGAGAGGTTTTACTCTAAATTGTTGCAAGGCAAGGGATGCGTTAAAGATTTGAGGGGGGGATAGATTTTGGAAATGCTTCTTCTGACACATCATGTTATGATATTACACATCTTTTGGCATTAGTCACATCATCACTTCTCGCATGGAGAAGCATGTTCGACACAACAGAATGTGAAATGTCCAAAGCAATATAGAATCTGTAAAATAAAACTTGTAGATGCTTTCTGATCTCGGAAACACAACTTCTTCCTTTTGATTAAAAAAAAAAAAAAAAAGTCTATTTTTCTGGACGTTTTCCTCCCTGACACTCCCTTCTTCCCATATGTCTCCCACATTGCTCAAAATTGAGCAAGGTATTGATGAAAATATTCACTGCATCAATGGCAATAGGGAAGAAAATTTTGTGAGAGGGACAGAAACTGACATTTGTTTTCTTGCTTTTTTTGTATGGCAGAAGAACTTTTTAGCTTTTGGATGAGCTCAGTATGAACAGCTCTTATATCTTCAGACTGTAAGGAACTTTAAATACAGCTGAAGTCTGGGAACATTTGATAGTTTTGTTTTCTCCATTGAACAGAGGAGCCTAAAAATTGTATTTTCAGCCCTCTGATCTTGCATAGCTGAAGTTACAACTTATCCTGGTGATAAGTTATGATATTTCTTGCAATAACAGAGGCAGAAAGAAGATAAATTTTAGTATATCTGCTAAGCAATAGCTGGTTCTCTACTGAAAGTTGAGGTTTTTTCTTTTTTAGAAGGGTAACTGAGATCCACAGTCCAATCAGCATAGATAGGTAATGTCCTGTCTAAAAATCTTTGTAATAAGACTCATAAAAAATCCAGAATGGGAGTATCTAGACAATTAAATACCTGAAGAATATTTGGTTTTCAGACTGATAGGAATACAACGTACAATGTGACAACTTACCTCAGTCCAAGAGACACCATTATTCTGTCCTGTATTCCACAGGATTATTAATAATTTCTTGGTAAAAATAACACATATATAAAAGTTATAAAACCAAACAGTTCCTGGTGTGATACCATTTATGTGAAGATGCAACAGCAAATGTACGCTTTGATATTAATACAAAGTGAAC
This sequence comes from Falco naumanni, assembly GCF_017639655.2. Classification (NCBI taxonomy): domain Eukaryota; kingdom Metazoa; phylum Chordata; class Aves; order Falconiformes; family Falconidae; genus Falco; species Falco naumanni. The sequence continues at coordinate 80,616,082 of NC_054080.1, forward strand.
ACGATTTCCATCTGTACATTCGTAATTTAATTATAATAGGTAAAATTCAATTTATCTAGGAATGATAAATCCCTAGTTTCAAAATACAGTTCAGAAAGTGCCATCTTAGTGCAGTATCTGAGGACAGGACTGTTATTACTATTTTGAGAGGTATTTTTAAATGGCTATTGTAAAAGAAAATACAGAAACAGCATTTGCTATCACAGCCTCCTGGACTACAACACAGCAAAGGTAGCATTTTGTTAAGTGTCTAAACAAGAGAAAATGATGCTGAATTTAAGAAAGCAGGAAAAAGAAAAGTATCAGGGAGAAGGAAAGGTGTACGGCTTGAGGAAAAAAACATAGAATTCTAAAAAGTGATAAGAATATGTTCCCATTTTCCACCAGCTTTATTCTGGGCTGATTCCAGTTTTTCAGTGATATGCATGAGCATCATATCCAAGGGCTTGATTTTAAAGTGAACTACTTAAAACAGCCCCATCCATACCCCTTTGTGCCCCAAGGATTGTAGGTGGCTGTGTGTGTATAAGTGGACTTAAGAGGCAGAGAGATTTCAGAAAACGTGTTTCTGTATTGCAAAGGACAATTAATTCTTACTGGATAAAGACTACTTCACTTAGCCTGATAATATTGTGTTCCTTGGTTGCTAGGAAAAGGGAAGAAAAAAAACTACCATAAACAAGCAAGCAAGCAAGCACCCAGCTTTGTAACTCAAGATACCATCTCACTTTATGAAATTACTCTGAAATCCTCTTCTGCCATAAAGAAAAAACTATGTCTTTTCCAATCCATGTAATAATACTGATTTTTTTTTTCCTTTTTTATGAGGAGCTGGCTCTTCAAAAATGTAGTGACATAGAATATCACTCATCTCAGGCAGCTACAGAGCTTAATCATGTGGAATAGACCCAAATCATATGAAACAAATCCAATATATTCACCTAAACCAACAATCAGTTCTGCAATGTCTTGAGGAAAAAAAAGATACATAGTCAGAACAACAACAAAAAAATCCTTGAACAATTATCTGTGTTATACAATCCATATAGCTTTTAGCCTATCCTCTGAACCAGACCACTAGGAGTGTTGCATTTTTCTTCCTCTTTACTTCTACCTACAGGAGAGCTACTCAAAATCTTCATGCCCCCATGCCCCAGCTCACATCCAGGCACTTCCAACTGTCCAGCTTACAGCCACCTTTTTCTTCGTGTGAAATGTTTCCTACACACAGAGATGTGAGCTCAAAAAGCTCCATAGGGTATGTTTATACATGGACCTAATAAACAAAAAGTGCAGTTTCTGGAAAGTGTTTGTCAAATCTAGAGTGGCGCTGCAAAGCCTTGCCTCAGGCACATTGATTGCCTCAGATCTGCAACATTTTCTCAGCTGCAGAACAATCTTTCAATTGTAAGACCATCAAAAGTCATTCTTGATTTATTTTTTTTTTCTAAGTACAAGTCAGGATCACAGTTTTATTTGTTAAGGTCATCATATCCAGTTGGTCACTGACATGTTAGCTGTTCTTCTAGTCAATCCACTGAGATCACTTCTATGACTCAGTGCCATCTATATGGAAATTGGTTTCAAGACGCCAGTTCAACCATGTGGTTTAACTTCCACCAAATAATGTGTCTGCCCTGCCAGGCTGGGCTGCTTTCAGCTCTACTCCTGCTCCTACATCTTGGTCAAACATTTAGCAGCCAAGGGTCACAGCTCTCAGAACTGGTGGTTGCACAGTCATTCAGCAGGGAGTAGGACCGTACAGCACTAACAGGAGAGCCACACTTTTTGGCTTTCCACGTGACTGGCCAACTATATAGAGTGATTTCTGGGAATTATTTAACAGTTGAAAGTGCAAAAGATGAAGCTTGGTTACCACAGTCAAGAGGAAATAAGTCTTGGGGAGGAAGGAATACTGAATAATGAAAGAGAAGGGGTGATCTGGAAGCATGCCAGATAGTGTGGAAAGTACTGAATAAGAAGGATGCAGAGGAATATTGATGTCAAGAGAACTTTAAAGAGAGAGAAGGGTATTAAACAAGGCTCTTTTGACTAATTCTCACCATTCTTCCACTGAAGTTATAAAAATATAAGAGCCCTATAACAATGTGTGGGTGAGGCTTTGATTCATGTCAGATATACAGGTCACTTCTGATCAGCTGCTTTGCTGTTGCTGTATTGGTTACGGTAGGCTGCCTTCTCTCTGCGGATATCTCTGCCTTACCCAACTCTACAGGCACCTCAAAACTCAGTGAAAGGCAGGAGCTGCTACCTTGCAAAGGTACAATGGGTAGTGATTTTTATGTAAGATAGTGGCCTCTTCAACAACACACTGTGGAGTGCTGCCCTACTCCAAGGACTGGGTGTGCACCCCTATATCCCTGTGAACTCTGACTCTCCCCATCCTTTTTTTTTCCTGCATCTATCATTTTCTTGTTCACAAACCACAGCATGTTGTGTCCTTAACAGGAGATTGCCTGGATGATTAGGGAACCGGAATCTTCCCCTAGGTGCCCTGCACTTTTCATCAAAAGGCTAAAAGAAATGCTGATCAAGTCTTTAATAGAAGCCACTCCGCATGGAAGTAAAATACCTGCACATGGAAGGAAAATACAGAGAAATATTCTAAATTAGTGCTTCAGTAGCTCCTGGCTTTTGCTGAGAAAGAGAAAGCAAGCTGAAACCATCAGTGACTCACCCCTTATGTGATACTTTCACCCTGACAGAGACACCATACAGCAGCTAGTTAACCCTCCCAAGCTTTATGTGGTTGCAGCTTACTGCAAGGGTTCCAGTTCCAAAAACAGCTTCCAGTTCTGCACGAGGTTTTGCCTCAAGGCTTGTTTCCACCAAACAATCAAAAAATCAGTAATCCACAAGAAACTGGCCAATTATTTCTAAGTTTCTCAGTAGGGGGAAAAAAAGAAAAAAAAAAAAAAAGAAGAAAACAAAAGAAAAAAGAGGAAAAAATACATGAAACTTATTTTTCAGGTTCTCTATTTTATTTTATCCCCCCTGGATATTCCTACCAGCTGTGCAATGAGCTCTGTTAACCATCTGTAAGTTGTCTTGTGAGGTTTTAGTCTCACTCTGAGGGATGGCTATTTCCAACCAAGAAATCCCACAAGATGGGTTTGCAACATGCAGCAGTTTCTAATATAATTGCTGCTGCTGAGCAGATCACATACTTTTTTGCTCAACAATAGATTTTAGTCATATTTATTTAGCTAGTTTCATGAAGAAGCTAAAAAAGGTAATCTGTACTCCTTGAAAGAAAATAACACAAATCTTCTCACTGTGATATTACAATTTAATATACAAAGCACAACAGGACACTCAAAAATCAAATCTTCCTCATGTTCCAGAAAACATATACCAATCCATTCTGCTCTTTGAGATATTTATCCAGTACTGACAAATGAAGGATGCAGAACTTGTAATTCCAATCTCCTGAAAATCTTGTTATTCTAATATATTTTTCCCCTATTAGTTGTTAACCATGACAGTGCATTTATGAAATTTTCCAAGTTCTTCTCTGAAAGATTATATTTTTTTTTTTAAATGATAATACAAAAAATAATGTTGTGATCCACAAGAAAACTTTTATCTACAGGATGTGGAATTTCAGGAAGAAAATACCAAGTAGCACAAGTTGTTACAGTTTTTTAGTCATTTCCTAAGATTTATGCATTAGAGATGTTGATGTATGTGTTAAAACAGAAGACAGATATACCTATTTCTCGTCATTTTTTGACCCTTTCTGGGCTAAACTGTTGCATAATAAGCAAAGAAATAATAATAAAAAAAAAAACCACACAAAAAAACCCCAACAACCACAAGGGGAAACCAACCAAAAAAACAAATCAAAACAAACAAAACAAAAAACCCTCAAACCCCCAAAAACCCAAACAAACTTCAGCTGAAATCCTTCACTGTTAATAGATTTCTCCTCTCTGATTTTGGTAGACTTTGATCTGGGTCTTGGGAGACAACTTTCATTCTGTAATTTAACGAAGCACTACAATGTATCAAAATACTGTACAAAATATATCAAAGTAATGTACAAAATGTATCAAAATAATATTAGCTTTTATTATGGACCTGCAAGTAATTTTGTGATCTACCCGGGAAAGGGGAGTGTGTCCCTGTTTTTTTTTGTTTTGTTTTGTTTTGGTTTGGTTTTTTGGCAGAAGTTAAAGACCTTTTTGCAGGATTTAATCTTCCTTAGAATATCAGATTTAATATTTCCTGTTAATTTTTTTTTAATTTGCATGTTATGAAAATCAAACTATTTTTAAGTTTCAGTAGCACATTGTGTTCCACAATTTATATCAAAATCTTTCAGTTTGGTGAAGAGAATTATGTTATCAGTGCATAAGGGTGTTATAATTTTGCTGCTTAAGCACTCCTTTGAAACTTCAGTGCCAATACTTTGATGGGGATTTGTGTAGTATAGCTGCTAAGCAAAGGAGATACAGGTAATGTAGATGTGAAGTACAACTTGTAACTGATTTTCCATATACTTTAGCAAGCCATAAAAAATTTTGACAAATACATGAAGAGACAAAATATATTGTTCAACAGCTATTGTAATTTATACTAACACTGAGGTTTAGAAATCAGAGTTCCATGTTTATATCCTATCAGGCAATGAAGGGGATTTTTTAAAAATTATTATTATTATTCTTTTGAAATAACTTTAGAAATTAGTAATTTACATTCTGAACTAAGGAAAAGAGCAACTGAGATCTTTAGCAAGAATGACCAGCCTCCCTGTTTTCCCCCTGTCTCCAAAAATAAGATTAAAATGTAATGGATCAGTTTCCTACATTTGGAGGAGAGTTCCATGGAGAACACGCAACATTAAAATTCAAAGCAATCCACCCCTCAGAGAAGGTAAGATTTAAGGGGCAGTCCTATCCCCCTTGTTTCCTTAGTAAATAGCTGCAGTAACCTACCCTCAGCATTTATTGTGTGTTCCATCTACTCCCATTCACAGAACTTTGCTCATGTAGTAGCTAAAAAACTGAAATAAGACTTCAGGTCGGTAATTCAACCCGAAAAATATTAATCTAGTTGCACATGAAAACTTTTCTATGTTTCAAGTAGAAACAGAAAACAGAACTTTCTGATCTTTTGAGGGCTGTGAAAATCACATTCTTCTTTTCTTCCAGCAAGACCTTAGCCCCTTCCATTGCCCTGGCATTTCATTCTTTCTTTTCTCAAGGGTGATGAAATTTAGAAGCAATAATCCTTTAGAAGCATATATGTGAATCATGGGTATTCAAATTTACCAGCAGTATCAGAACTAAGGGTCCAGTGGATCTTTATCACTTTCTGCTGTTCTGGAAAATCTCTCTGAGCCATATGAACAGATGTAGAGCAGTTTTAGCAAGATGGTCCCAGGTACCTGAACAACTACAAATCTGTGTATCAAAATGAATTGATATATGGATACCATCTTGAAATGGGGAAAGCTCTTATCATTGTCTCAGCTCTTCGTGAATCTGTTACAGTAATTCCCATGGACCTCAGAGATGCCTACCTGTTTAAAGAAGAGCTGATGAACTGAAGGCTTCCCAGCTGCTAAGCTCAGCCACAAAGTCACTGATGACTTCAACAGATGGTCCCTGCTTTTAGGCCATTGAGAACTTTATGAGCCATTTATCCTCCTTCAGGCAACTCATCATTTGAAATAAGGAACAGAATGATGTACTAATGTGGTTTGTAACCAAATGCTCTGGGACATGTCTTTCCTGAGTGGCATCCAAATATGCTCAACTTGAACATAATGGCTATAGACAAAAAATTAGGAGAGTTAAATAAAATAAAAAAAATAAAAATTGAAAAAAAAAAAAAATCTGTGAAGTACTTTGAATAGTATTGCAGATAAAGTGAGAGAAATCATGTTCTCATCTGAAATAAAGCTAGGTTTGGATAGTTTCTATAAAAGGGACTTTAGAGAGGTTGTGAGGAAGCCAGATCTTTTTCCACTCTCTTTTTATTTAATTTCATAGCCACAAGAAGACTGTTCAATAAACGTCATCTTACTTCAAAAGGAGTCCCTGGGTTTGAGCATAACTACAGTTGTTCTTGCCTAGAGTCAAGTGATCTGACAGCATCATGACAAAATCTTCCCATGCAGTTTTTCATAGAATGTTTTTTCTGCTGACATAAGAGAAAGTTAATGAGACAGAGAACAAACCCTTAAACAGCCTGTACTGTAATAAATTCTCCTTTGTGAAGGATTTGCTTTCTTTCTGAAAATATCAATTAAAACCACTCTAACTTTAGTCCAATAATATTTGAAGATATATGTGTCACGTGAATATAGTATATGTTCTAGAAAAATCTGTTGGAACACATCTAGTCTCAGTTCTACCAAATAGTACCATGGGGTTCCCCAGACAGGACGTTTTAACCAATGACTTGGTTTTCCAAAATGTGTCTTAGTATTGAGGAGTGGTCTCTTCAGTGCATAGAAAGGAGGCTTCCATGTGTTCTGGAACCATAATAATTAGGGAGGTGTGTCTAAATTAACAGTTCTAAGGGCTTACTAAAAAAGGACTGAAAGAAGGTGGGGAAAATATTATTTTTAATTAATTGATACATTATTTGCCATTGTTGTTAACCCAATCACAGTATGAAATAGTAGTAAGGAATGCAATCAATTTATCCCTGCACACTTCTTGCCACGCTAGCTACTCGGGCAAATGGACAATAAAAGATACTCTACATCCCATACAAGATACTAATTTCATTATCTATTTTAGATCAAGTCTTAATTAATCTTTTCTAGTTGTAAAAAGTTTATTCATCTAAGAAGATGCTACAAGCTCAGAAAGTAGTAGCACAGAATCTAACTTCTGTGGTTTTTCAGGCATTTAAAATGCATTATTATAATGATTTTAGTTTAGGATGACTATCCTGTTATGCTTTTGCAAAAGCATGTGTTGTAAATGTCCAGTCCCATATCATCAGTTGTTTTGTTATGCTTATTATTATGGCCTCTGCTGAACCTGTCACAGTAGCTAAGGGTTGATATAGAGGGATCAACAACTCTCAGTAGGAAAACTGTGACTTTCAGTGAAACCACAAGAGCTTGTTAGTTGTGGGTGGTAAAACTGCTGATTTTTAATGTTATATTGAAGTTGCAGGTCAGCATTTCAAGTCTGTATTTTCATAAATAATTCATTTCCTATTATTGAGCATTTAGGAAAAAAAGGAAAGAAAAATGAAATCAGCAGGGATGGCAACGTGCTCCAGTCTTGGATGAAAAAATCCCAAATATTGTTCTCTGTCTCTAGAGTATGTTTGTAATAGTGTAACCCTCATCAAACTTGCAATGAGGTTTCTGACAAGCTATTTATTGCTTAATTCTTTTTCCTTTCTGCATCAATAAAAGTTTTATTCTAAACATTTGCTATTGAACAATAGAAGCCTGCTGTGAGATCATTCCCACTGACTGAAGGCTGGTTATTTTCATATAGCAGCTGTCACTAGGTATTCCACGTTCTTAAGCTCTATCATTAGAGTGGAATCACAGATCCATTTCTGACTGTAGATCATGGCATTCTGGTGACTGTGAGCCCGCTGAGCTAATTTTCTACAGAAGGGATGTAGGAGCTCAGCTTAACAAATACAAAATTTGTTCAAGTTCTAAGAGTATTTAAGTGAATACATGAAAGTTATGCTTCCTATCATTGTAGGGATATTGCATTCCAGACTTCCTTGTGAGAGCAGACAGTTGGAAAAAGAGGGATAGAGCTATCAAGTGGTTATTGTAATCAAAGTCTATTTAGTTTGTTTGATTAGATAACATTTAGTAGGTCTTGCATTTTGTACTTACACTTTCTTGGCTTGGACTATCCTTCCTGTACTTGATTAGACTTGTAAACATTCTTATTAACAGTATTAAAATGATCACTAATAATGATCTACTAATGAAAAGTTATTTCTAACCACTTTACATGAATACACTAATATGTATCTTAACAGGCTACAACGTGTTTCAGCAGAATACAGATTGTTATAGCTCTAACAGTAAAGAATTTTTGGTTCAGTATAAGCACGCACCTTATAAATCCTCATGTAGGTGGGAAAAAAAGGAGTTTCTGAAATTATTCGGTTTCAGTTCTGTAGGAAAGTGTCGATATACCTCTTTAAAGTGGTAATGACCTTGCATAGCCCATTTTAATGATGATAAATAGGTGTATGCACACTATGGAAAAAATCTGAGAAGTTACAAATTGTATATTAAATTGCTTATGAGCCAAAATTTGGTATGCCATAGGTTTGCATTCATTTAACCTTTTCAGCTGCAATTATGCATTCCTTTTCAGTTGTGATTATACATTTAAGTCTTATGGTACTGAAATCCTTTCAGAGAGAAAGCTATGTCCAAGCCTTAAAGGAGAGAGCAAAGAAATGCATCTTTTTGTGGAGATTTGTTCAATTTATTTTGTCAAGGCAAGTGAAGTTTAGATAATGTGGCAGGTACCTCAGATCTGCACAGAGATATTGACACTGTGTGGCTGGTAACCAGTGTCGGTGGCTGACAACAGAGACAGTGTCACCAAAAAGCGGGCTCCATATTTTCTGCTTTAATCAATATCCTCAATGCAATACCTGCTACATCATCTTCTCCACTTCCCTTTCCAATCTCACCTCATCTCAGAGGAAATGATAAAAAACAGGAATGCAAAGAGTACAAGGAGGTGTCCAGCCTATACAGCTTCTGATAGCACAATGCATCTTCTGGTTTGAATCTGTAACTTCAGATCTGGAAATGAACTGTCAAGGGAGCTTCAGTGGAAGAGAAGTAGCTATTAGTGAGTAAATGTTCTATCAGTGACTTCTGTCCCAAATACCACTTTGAAAAGTTCTGTAACACTCCTGTGTATTGGTATTCCCATGTTGTGAATAAGAGCAGTAAACCAGACAGGAGCACTAAGTGCTCCAAGACAAACATTACATAGAAGAATTTACTTAATTCTGTTGGCAAAATCCACTGTTTTCAGAATAAAAAAACTCAGTCCTTTGGCATACAGCTATTGTCTCAGCTACATGGCTGTATCTGACATGTGGTATGTACATACAGATGCAGAAATGGATACCTGTTATTGGAGGACAAGGTATGATGCAGATCACTTATGTGATCCATTAACATTACTCTGCTAGTGATGAATGTGTTCACGATGTGCTGAGGCTCTGCCTCATGTCAAAATACTGAAAGTGGGAGATGACTTTCTGTGCTGTTTTTCAATTAAAAAAAAAACAACAAAAAAAAACAACAACAAAAAACCTGAAAAACCCCAAACAAACAAACAAAAAAAAACCCCAAACAACCAGGCTTTTATTTAAGACCATAAAATTGTAGCCTGAAGCCTGAAAGTTTCAGAAAGTTATGAACAATAAAGTAGACAAAAGTATGATGGAAATGTCTGCTGACTATAAGTGTAGCTCTTGCTAGCTCTCTAGTTGCAGTGCCTGTGTGGAACAATACAATTTGTATTTCTTCCTTTTAAAAAGTTGTGGCAGATAATAAGAAGACATAGGAAAGTAACAGTTTTAAAAATACACAAAAGAAACTAAAACAAATACAGAACAGCAACACAAAAATCATAATAGATTTGAATTATAAATAAAGCTATGTAATTAGCAATAGTATAATTGCAATTTATACTTTTATGAAACAACATTAATAGCAAATTATTTTTATGTCGGGATGTTGTTGAATTACTGTTTATTCAGAAAGCCAGAAAGCTGGGTGTGAGATTTCCCCCCACCTGGCACGTCATAAAACCTATCGTGAAAACTTCTCTGGGGAACCAAGAGCAAAGTCATGGAGTTCAATAAGATTTTCTTCCCACATACCTTTCTACATTTCTTTTGCTCTCTTTCTCTGAGGGGTGGGGGAAAAAAAACAACAAACAAACAACTTATGGCTGGGATTTATCTCATTTGAACCTCACTGCTCAGTGTGTGATAGTGGTGTTTACTTCCTTTAGAGTCAAAAGGCAGACAGATATCAAAGGGGACTTATTCTATCTTGAAGTACATTTTGAAGATAAACTTGTCACATTTTTCTGTTAGTTAAGAAGGAAGATTGGCTGACTAAGTTCTACTGGACAGATGAGTCAGATCTTTCTAAGCATTCAGTGCATCGATGGATGCAATCACAGCAAGTGTGAATATCAATATAATGGCATCAAGCAACCTAAGGTAAATGAAATTGAAAAATCATGCCTGAAATATCAGTAAGAACTAAAAATGCAGTGTAGCTTGGGTCCAGACTATCCAGTACCATCAACTCCAGAGTCCTCCAGAGCAATTTCAGCACATTCTGAAGCAACTGCTACATCCAAGAAGCCCTCTAGCTCCACAGAGTCAATCAACAACCCTCAGCAGTTTTCACGACAGCTTAGTCCATTAGGATACATGAAGACCTCTAAATGGACTCTGGGGAGGATCCTATATGCTGTATTTAAATTCAGCACTGGAAGAATCTATCACACTAGCTCTAACCAGCTTGGTAGTCTACTGAAAGAGTTTAAAAGAAATGGCTACAATCAATAAATTTACTCTTTTTGAATTGTAGAATTCAAAAAGTTTCCAGGAGAGGTACAAATGTACAGAAAAGATGAGATTCTAGGAAACAGACTTACCACGTACCTGTCTTTAATATTGCCCATTTCTCCCAAACACCTATAGTTTACATGTTGAAAACCACTGAACTGGTAAACTGGGCACTGTTGGTTGGTTTTTTTTTTTCCCCTGTTAAAGCCTATAGCCTGTGACTAGTGGCTTTCAGGTGTTTCTCTGTGCATTCCTTTCCTTTGACTTCTAAACAAGAAGCTTGTCAAGACACTCTTTGTTTTGCCTACTTTTTATACAGTCTAGACAATGGAATATTTTGATGCTATATGATGCTTCAATATTACTTCACCCACAAATGTCTTTTTATTGAAATCAAAACTAAAAAAAAAAGTGTAGAAGGACAGATCTGGATTTAATATATTTAAATACTTTTTGAACACAGTGTATTTCACAATGTACCAGAAAACTGCACCAAGTGAAATAATTTGATTTGAAACACAATAACTGTTCCGTAAGGAATGTCATAAATCAATCAGATAATTTCCAAACAATTAAACACTTCTTCATTTATGGCCTCTGTATCATTGCTTTTGCTCTGTCTAGGATGCTTCTGAGCACTAAAAAAATCCCGACAAACAAAAAAATCCACAAAGAAACCATACACTAAATAAAACCAAAAGCTCAGAAAGAACTAAGAGAGAAAAGTTAAGTTTCAATATAAATTCTTGTCCATTAGGAAGAGACTTGAGTTTGCTGAACTGGGTGGCAAGATAGGGAACAACATGGAAGGCAAGAGAATTTTAAACAGTGAAGAATGATTCTTGGGCACAGGGTGGAAAAGGAAATGTTTTCTCTGCATGGGTGCCTCTACTAGGTTGGTGTGAGATAAAGAGGAAAAAGGAAGACTATGATCTACTTTCTTACATAGAAGATATGAAGAATCCCACAGCCACTTTTTGAACATCAATTGCTTTTGTGGTTTAAAAAACAAACGAAACCAAAACAAAAACATACCACAAAATATTGCAATGAGGTAGGCAAGGCTGCAGCGAGAACTACAGTTATTACTCAACCTTCTTTTACTGTATGAAAATAAAAATGAAGGCGGGGGAAGTTAGACTACACTTAGAGGAGCTATGAATTAAAGGTAATAAAGTGCAACTGATAAATATTCAGATTTCACGTTCTTCCTAGTGAAAGATTAAGTATGACTAAACTGAATGAACTATTGATCAATTCTATAGGGAAGACAAGGATTTGAGCAGGAAGGTTCTGGAAGCTCTGGATCTCTGTTTTCCCCAAAGGTGTATTTCTAATGTGCAATTCAACTCACAATTAGACAAAACATCAAACACTTTAATGAAGCTACACTAAAGCAGGAAAAAAATACTACATTACTTAGCCAATATCTAGGCCAGTGCACTGAGAACATCCGTATGACTTTCCTGAGGTCTTTGTTGGTTCAGCAAGCAGTCTAGATGAGAAGTGCAACAAAGAACAGCTCAGCCACAGTACGGGGTCTGTGACTGTTTACTTATCCAGAAAGTTACAGTGGAATTTTTAAGAACTCATATGGCAACAGCACCGTGTCTGTCTAGCTACAAGGGACACATTCATGTACCCTTTTCCCCAGTCAGTTGTGTAGGACCTGTAGCTTTCTGAATTCTTTATTTACAAACATTAAAATCATTCAAAACCATCCTCTGCAGAAACTCTTTTTGTGTTTGTTCCTCTATCCAAGTAGAGAGGGTGGCATTAGGCCGAACACATAATCCATAACGTGTTAGGCACAATTTAAGCCATTTTACAGTTTGGTTCCATTTGAGTTTAACACAAACATAGCTGCTGTTTGCCATTCTAATGATTTGCTTGGCTGTTACGCAGAGAAACATTATAGCTCCATGAGCATTAAAACCAAAAATGTTAATCTTAATGTAGTTAATTAAGAGAGAAAATATTTCTCTTTGCAACTTTGATTCTTACCTTCAGCCCTTAAGATGCAAAATTACTGTTTGTTTCAGGTAGCAACCAGAACAGACTTCTGTTGGAGGGGGGGAGCTTTTTAACCTTGTAACATAAACTAATGGTACACTATTAAAATCACTAAAAAATTAGGAACAATCCATAGTGTGATGGAAATCCTTTCTCTCTGCACATTTGGGTTTGTTAACAATACCAGGCATTTCCAGTTCTGTATTTTCATTTTGCACATTGCCAGGTTTTTATTTTAACAAATAATTCTCAGCATTGGCATGGATGAATAAATCAGATCAGTACATGAACACCTGCCTGAGCATATAAATATGAGTCTCTGATTTTGCGGTAAAGTCTGACAATCAGATTATACAGCCTTCCAGATTTCCCTCTAAAGGTCACCCTAGTACCAGTTTTGTTTTGCTATAAAGACCACTGAGCTTTCGTTAGATTACCCTCATGTCTTTTTTCGCTGTCTGATAATTACAAGTAAAGGGATGATTTTTATGGAGGGGAGGTAGTTATAAATTAGGACTGTAAGTCAGGACTTAGAATTCTGATGTAGTTACAAAAATCCATCTTGTCTATCGCATTCTATTATAACTTTCTTACATATCAAATTGCTGCTACAATAAAGCCACTATGAACCTATTGTTTTTAATGAACTCATTTCAGCTCAGCAAATTCAAATTTCATTATATTATTACTGCCATGTCTTTTTAGTGCCAATATATTGGTAAAATTACAGAAATTTCAAGCACTAATAACTTCTCTGTGTCATATTTTGAGAACAATTTCTCCAGCCAAATTATATTTTAATTACATCTCCTTTGATCTTCTCTGGAACTAAGGGCTGCAAGGCCCTTTTTTGGGTCACTGAATATCACTTCCCATCAAAGGATCCTGTACTGGATATGGCTTCTCCTGCTTCTTCAGCCTGTTGCCTTTTATTCTGTTTATCATAACTAAATATAGAGTGTAAATTGGATGTTCAATGACAGTTTGTAGCAGAAAAGTCTAATATAATTTCATATTAGTTTGTCACATGTACACAATTGACTTTTTCTGTCTGAATCCGAATTGCCTGTCAAACACTGGGAGAATATTTTAGATAACTTTTCTTCTTGATACATAGCTTCTAAATACTCTTCCTTATAAGCTTGAAAACCTTCAACCTCTGCTGAATTCTTCGCTGCTGTTTCATTAAGCTTGTGCAATGTGGGCGGGGAGCAACAAAAGGCTAGAGGTAGTGACCTGTCCTGTCCAGTGGAAGAAATAACAGACACTTAGATTAGAGGAAGGTATGAACTATATCTTGTCCTTTGTGATCCCAATTATACTAAAAGAACGAGGATCTACTCATCCTTAGGACAGTGCAGACTGTTCTACACCAACTTGCTTTTTATTAATAAAAGGCAGACAGCTGCATACCTCTCAGCTGTCTGTGCTGCAGTACCTTTTTTCCTTATGGGTACAACTGGAGTGTAAAATAAGGCACCTTTAACAACATGGCTTCTCCCAGTTCATCCAAGCAATGACATGAATGTTGGACCCATCTGACCTGAAAAAGTTGAGTCTTGGCTACTCCACAGAAAGTCATAAAAACAGTGTGATACAAGCATTTCTCGTTAAAAGATTACTTAGTAGCATTCCTATAAAAGCTTTATTAGATTATCCTTGATATTTTTCTCTTCTGGTATTAAATACTTGTTCACTCCACAATCCCACTGAAAGAAGCCCAAGTGAATCAAAATCTCTGAGACACTCATGACTAGTATCAACTCCCTACTATAAAGAAGCTGGTTAAGCATGACCCTGTAAATCATAGAAACATTAAGGTTGGAAAACACCTCTGAGACCATGAAGTCCAACTGCTAACCCAGCACTGCCAAGTCCACCACTAAACCATGTCCCTAAGCAACACATCTACAGGATTTTTAAATGCTTCCAGGGATAGTGACTCCGCCACATCTTTAGGCAACCTGTTCCAGTGCTTGACAACCCTTTATGTGAAGAAATTTTTCCCAATACCCAATCTAAACCTCCTCTGTCACAACTTGAGGCTGTTTCCTCTTGTCCTGTCGCTTGTTATCTGGAAGAAGAGACTGACCCCATCTGGCTACGGTCTCCTCTCAAGTAGTTGTAGTGAGCAATAAGGTTCCCCCTGAGTGTCCTCCTCTCCAGGCTGACCGCCCAGCTCCCCCAGCCGCTCCCCACAGCACTTGTGCCCCAGCCCCTTCCCCAGCCCCCTGCCCGGCTCTGGACACGCTCCAGCCCCTCAGGCTCTGTCTGGGAGCGAGGGGCCCAGAGCCCACCGCGCCATTCCAGGGGCGGCCTCCCCAGTGCCGAGGGCAGGGGGACGGGCACTGCCCTGCTCCCGCTGGCCACAGCACTGCTGGCACCAGCCAGGATGCTGCTGGCCTCCTGGGCCACCTGGGCACACGGGGGGCTCATGTCCAGCCGGCTGCCGGCCAGCCCCCCCAGGCCCTTTTCCACCAGATAGTTTTCCAGCTGCTCTTCCCTAAGCCAAATGTCACATGACTCATATAAAAAGGGAATCTATATAAAGGGGATGCTTAAAGGAGGATCCTGATCACACACTCATTAAAGGGAGCAGAAAAACTCTAAAGTCCTTCACATTATCCTGCAACAGATCTGATCAAAATATATTTAAATGGGAATACAGCCCTTGCAATAAAATATTTAACATTTTAAATATCATTAATCAAGTATGTTCATTTTAAGATGCAAATTCTCACACTGTGATAGTCTATAATATTTCTATGTTCCGCAATATTCCCATATTGTACCTATTATATCTTTTGCAAAAAATAACTGTTATGGTTCCCAGCTTTCCACTGTATTAAGTGGTTTTCTCATTTTTATGAAGGGTTCATGTAGCCATGATAACTAGTTCAAATGTAATTTTTATCTTTTAGCCATCTTTTCAGTCAAAATATCACTCTAAATGGAGCTAATTTTCTAGATTATTGATTTGTGGGTGAAAAAAATGAAACTGTTCTTAAAAACAATGACAACTTGCAATATCATCCTTTTATTGCTTTTTAAGTGTCTTTTTTCATGCTGTCCCTTATTCCCTTTCAAATACATCATTCTGGAAAATAAATGTAGTATTTTGTTAAATATTATCAATAGTTACTTTGTAAAACCAGAAAAGTATGGTTTTCTATTTAATTAAAATATCAAGTGCTATTTCTCATACTGAGTGGCACCCGGTGTATATGTTATCTTTCTAGTAAAGGGGAAAGGAGATTAATCTAAGAAGCAAAAGTTAAAAGATTTTGTCTTACTTTTCTGATGCATTATGTAGACAATTACCATAACTATTCTGTCTGATGTTGGTGCCTGTGTTATAGCCGAATTCCTCCTCTGAGGAGGGGGTAAAGAATGAATGAGCTTGTAAAGAGAACTTAATTTCCAATTTGGCATTGGCTTAGTCCCCTGTGATTACTGGGAACACTTCAAATGTAGAGACTCCTGTAAGTTCAGGCAGAAAGCCAGCAAAGGAAGTTGAGGAGTTTGTAAGTTCATTTTAATACTATACTTGTGTTTAAGTGATAGTGAGCTACAGAGAGTAAGTGTATTTGGGTCATTCATGCTTTCCCTTTTAAAGTTCATAAAAAATAGGAGGTTTGCTACTCTCCTTGTCTCTAATATCCAATAACTCTTCAGGTTCATGGTTGCCTAATGCATTATTCTTTCAAAGGATCTGGTCTGATGATACTAAGGGAGAGCAGCATCCATGTATTTGTGGTAAATTTCAACAATGCTGCCTTTTAATAAATGAAGGCTAATTAAGTTTTAAATTGTCAGACAGAAACACCAAGAGAAACCATGGTCTGTGCTGCTGATTTTGCTCTATAGTGCACTGTCTTCCTCCTATTCAGCTCATATTATCAAATCCCTAAGCGGGGCAATCAAGAATGTCTGCATTTTCTTCCTTGTATAAAGTTTTGTATATAATATAAAAACCAAAAACATTGATGCAGCAATTTGGGAGTCCAATGCTTTATTAGAAGTAACAACATAACCCCGTGTAAGTAACGTTTCTTTCTGGCAAGGTGTTGCTAGCGTACACTCTATTGTTAGAGTGCAATGCCTGAGGAAAAAAAACACAGCCCTTCATTTTGAACTCTAAAATGTAGAACACTCCTGACAATCTGAAAGCACCACCTGAAAAGTTTCCAGTTCTGTTTTCAGATACCTATCTGGTATAGCTCTGCTGGCTTCTATTCATCTATTTCATGATAGAGTGTTAGAAATTTATGTTTATTACTGCTCTATTATACGGAAGAAATTTGCATAACAATTTCATATTAACTCCAATCTTGTACCCCCTGAGGCTCCCAGTCCTATTTCATCACAGCATCACAGGGCTGAACACAAGGGCAACACAGCATCTCCTTAGTAAGCCACTGGGCTTCAAATAGTCAAGAGCCTGCTCAGCAATCCCTGAAAATTTTGCAGAATAATTCATGTCTCCTTCCCCTTTACCCTTAAGGAGAAGATAAGGGAACAGTTAGGTTTCTTAACCACAACAGCAAAACAAGCTTGAGTTCAAAGATACAAAAACCTATCAGTATTACAGCCCTGAACTCTGCAAGAGATTTCTGTGTTGCCCCTGGGAAACACACCCATCAGAAGAGTGGTCTGTAAAGCATAGGGCTGTAATCACCTGAAAACCTCGAGTCAAAAATTCTCTATTTCTGTTTTTACTACATACAGGGCAATAGATAAGAAGCCTTCTAATCTGGATGTTCTTCTCTTCCCTTTTAGACCACAGTGCACAAATGTGGGAAAATGTTCTTGGAAAATCCCTGGATACTAAGAAATTACTTCAGGCTCATTTGCGTCTATAAACTGGGTTTAATCTGTCTTGCTTTGAACATGTTAGAGTTGCAGAACTGAACTCCTACCAACAGAGATGCTGAGAACATGTAATTTCTGTTTTACAAGAAAAACCAGTATTCCAAAACTGTTACAATTTGAAACTAGACAATGATCCAAAATTTCACATCTTTGCATCTGCATCATTGTTAGGACAAATAAATAGGAAAGTAATTTTATTCTGAATACTCTTTATATAGTGTCAAAGTGACTGTGGTATAGAAATACAATATTGAAAATGTTGTAAAACCTTAGTAAATTACTCAAAACAATGAAGCTGGAGTGAGACACTAATACTTCCTCAAACAGATAATCCTCATCTTGGCAAATCAAATAGTTTCAATATTATTTTAAAAAAGAAAAAAAAAGTTCACTTCTGAAAATTTCAGCAGAATAGATTGTTTCCCAAAACCTGTTTCTTCTTTCTTTTTCCTGACAGAATTTTATTCCTATTTCTTCTGAGCAGCTCCATATATGGACTCTGGTGTAATTCAGCTTGGGGCGCTCCTGCTTTCCACTCTCCCACACAGCACAATGTGAAGCAAAGACCTCTTCCCTTCTCTGGCTTTATTCAGAACTGGTCAGCAAATTTCTGAATACAGATCACCCCTGAAGCACTGTAGAAGGTATGGACTACGCATCACAGGAGCTTCTTTGGCTCATGTGCTGGACATAATCTCTATTTCTTGTATTACTGCATTGTCCCATTTGTCAGAGAATACATTTCTCATCATTGTAATGACACCCTGGTTTGTGCCTTCCAGTTCTTACTGGTGAAGTCATGCCTGATACCTAGGTTAAGTGAGAACCATGCATAATAGATTTTCTTAAAGAAAATTTCCTGGTAGCAGGAAGTACATCCACTTGATGAATAGCACCTGTGTCTTTATACTACTGAAAGTGTTTGCTTTCAAAACCTGTATCTTTTTTTTTCCTAAACACCTGCTTCCTTAGAATCAGAGAATCATTAAGGTTGGAAAACACCTTTGAGACCATCAAGTCCAACTGCTAACCCAGCACTGCCAAGTCCACCACTAAACCATGTCCCTAAGCAACACATCTACAGGATTTTTAAATGCTTCCAGGGATGGTGACTCCACCACATCCCTGGGCAGCCTTTTCTAGTGCTTGACAACCCTTTCAGTGAAGAAATTTTTCCCAGTACCCAATCTAAACCTTGTCTGGCACAACTTGAGGCTGTTTCCTCTTGTCCTGTCGCTTCTTATCTGGGAGAAGAGACTGACCCCTCCTGCCCACAACCTCTTTTTAGGTAGTTGTAGAGAGTGAGAAGGTCTCCCCTCAGCCTCCTTTTCTCCAGGCTAAACAACCCCAGTTCCCTCAGCCGCTCCTTGTGAGACTTGTTCCTTCTCTTGAGACTCTCGTGAGACTTTTCACCTTCTGGCAATTTATTGAACTATCTGACTGGTCTGATTCAGCATGACTCTTGCCAGGTATGTTCAGGAAACAAACCCAGGTAGCAGCATATCTGCCCAGCCAGGCAAGATGCCAGATACAATGCTGCAGGGGGCTGATTCCAGTGGGTAGAAATTAACTGCCCCATTCACAGTCTGACACCCACATGGTTGATCTAAAGGGAATTACTTTCCATCAGTTTTTAGGGGGTTTAGAATAATTCCTGTACCTTGACGCAATCAGAATTTAGGAGTTCAGGCTGATCACAGTGATTCCAGAAAAGGCTGTGCAGATACCAATTTTAGATGTTTTTGATCTCAAGGGAGGGGAAAATGACAAGTATGAAGCACAATGGGGGCAATATAGCATGAAGATTATAGGAGGACATGTTTGTTTTCAGCTCAGATAGCAGATACCAATTCAGATAATGCACATTTCATTTAAATTTATTGCACAGAATGAAAGTGGTATGAACACTATATACCATATCATAATTCTCTCATTTATTCACTATATAGGCCAGTTTTGGCTCTTAGCACAGAAGTACCATGGAAAAAATGATAGGAAATTGGTATTACAGGCCTAAATGGCCTACTGTAAATATTTTAGTTACATTGACTTTGTTCCTGTTTTGTATCAATTTTATGGACCATATTTCACAGAGGATTCATGTCAAGCATTGTCTGCTTTATATAGGGAGTATATATTGTAGATTTAGGCAAAGGGCAAATTCAGTTATGTGCCTGTGGATGAATGTTCTTTTGCAGTGCATATATAAATAACAAAGATATCAGCAAGGGGATTCTAGGACCGGCATTATTTTTGCATCAGGATTTGATCACAATAATTGATGCCGGCTGACAGTATAATCTTTTTGCAGATATTTCTTAGCTCCAGGTATCATAACTCTTACATTTCTACATTGCAAATTACCATTGAGAGAGCAAAAAATGCGAAGCGAGCACAAGTTCCACCCTGATCACTTTCATAGCAATTCTGAGTGATACTCATCTACACATGGCTTGCAAATGTGCGTTCATTGAGCTTTAAAATCAATCTGGAAAGTATATAGCTTTGACACCTTCTTCCCACCGAAAGCAGATTGACCCATGAAAGCAGTCTGTTATCCCCAAAATAAAGCAAATATCATCAGATGCATGCATGCTGCACATGTATGGACACTGGAGGTAAGTTCCCACCATTTCTTTCTACTCCTTTCTCTGAGGATTCTGCACACACTCAGTTCTAACCAAGAATAAAATACTAGGATACCCGGGGTCAATACTGTTCTCAAGTCCAGAGATGTATCACCTGTCAATTTATACTTAGACTTAGCCTCTTACTTTATAAGATCAATTACTCAACTTTACAAAGTAGAAACTTCAAGGCCTTAATGTTGCTTTTCTTATTCTACTTTCTAAAGACTGCAATGGCAAACCTCAGTATAATCTGATTTTACTCTCTGTTCTGAACCAAGTACTCTAAGAAAGCTGTTTGGGTTTGGAGTTGGTTTTTTTGTTTGTTTGTTTCACTTTGTTGTTTGTTTTTGGTTTTGTTCTTTACTTTGGTGTGAATTGAACTATTTTCTTAGCCCATAGCATCTTGAGGCGGAATCACTTTTCTGCACAAGGACCTTAATCTTAGAATTATAGAATCATTTAAGCTGTAAAAGACTTTTAAGATCATCGAGTCCAACTGTAAACTTAACGCTGCCAAATCCACCACTAAAACATATCCCTAAGTGCCATATCTATGTCTTTTTCTAATTCTTATGAATTATTATTAGGTTAGGAAGAGGTAAGAAAATCTTGTATCATGTACTTAGGCACTTTCCTGAGCTCTGCGTGGCCTAGGTCCAACGCCCTGTTCCCTGGGAAATTTCTAGGAAAGTTCTGAGTACTTCCAGAGCGTACTATCATACAAAGCACAAGTAAGAAAGTGATGCCTAAGTACCCAGTGATCTAAAAGATAGGATATATATCTGAATGTAAGGCAGACAGATCAAGAACTTAAACCAGCATTCTTCATAAACGCTTCAACCATCCAACTAATGTAGCAAACATTAAAAAAAATAATTTCCCTGCTTCCATTTAGGTTTAAACTCTTCATCTATCAAAACTGTTTCCTTTCCAGAAACTACATTGTTTTTTTTAAAACAGGAAAATTAAAAATCACAGTAAAATTTCCATCCATAAAATATGTTTTCTGAGCTTCATATAATTTTGCCAAGAATCCTTTTGTGCTCTGAAGACTGCCTCCAGTAGAATGCCCTGTGAAGCTTGGCCCCACAGGCAAGGAATGCAACCTCTTGGGCAAACCTGGGGATGGCAGCTGGGGCCATCTAAGAACCTGTGTGTGTCAGGGTCTGGGGTGAGGCTGTTTAGGGCCATTAATGTCTGTTAGTGCCCTTAGGGCCCTGGGAGGTACCTTGAGAGGCATTTATTTTGAGCTGCGGTATCTCTTAACATGTCATTTAAGTGTCTCAAATTTTACTTGTCCTGAATCTTTCCTAAGCCTGTCCTTGTTGGATTGCATTTATTACTTTATTCCTAATTTGGAAGAACCTGTTACCTCACACACAAAGCCAGAGATCAAGATACAAATGATCCTTTAATACTGAGTGGAAAATCCTGGTCCACAAAGCTGGAGCAGCTCTGAGATTTTGCAAATGGAAGTTCACCCATCTCTGACAAAAACTACAAAATTACATCTAAGGTAAAAGCAAACTTGTACCTAAGCTCAGAGCAAGGCAACTTGACATGACAAAATGACTGTCCCTTGAATAATGATATAAGAATATGCCTTATGGAGAGACAGAATCCTGCCCAATAGTTTCATTGTGAGCAAATGTTTTAATTGGTATTTTTTCATGCTGGATAAAAAAGTCTTGTCACATAGTATGCCTCGTTGCTGGACTGCTTGGTACTGCAGGCACTGCTCTGCTGACATATCACTATGCTCAGGTCCCCATACACAAGAGTGCAGCTGGCTCCTGGGGTTTTCTGACAGTTTCTGTGGACTAGACCGAAGGCCACAGTGTTTCATGTATTAATGATTTACATCAGAGCTAAAATATCATCTGATGGTGCCTAACTTTCTCCTTTTACCAAAAGGCAAGACAAAGGACTTAGTCTTTTAACACAGATTCCTGGACAACAAGAATCCAGGCCTAATTCTTGAGCCTTAGTTTCTATCTTACAAAAGCATTTGAACTCATGAAGAACATCCCAGTTAATGTTAAGCCCACAGCCAAATAATTAGCCAGTGATTAGGCCTTGTCCTCAGGTTTAGTTAACAGGAAAACTACTGAACATGACATACAGTGACGTAAGGAGCTGAGAAAATGTGCAGATAATACCATGAGGGAGGGCTGGATATCACAAGTGGTTAAGAGGGAGTTACAGTCGGAAATGGCTAAATTAAACAGACAATTGAAGGGAAGCACGGGACACCCTTGCAGGAGTCAAGTTTTGCAGTGCCAGCCGTGTCCAGGGAAAGGTATTAGTAAAAGCATGTGAGGATGAGGATGTCTAGGTAAATGTATCAGAGATTCTAAATATGGCTACAGATGTAGCAAAACTGGACTATCGAAAATGGGGGCAGACGGAGTAACAGGGGTAGGTTGTCTGTTTGGGTGAAGGTCTAGTCAAAGAAAAGGACGCATCAGAGCAGCAAAAATGAGGGCCGACAAACAGGAAAAGTTATAAGTAAAGCAGATAGTTACTTACAGAGCCTGGAGCAGAGTGTTGTGGCCTGGGACAGCCCAAGCTGGGGCACTCGGCGTTACACCCAAGTGAGGTGAAGACGCAAAGGAGGCCAAACGCCGCCAGTCAGGAACGTTTCTCGGCGCAGAGTGTTGGTAAGAGCAGAGCGGCAGGAAAGCGGAGGGAGGATGGAGCAGGAGGAGCCCCGCAGCTGTCGGGACAGAGCCACAAGGGCCGGTCACCACCATGGCCCGGCAGCCTGCAGGCCCCTCACCCAGCGGTGGTGGGGGTCCCCGGATGGTCCCTCCCTGCCCGGTGCTGCGGCTGCCGGAGGGTGCTGGGGGAGCCCGTTGCCCCACAATGGCGAGCTGAGGCAGGTGGTGATGTCCAGACATGGCCCCTGAGACAGCAGGGCTGCGCCTGGGCCCAGCCGGGGCCTGGGAGGCCTGGGGGCTGGTGGCTGCTCGCCCCTGCCTGGCCCACAGCTGCTGAGCAGGGTTACAGCACCGGGAGCCCCACACCGAGCTCAGCGGGGTGTGAGCCAGTGTTGAGGCAGCCTGCATGCAGCGTGGCCTCCCACACAGAGCAATAAACCAAACCTCTTCTTCTGACCGTACCCCAGGTCAAACATCCCCTCTTCGGTCCTCCTGCCCAGGAATGAAAGCAAAGTCCCTTTTTTTGGACAGCTGAGGAACACCTGACACAAGGAAAGCTTCCTGGTGTCACCATAGCAGTCCAGACCTGACAGCAGCAGCCTTGGCCCAAGCACTTCCTAACAGTGAAGCCTCAGCAGTTCTTTAGGGCAATATCTGTATGCAGAATTGTAGAATCCAGACCTTAAACATCATCTAGTTCCAACCCCCCTGCCACAGGCAGGGACACCTTCCACTACACCATATTGCTCAAAGCCAAATCAAACCTGGCCTATAAAACATCTAAAGAAATGCAATACCAAACCCTTGCAGCCCTTGTTCCAAGCAAATTCAACACCAATCACACTGAACTTAAAGTCAGAACAAATGTTCGTTAACTGATGTGAATCAAAGCAGGCTAAAATAACAGTGTATTGCTTTCATTGAGTGAATAAAAGGGAAAACAACACAAATGCGTACCAGAGGCCAGATACACCTGGGTTTCATTTGTTCTGAAGAAGTAATAGACTTCCACCTCCTTCCCCCTGCTAAGAACATTTTACTCATGTGTACTTTCTTCACATTGATTTACTTATCTATAACTTTTACTGCTGCTTAATATCACTTCTGATTTTAGCCTAGGATAATTCTCTATTGTTATATGCTCATTTGTGATTCACAGCTATTTTCTTCTCCATATATATCCATTGCGGCATACAGCTCCGAGGGATTTATCTTGAGAAAGTGCAGTCCCCAGAGCAGCTTTACAATCCTGGAGAATGGTGAAAATAATAATTCATAACAAAAGTTAGTAGCTACTATTGATGTTGTTAAGCTTTATCCTACGCTACTGAAAGGAAAATTGAGGCTAGAATACTGTTTATTTGCCCCACAAATCAATGCACGTAGGCACCTCAGATGCAGGCACATAGAGGTTTCCCTGTCCATCTGTTAGTGTCCAACAAGAAATTTTCATTCACACAGTCCTTTAGGCAATCTCACTTGGAGGGCCTTACTGAAATGTAATCAATATTGCTAGTGGTACTGTGAAATACTTACTTGTTTCCATAAAATCAGTTGTGTTTTCAGAGCCACGTAAAATATTTACAGCATCTGTCAGAGAAAATTCATGGTTATCCCTGTGATTGTCTTCAAGACTAAATTAAATCTTGCAGTCACCGTACAGTACCCTTGGCTGGTTAGAAAACAGAACTGTAACAGCAATGGTATTTTAAACTGATGCTTGTTCTGTAGCAATTTCAAAAGAAGATAGTATTAACATGTTTCTTTGTGCATTTTGACCTTCTGCATCTTGCATTTTGAGCTTTTTTTTCCTGTATTCTAGTTTTTTGTTTGAACCAGAGCCTTTCATAAACACAATATTTCTTACATGGAGGAGAGACAGGTATCTTTTTGCAACATTAACTTATATTGCAAGCACTCTGTTCTACTTTATATTTGCCGATTAACTCCTAATCCAGAATGCTATGACTCAGAACTGCTACACAGGACTGCTACCTTAGCCCTGTGTGCAGCCACAGCCCTGGTGCAGCTGCTTGCAATAACACAGCACTTACCTGTCACCCAGTGGGACCTTAAATTCCTGCATGTTGCACTTAACCCCAAACTTCATGCCACATCATTCTCTTACAAAGATGCAAAACCATGTCTTCTTACAGCTCAGTCACCTACAAAAAACCTTTGAGAGACTGCTCAAAGGGGAAGAACAAGGTTCAGTAATGAATGATACCTCCTTCATCAGGAGAAGAGGAAGCTGAGCGTTCCCCATTCAGGATCAAACTGTTCTTTAATGCCCTAAGAGAATCTTACTGCCAGAAAGATTTGTAATGACAGATCCCACTGGATCTGCAGGGTGAGTGACATCCTAGTCCCTAAGGAGAAGCAGGCTAACAGCTCTAGAAACTTCATGATACCCTGGAGCTCCATGGCTGGGGCTGCTGCATCTTCAGGAGCAGTGAGGGCAGGCAGTGGCACCCATCGGCACCGGGGCAGGTTTGCAGACTCCCGAAACAGGTTGAGGCAGGTGGAAAGCCTCACCGCAGAGCAGGAGTGCTGGGGTGGATATGGAGGGGTGGCTGTGAGGGGCTCCTCAGAGCACCCCACAGCCCAGGGACTGCAGGCAGAGGGGCCGTCATTAATGCCACAGTTCAAATCAGCAGGTGGCTGCCGACAGCCTGTGGCCTCTGAGCAGGCAGCAGCAGTTCTCGGCTCTGCTCCTAATGCTGCATATTCCCTTTGGCATTTGGCTGTTGCTGGGGAAGTTTGGTACTTTTAAGGGGGAGAGTCAAACCCCCTGCAGCACAAGGGGATGGGGGAGTCACAGCAGCAGTTGGCCTAGCACGGTGTGCTGAGGCACGGGGTCGGACTGCTGGGAGGCTCTGCAGTGATGGGCCCAGGATACCAAAGAGGAGTCTTTGCAGCACCAAATGGTGTGGATTGTCTTGGCCTAGATCCAGACGTTGCTGGGAAGGGGTCTGGCCAGTGTTGGAGGGCAGCTTTCAGAGGGGGGAAAGTTGGAAGCTGGTGACTTCTGGCAATAGCCATAAGACCAAGTGGCCCCAGCTACAAGTGCAGAACAAGTACCCAGCTCTGGCCACTGAGAAGAACAAGCAGGGCTTTATCAGAGCCAGCTGAGTTCAAACCTTGTGTCTTCACAGAAGAGAAAAGGATTGTGAGAGTTACTGGATACAACCTCCACCTGGCGAGGGATGCCCAACCTGC
Source organism: Falco naumanni (assembly GCF_017639655.2). NCBI lineage: Eukaryota > Metazoa > Chordata > Aves > Falconiformes > Falconidae > Falco > Falco naumanni. The sequence goes on from NC_054080.1 coordinate 80,642,054, forward strand.
TGACTTGCTCTGATAATACCTCAGCAGCTCTGGTGCTTGCCATGAGGCTAGGATCCAAGATAATGCCAAGGCTTCTCCAGCCCTCAAGCTATTGCAGCTCTTCCATCTGGGCACCAACAGTACTGTCAGGCGTGATCCAGAGCACGTTAAGGGTGACTGCAGAGCTCTGGGGGAGCGTGCAAGGCATGGGGACCTGGGTGGTGTCTCTTCAGTCCTACTGAGGCTGAAGGGCTTGAGCAAAGACAACTGATCTGTCAGGACAACACCCAATTGTGTTGCTGGTGTGACTAGAGCATTCACATCTGTGACTGCAGGACAGTCTCTGCTCATGCTCAAAGTACTTCAAATGCACAATAGCAAAACTGGCATAACAATACAGACATAACATCATAAAGAATCACTTCTCCCATTTCTCTTATTGACTTCAATTCTTTCTTCTGAACTAGAAAGTTCTGCCATGCTGCAACCATAATCAGTACTCCAAAGCTGCCTCCAGACCCAGAGTCATGTTAGAACAGCTGTTTAGTGATAAAAGGTAAAAAATACTATGGAAAAGCCTGCAAGAAGTAGGTAGATCTTTTTGAATGAAGGTAGTTGCTCAGGAGTTACCAGCAGAATAAATTAAATAAGTGCCAGTGTCACTTATAGCATCTGTAAGAGTGACATGAGTTATTCAGCAGCTTTGTGAGCTCTCATGAAGCAGGGAGCACAAATAAGAAGGTAGAAGCTTACATAGAACATATCTGAATCTTGTTTGAGGAAGTGTTTCTCATGGTCATCTGTGGTTACATAGTACTACTGTGTGTACAGCACATTGCTATCCATGATGCTGTATAAATACAAGGGGCTTACAGAATAGTGTTACACCGCAGGAATCACATCTCCTACAAAAAGGAGGACATCTGTAAGGGCTCTCTTGAGGAGGAGTCATCTATCACAGCAATTCGACATACAAATTGACAGGACAGTAGCCTTGAGACTTCCTCTGAATCTCAGCTGCATTATAGTTGGAAAACCTAAAGATATCCTCAATTTCTGTCCTGAAGAAGAGGGTCTGAAATGTGACCCGTGTGAATCACCATTGTTTAAGGAGAACAGTACAATGCAAGAAAGAAAAAAGAAGTGACTACATAGGGTGGAAAAGAGCAGTCTCACACTTAACACCTGTCTCTTGGGGACAGGAGATTTGCCAGAGAGACTATGCCAGCTTATGACCATGGAAGATATTCCATTTCATGCATTTGGCTAGTGGATCTTGTCAGTGATCCTTGTGACAAGGATCAGAGATCCCTTTTAGGTAATCAGTTGTAGACTCACAATGGGAGTTATAAAATGGCCATGTGTACCTCAGCTGCAACTGTCTTCTTCCTTCCCTAGCTTTTGATTTTGTGCTGGTAAAATACTCTAATAAACTTAGAGACAAGAGCAGCAAAGTCTGTATTTCTGTATAGCATTTGAAGGAATGATTTCTCTACCTTAATTTCCAGACTTGCCTGACAAGCTGGTATCTGACATGACTTCCTTACATCAAAGGAAGTAAGAGTGGTACAGCATGGTTGTCCACGAGGTATTTTTTTTGCTTCTGGAAAACACATGGAATGTCACCAGGATTCCAATAGTAAAGTGCAATTGCATTTCACTTCTTCCACCTAATATGCTAGAATTCATTCTTATTTATATCTGTATATCAGTCCCTGTATATCCCATGTAGGGCTCATATTTTCTGTCATGGACCGTGTCTCAAATTCTAGCCTGAGTGTACTGTACAGTTCAAGGCAAATGTAAGTATGCAGCAAGAAGCTAGGAATAAAGAATATGGAATATGCCTGGGTAGTTATTTGGCAGAACAAGTCTAATCCACCTGTGTGAGAAAAGGAAGATTTTTCAAGGCAAATGCTTTTTGATAGAAGCATGAGAGAGTAGACCATGAGTACAAACAATAGCAGAAATCTCTGGAAAAGATACATTGGTGGGATAATTGTTTTGGGATGGGATGAACAAAAGCAGCAGTTTATTCTTGTCTTACACACATGGCACAACATACAGAACCAGCACAAATAACTTACAAAATCTCATACACCATGCTTCCTCTCAAATAGCTTCTATTAAGTTACAACACCATAACGAATCAGGTATTTAGTTACGACAGATCTCCAGACATGGATAGGCTCCCATTCAAGGAGTTATTATTTTTGTAAGCTACTTAGACAAACAACATTTTTTTACATGTTTAATACAGTACAGTATCCTTAACAGAGTTCAAGATATTCACAATGATCATTGAATACTTTATAAAACAGCAGAATTTCTCATCTTGGTACAGGTTTACATTCTCTCCTGCCTTGTCTGGTTTACAGATGTGTTACAAGTCGTCTTTACTCAACTTTCCAAGCTAATCATTGTTTTAAATAAAAATAATAAAAAAAAAATATTTACAGGGGCTTTTTAGATTTAATAAAAATGTCTTTGCTTCCCTTTCCCATTCCTACCCCCTACCCCAACCAACAACTGCCATTTAGCTGGCAGAAATATCAACCCTCAAGCTGCTATAGAAATTTGGGAAAAAAAAAAAAAAGATGACGACTTGTTGAACACAAAATGAAAGATGGTCACAGCCCATCATTAATTCAAAAAGGTGGATTTTTTTTTTCTCCTAATTTCAGAATTTGTGTCCATTGGAGACAGATGACTCCTGTCGTCTGATTTTTAGAGACAATGTACTACCTATAGGCTAATACACAAAACCTTCTTTTTTTTTCATTACAAGCTGTCGCACTCTCTTTCATGCAATTGCTTACAGTATAATGTTCTTTCTTTACTAGAAATTGTAACAACTCTGATCATGTGGTACTGACTTAAACTCTCCCAGTCTCCACCAGATCAGTGTCTCCCCTTATCCATAGTCCCATTGACATTTCTGCATTGACTCACAAGAGTTTTGCTCTGTGATTGCACTTCAAACCCCATTGAAGCCTGTGGGCATCTTTGCTTTAACTTGGTGGCTTTGGATTTGCTCAGCTTGAATGTGGCTGGCAAACTCTAGCCCTTAAGCAGTTAATCAGCTTTCTTAAGAAATAAACAAATAAGATTCCTCTCCTTTACACATACAATACGCAGGGTTTTTTTACATTGAGCATTATCATAAAAAGCATGTTTATGTTATTTTGAAAATGTATTTTTACAGAAATTTATAAACACTGTTATATCAAACACATTCTCAAAAACTGGAGAAAATACCGACACAAAACCTGGAAGAGCCTCAATGGAATTCTCCCAGTACTATTTGTCTACTTGCATATTTCATATTTCAGCGTCCTTTACTGCAAACATAATTTATCCATATGAGAACAGGTAAAGTCGACAAGAAATCCCCAACAGTTTTGAATAGGACCTGGATCTGTTGTTTAATGAAAGTAATTTGACATCTAGTGTATGAGGGGTTTACCCAGCATGCCCATTGTTACCTTTATTCACATTGAGCAATATCTGAATTCCCAAATAGTCTCATTGACTTCCATGGGATTACACATGACAAAATGATGTATGTAAAAATACTGAAATGGTTTTCCACTTTTTAAATCCTTCTTATGTCAACAACTAACATCATTATATTTTTCTTTATATATAGTAATTGAAAATGATGTAGGAGTAATATTTGCAAACAATTCTGTATCAGAAATCAGCGTACAAACTTTAGGAAAGAATCTGCTTGTAGTTGTGCTATAGTTCTGACAGCCTAAAAGTCTTTCTGCTGTGACCAACAGATTCACAGGTCTAAATGCTTTATTTATATACTTGTTTATGTTACACTTGATACTCCCCCAGTCTGGCATGATTTAAGTTTAAACATATATATATCACACTAACATGAAATTATTTTCCCTTACCACCATGTTATTTTTCCTTACCACCACCAATTTTCAGTACAATCAGTAATAAACATTAAAGCATATAATCTAAGTGAAATGGACTTTTCAAGTAGTTTGTCTAACATAATATTGGATGAATTATAATGCAAGCTTGGTTTCCTATCCTGCAAAAGTTTAAAAATGTATTAAACTCAGTATGTCGGGAGTAGTCATACTGGCTGTAATGGAATAGTCACAGTTCAGGAAGTTAACCAGCAGAATAAGGTTTTATTCTCTGTCTCACTAATTTTGTTTGTTCTTTCATGAAACAAAAAAAGAAACAGCTTTTTTTTTTTTACCTTTTTTTTTTTTTTTTAACCTTTTTTTTCTTCTTTTTAAGTATTACTGAATGGCTTAAAATATAATTGGTGAAAGGTCATTGACTGCAATATCCTGTATCTTACCTCACCTCAATAGAAAGGCTTTCCCATGGCTTGAAATGCTTAAAGTGTAATCCTTGCTAAAGGAAAAAAAATGCAAGCCATATCTAATCCCGAATTCTAACTATACTGTAACATGTACAGTCACCCGTAAAGGAGCCCTTTTAACAAAACAATGTATGTTAACTTGCTTAACAATTTGTAGAATGTATCTATTTTGGTCACTGTAATAAAACAAGTTATATATGTACATATTAAAAAATCCAGGTGTAAGTAATTATACAATATTGCCACACAAAACAACTAGTTACACATGATGTGATAGGTAAAGCAAATTGCTGAAAATCTCTTCAATCTTTGGAATGATCAAAGTATAAGTAACAAAAACTTACAAATAATGATTGAATTTTCATAAAAGAAGGCTTTTGATGGAGGGGCAGAAGGAATTCCCCTCCTACTCACCCACAATCCCCATGGCTTTTACAGACTCAGCTCCTTCCCCAATAAGCCAAAGGTGAGTTCTTTTAGATCTAATGATATGTTTTAATGAGGTTTACTGGTTTTTGGTGTTTTGGTTTTTTTTTTTCATAAAACATCATCTGCTCTTATTGAAGTTTATAGTGCTTCAGAAGTTTCAGGTTATTTAAACTCCATAAGAATATGAATCTGATCCAATTATGTTAAAGTCTAATGAAACAGAAATTCCTTCATTTCCTGTAAAAATTTAGTTTACCTTCTCTTCTGGTAATTCAATCTAGTTTTTATTCCCTGACCCCCCAAAAAAAAGTCTTGTAGTTACAAGCCTGTAATTATAAATAGCAAAGAAAAAAACTGCTCCTTGCCTATGGAAATATATATAGTTATTCAAGTTCCAACCCCTCTCTAAGCTGCTAACCATCACACAACATATGCCATTTGGCAATTTGTCTCCTAGGATATTCACAAATTTCTTTCCAGTGCTCTCCAGCTGTTCCTTCTGCTGAAGATCCCAAGGTTAACCGACCAATGACCTCATTCCTTGACCCCCTGTCTGAATCTAAAACCAAAAATTCAATGCTGATATCATCAAGGCCCTCACAAGGAATGTCAAAGACAAACAATTCATTGAACACTGCATTGGGGGTGCATTTCTTCACATGGGTTTTCTTTTTAGAAATTCTCTTTTTAGCATGGTACAGGTTCACTTTGACATAAGGGTCTGCAATGAAAAGAAAAAGCACAGGTCAGCTCTTGAACAGTACTGTAAAAATTTGTTGATCTAGTTCAATGGTAATTTTCATAATTTATCAACATAATTGCATCACAATGAGGGGATATTTCAAGTTATTGAAGATGATTCATTTCATCCAATTGTTGTGTTTACATCATGATTAGTCCCTTTAAGCTCTCTTTATGGTCATCAGATGTAATCAGGATAGCTCGTGAAGTTTAGGGCATGATTCATCTGATCAAACACCGATGTCTCCTTCATGAGACAAATCCTTCCTTGCAGCCCATTAACCCTAGTAACATCCTTACTACATAAAAAGGTGGTCTGAAAGTAAATTCTAATAGACTCTGACAAATATGTATCATTGCATACTTATGTGTAACAGAACTCTGCTTGTCACATGTTCTACCAGTACAGGATAATCATTAGCCTTAATAAAACTCACACAAAGAAAAGCTTCAGAAAGGAAGGATTAAGCTCATGCTGAGAGAATGGATGAATGGATGTGATTAATTTCTGTTGTGGTTCCAGCAATGTCAATTAGCTTGATTAAATTGCTCCCACCAATTTTTATTGAGCATATTTAACAGTAAACTTTAAATGTAAGGGTATGTGCGTTGTTATGATATCCACTTGACTTGGTGTCTGTGCTGTAGTACTATTGAAGAAGGGAAGGGAAAACATCCATATATTTAGCCCTTGACCAACTTTGACTGTTTGCATTCCTCATAATTATTTAACTGTTGCAAGATTCCTTTGCTACTATCTTCAGCAATGGCTGTATTTCTTCCTTCAGAGGGATTCTAGAAAATGCTTCAACAATCATCCCTTTCGAGTAACTTGGCATTTATTTCAATGCAAATGTGGGGCTGCTTCCAAATTCTCATAGTGCAAATATGCAGTACTAAATCCTTTCTACTAAACCTTGTCAAACAATATAGGCTATGTAAACAGCTAATAAACATCAAGAATAGTTGAATATTTTTTAAATACTTTTTTTAAACAGTAAAATCAAACCTGAACCATGTTTAGAAATGCCAGAGTTATCAGGCTCAAATAGTTGTATGATGAAAAGTTTTTTGCTTCCTTGAGCTGACGAGAGTTTAACAGGAGTAAGGTGTGATAGAATACAACTTCAGTTTCATAGCCTATCACCCAAACAAATACTTTAAAATAAGGCTTAATGTAATTAAAATGTTCATTGACTTTGAAATAGATATTGCCACACAAGCACTAAAAATATCAAAATCAATACTCACAAGGGGATTCACACTGTTTTTAACTTCTGTTAAGAGGATATTTTCTGACTGTTACCTCTGGCCAGCTACTAGATAAAGCTAAGAATGTTCCTCTTGATATTATTAGGTCTCTTAGGAGACCTCAACACCAGGTATCAAGGAAACCAAGGAGATTGTGAGAATGGAACAGCTTCTAAGTAAAAATAATCCCATCTTCCTAACGAGACTGAGATATGCAATTGTTTAGTTTACCCCATAGAAACACCATTTCACCATTCTCATTGTCCAAGATTTCTGTTGGGATGAGGAGGAAGTCACGAAGAAATAAGGACTGTCATGAGTGCAGCGTGTTACTGACACCCGAACAGCTATTGAACCTTGCCTTGTTGATGAACAGCAAATGAAGAACTGTCTAAATGAACTAGGTCTCCAGATGTAGCATGGCTGCCTGGATCTCTTAGAAATATTATTTTCCTATTATAGTTAGCAAGGTTCTATTGAGAGAAGCAGAAAGAACAAAATTGATAGCTTTACCCCAAAGAAATACAGTAGACAAATGTGTAGTTTGGATGTTGTATACGGTCCAGGTGACTGCTGAGACTAGGAGGGCTTTTGTTTTCAAGTTATTTTTCCCACCTTGGTGAACCTCAGCCAGACTTGGTCTGTTGAGATCAGCTTGCTGTCCTGCTGTCTTCATGAATCCTCCACTATCTCCTGTGACTTTGGGGTTGATTATTAGAAGAATGTATGCTCTCTTATAGTGGAGCAAACTTAGGCTCCATTTAGATCCTTTCTTCTTATAGTATGTGAATAAAAGAGATAAGGAGGATTTCAATGGAACTTTACTATGTAAATGTGAGAGATCTATAGGTTTGTTCTGTTGGATCCAACATGGGTTAACTTTCTAGGTAAACTGCTATTTTTCTTCATATGAGAAGTAGAAAGACTATTACTGGATGCAGTAATTATGATTCAGTGGGTCCCCAGACTACTTATTCTTCTCCTTTTTTCAAAATAAAATCCTGTGAAATGAGAGTATCAGTCCTATACAGAATCACCAGCAGATGTGCTACTATTTGTGTAGTCCTTTGTTGTGTACTGTTCTTCTTGTGTGGTTGTCTTATCCCTAGTATATTGTACATTAAATTTTATTCTGTTACTATGTTATCTAGCACTAATATCCATCTAAGTGAATTTCTAGTGTTGGCTTCAAATGGGGTTCCACTGAATGCAAAATGGCACCAGACCAGGGGAAGGGAGTGCAAAACCTGCTCCTTAGAGTATCCCAAGTATAGCTCACCATAAAGCATGGATGTTATGTTACAACCTGCTTCCAGCACTGGCATAATTCACCTCTTCACCTTGCCAAATAAATGTTAGTGCTCAGTGGGCCAAATTCAGCACTGGTGTAACTGGTTGCATTTCTTGGTGCTAAGCTGAAACAAACCATACGATGATCTCACTCAATACTGATTTTCTATAAATAAACTAATTTTTGGTCATAAATAAAAGCCTTTAGCATCTGCAAACATCATCCCATACTTATAACAGATGGGTTCTGCTCAAGCCAATCACAAACCTCATTGGTTTCCACTGATAACAGATGTCATGTTCTTTTAACGTGATTGAAGAACAAATTTGTAAAATACATACCCTGGAAAATAAAGCATTGACCTAGATATGAATAAAATGAAGAGACGGAAAATATTAAACACACCATTTCTGCATTTATGGGATATTTTTAGTCTCTGAAATGCCACATTTCAGCTGTCTTCTGTCTGTTTCTTTTATATTCTTATGGCATATTCATTAGTAAAACCATTACCTGATAATCCTGACACATCAGACTTAGGTAGATGCCTGGCTTTTAAAACAACCACAGTGAGCGTGTTTGTTGTAGACTGATAACAGAGAGAGATCAGTAATTCTCCACGCCCAGATGATTTCTGAGGAAATGAAAGAAAAAAAGAAATAGCACTATTTATAAGCAATTATATTGACAAACTTTAAACCAGAATTAAGAAGATTCATGAAATGTCACATAACTGTCTGCTCTGAGATGATGTAAAGGGATATAACTTACAGAGTTATGCAGTTTTACATAGCAAATATTATTTCTCTCTACTATAGTTATATAACTCTTTATGACTGGTTATCAGACTACATGAAAATGAATTAAAATACAAGATGACATGACATTAAATTCAAAGATTAGAAATTAAATCCTACATGCTGAGGAAAAAAATCTCAGTGAACAAAAAAGATCTTAAGAAAAAAATGAAAAATCCATAAAGCTATGTTGAAAGAAATATCTAAGATAAATAATTTAATTAAATAATTAAATAATTAAATAATTAAATAAATAAATAAATAAATCTTTTAAACAGGAAAGATTCAGTAAGTGAAATCTCATCCTTGACATTTCCTAAAGCAGTATAACATACATGAAATAAAGATGAGATAAAAGGACTTCTTTATGATTATTAGATTTGAATTTGCAGTTGTTTATTTCACAGAAAGGAGGAAGGCAAGGGAAACAAGCAAAAATAATACCTTATATACTAGAAAACCCAAGAACTTTTCAAGAAAATATCAATGACATAGTTATAGTTGTAATATAGTGATAGAATTGCAAAATAACAATATTAGTTATAGGTATGTTGTCTGGTAGACATTTATTTGATTTGGCAGTATGCTTGCTCTTTGAAAACAATCAAATTGAAAGTCAATACACATTCCACTTCCTTAGTAGAGATTAAGAGACGTGTGTGTGATGCATGTGCCTTTCTGTGGTTCAGCTGTGATGGTTGTAAATGGTCTTTACATTCTGGAATGAGACAAGATGGTATGAAATATTTTTATCCCAGTGAAATCAGTATGTTTTGCCATTGCCTTCAGTAAGTCTTTGGCTTCCCCCTCCCCCCCACCCCCACCCCCCACCCCGTCTTACTATCCTTAGTAGAGCTGCAGCCTGTGTCACAAATCTTGAGAGAGAAGGTAGTAACAGCAATGAAGTGCAAGAACATACTGCTGCATATGGTCTCTAACAGGTTCCAATTTCTTAACTAAAGACTACCTGCACTCTTTAAGAATCTGCTATAAAACCCGTGTAGCTGAAGTGAAAGATTTACATTGATTTCCAAAAGCTTTAAGAAGGAATCTTGTTAAACAGAAAAAGGGAGGGAGGAGAAGGGGAATAATATCTAAATCTTTGCATTCTTTCCTTTTAAAGTAAATTAATGTGGAGTGAGGTCTCTTGACCAGATGTAAATGGGTTCACTCAAACCTGCTGGACCAGCTGAATAAGCAAGTAGAGTTTAGGACAATAGCACTTTCTTGCGATATGCTCATTGTAATGTTCTTTATTACATTTGTGTAATTGCTTCCTCATACTGCCGTTATGAAAGCATCTCAATGACTTGCATGATAAGCTTGTTTCCTTTTCTTTTCAAGATGGTAGCAGCATTACATAAGAATCATAGCTAACACTAGCACAACACTTTTAAGGTTTAAATAAAAAACATGTTACCCTAACATTTCTTTTGATGATCTCTCTGTCCATTAGCAGCCTTCCTTCTGACAGTTCAATTCCTGCGAGGGGAATGAGGATTTCTCCAATGATGTCATCTCTGGAGAACCTGTCAAAGCTCAAGATCATAAAGTGAAGTGTTAAGTCTTGAATTTGGCTATAGGGGATCCCATAAAACGTGAAGGTCTCATCGAAAGCTGGATCTAAGGTTTTTCTCAGCACTCTGGTTTTCACCTTGTGCTTTTTCTCAGGCAGGATTGTCATTTTGATGTAGGGATCAGAGGTCATTGACTGTTCATCCATTGCTGGCAGCCCACGTGCTTCTTTGATGTTCACTACAAATGCCTTTTTCTCAAAGTTGTACTCTAAGGAGAAAAAGAGAGTTCCCAGCTTGTCTTGTTTATCTTCAGATGACAGGGAAGTGATGGATTTTAAACTGTCAGGAGATACTGAATCTTTCTTCCTTTCTGCAAAGCGCTTAGGAGACAAATTTTCAACATCTGGAGAGCTCTGGATTTTTGGGGTTGCTTTGGGGAAGTTGCCATTTAGGTCTCTCTTCTCTAGGTCAAGATGGAGAGAATTCTTAGGCATCGCTGATTTGTTCTTTGTTTCGCTTTTATCATCTGCGCCAAACTTCTTCTTACTGTTGAGATTCTCAGGGTAAATATCAACCCCCTTCAGAACATGGACAAATTTATATGGAGGGGTCTTATTTGATTTGGAAGATTTACGTTGGCAGCATATCCAAGCAAAAAGGGAGACAGAGAAGACAAGGCCAAATGCACTAAAGATCCCAACCACTGTAGGAATTTCATCTGCAAATCAAATAAATATCAACAAGCACGTAAGCAGCAATGCCTTGGACTCTGTGTGATATTTAATAAAGTAATAATTTGGTAAAACAAGCTGACACGAGATGGTAAGAGCAGCAGGATCGACAGACTGAAAGTGCTTTGCATTGTACATATTGCTCGCCACCTGCAGGAATGAATGTGTAGTCCTGTACCAAGACACACGTTATTTTCTTAGTATTTTTCCATACACGGAGTGTTTGGGAGGAAGATACTATTTCCATCCTTATAGTAATAACTATTAGTAATGTCTCGACTATCTCATCCTTCTGCATGTAGTTTCTGAGTTTATATGTCTGTGAGTAATATCAGCTCTCAGAAGGATTCAGCTTTGAGATTATGGAGCTTTGTTGGTTAGATAAAACAGATTCTGAAATAAGCATTACTGATAGATACATCAGCTGCTTTTCACACTGTTTCCTAGAATACTTTGTACACTTAATTAACTCATTTTTTATGGTCAGATCCCATAATTGCCTGGAGGTATCTCTTGAAAGAACTGAGTTTAATTGGAGGTTATAACACTCAACAGTTTCAATGGGAATTTCAATACTTTGCAGGAGGAAGTCTATCGAGAAAATTTAGAATAATTATATACCAAGTGTCTTTTCCGGATGGGTGTGACATTGGTCAGTCACATGTGGGTCCAGAATGGGAAAAAAATTTAAAGTGTGTTGTTGATAATCACTAAGCTTTGCATTTAAGACACTGAAGCAAAGCTATGGGGAGTTTATGGGAAGGGTCACTACTTTTTAGGAGCACATAAAAAAAAAAAAAAAAAAAAAAAAAAAAACACAAAATTTTTTTCTACCTTAATATGAATCATATAATTAAACCGAATAAAGAGAAAACTAAGCAAGTGTTACAACCGCAATTGTCATGTGGATACATTAGTTACATATAGAGTACCATTAGCCCTTCAAAGCATGCATCGAAGGGTAAATGAGCACAACTAATTGGAAATCCAATTTTGCCCATAAGTAACATTACTAAGTGAGTTTAAACCTCCCACAATGTAACAATCAGAGCTTAATCTTTATTCCTGGAACAGTGGAAGGCCAATGGAATATTAATGGAATGACATTGTTTATGCATAAAAGCAATTATGTAACAGTTCTGATTCTCTCGATTAGCAAATTGTTCTGGATGAGAAAAGCAAACCTATTCCCAGTCTACGTATTACTAAATCAGTTTCATCTAGGTAAAAGCTGGGCAGATAGATGTGCTGCCACTATACCTTTTCTTTTTAGTGTGCTGATTCAAAAAAAAAAAAAAAATCCACAACAATACTGTTAGAGCAAAGTAGGACATAATGTTCCAGCACATAAAGGATCGGGTCTGGCTATTAATTTCTTCTGACGATATTCATATCACTTTCCCTTTGCCTACAAACTGTATTAGTCTACATACTTAATAGTAAGAACTTAATAAAATGACTGAAAATTATATACATAAACAAAAAGTATTATTTCTAAGTTAAGCACTTGGCTTTGAGTTTCAAGAATTCCCTGGGCTGCAACAATTTAAATATGCATGGTATAAAGGTAGAGAGCAAGAAGTAATTGAAAACTAATCAGAATACTTTAATAGCTTTTAAGAATAATTTGCACATTTGCAATACTTTTTCACGAGACTACAGACTCTTTATAATAATGAGTATATGCTATACTTTAAGTCTACAACTACTGAAAGCAGTGGTAGAATCAATTTAGTGTTTAATATCTTTCTTAAATAACTAATTAGACAGGCATGATGTCACAAGTGTGGTTAGAAACATCAAGTGGGTGGAGTAGGAAAGTAGATGCAATGGTTACTAAAATGGTTTTATTTCTACAACTAATTATGTTGCAACCTGAATTTCTTGCTGTTGTCATGATGTAAATGAATTATTTAACATTCAAGGCTGTGTATTAATAGGAAACATCACCTATTGATTCTGGAATAAGCTCTTATTTCAGTTACGTGATATAAATCTGGAGTCACTTCACTTAAGCCAATGGTATGGTCCTTGAACTAAAACACTGCTAAAGCAAATATAATCTAGGCTAGAGTCAATATTTGTAAAGCAGAGTTCAGAAACATTTCTACTTACTGCTTTTCTGAGTGAAGCTATTTATACAGCTATTTTACCAGTGCACCTATATGACTGTTTCTGAAACTTCTGGTATCGCAGTTGATCGCCCTACAGCCAGTGTGTAGAAATGACAAAACTGAAAAGTTCATTGTTATTGTTTCTATTCTCAATGAATTCAGACCGATCAAGATGTAGCTGTTTAGCTGAAGACACTGAGATCCTGTATTTTCATTTTCCGAGCAATGTCCTTTACAAGACTATATTTCACTTTAACTAACAACAGACAAGTCTTTCTCTACAACAAGAAAAAAGGAATGACAATTATTCCAAAAATGGCTTAAACAAGGATTTTCTCTATAGCAGAGGATGGATTTACATCATTTATCTCTGAAGCCACGCTGCTTTAGCCAAGGCAGAGTAAACAACACCAAATCTCTCTCATCTGAAAATGCACCTACACAAACCTCTTCACTACTCCCAGTGCTTTACCGGGGGGAATGGATAGGGAGGAAGGGAGACAAGGTAAAGAAAGATAATTCACACAACTTCGGAGACTGAAGAGAACCGAGGGAAATCCGGTTCCTCCCAACAAGCTGCGTGCTGGGAGGCGCTGGGTGGCTCAGCAGAGGCTGCCTGCGTGCGCTGAGCCCGGGGAGGGGAGCAGCCCCCAGCCCCGCGGCGGGGAGTTGGGGCCGGGACGCGCTTACCGAACTGCTGGCGGCTGGCGGCGATCGGAGCCATGTTGGCGGCGTGCGCTGTCCGCGGTACTGGAGCCGCTGTCCGCGGTGCTGGAGCCGCTGTCCGCGGTGCTGGAGAGGCCGTCCGCGGTGCGGGAACCGCCTCCACGGGTGCCAAGAGAGCTACCCGGGGTGCTGAACGCTCTGCTCTGCTGTGCCCCGGCTCTCCGCTCTCACAGCCCTCGGGCAACAGTCTTTTCCAGCGTGGGTTTAAAAAAAAAAAAAAAAAAAAAAAGAGAGAGAGAGAAAACAACAACAAAAAAAAAAACAACAACGAAACCCTGGGACACGAGCGGTGGGGAAGGTGGAGGAGGAGGCTGCGAGGGGACTGGAGGAGAGGGGGAGGGGAAGAGTCGGTCCTCCCCTTTGCACACTGATTTGCAACCCCCTTCCTGTTTTGGCTTTTCTGAGTAGCTCCGCTCCGAGACTGAAGACGTGGTTGAAACAGAAATTGACGCAATCCTGACGCTACAGGGCTGAAATCAGCACCTTTCCCACCTCCCATCCCCCCTCCCCAACCACCACACCCTCCCTCCCTGTGTCTCCCCCCCCCCCCCCCCCCCCCCTCGCCCCCCCGTTTCTGGGCACTGAACACACAGTCGTCGATGATTTTAACTGCCCTGCTGCAGGATATAAGCTCCCACCCTCCATCAGACACAGACAGTGAAATGCTAATGTCTCTGATTCAGTCAACTTGTCCAATACATGGGTGTGTCTGTTTTGCTAGGGTAAGATTTCTTTATTTACTTATTTATCGAGGATGAAACAGTGTGATGGAGATGCCAACTCAGATGGTCCAGACACCTTGGCTCCAATTGCAAGGCACACATTTTTCCTATGACTGACTTGATACACTTACTGGATTTGAGTCATGACAACTCCTGAGGCACCTTCTCTCTGTCCCTCCTCCTCATTCTTCCCACCAACCACCCCCACCTAAACACTCAACCCCCTTTGGAAATCCTCTTGACCTTCCTACAGGTCTAGGAAGGAGATGAATCTACCTAGATACTTCTGTATTTTACCAAGCTTAGCCTGCCTCCCAGTCTGGACTGAGAGCATGGTGGGGAGGCAGGGGAAAGCTGGCAGGCAAGAGGAATGAGGGGGAGCAGGGAGAGAAAGCAGACCTGCCTGTAACTAGAACTGCTGTAGCGTATAATAACCCAAGCTAACTCCTGGTGTAACAGAGCTGCAAAAGCCAGCACCTGGCATCTGACTCCTCCTGGATTCAGAAAGAATCATAGCAGCCAAGTTTGGAGCCCAACTGCTAATTCTGTTGCATAAATAGGAAACAGGTGTTGTTGCTTTTCCAAATAACAAAATCCAGATGCAGGTGCAGTCTGGCATGACCCCACTCCATGGTGGGCCACTTGGAAACTGGTATGTTTTAGCCCACTTTAAAGCATGTTCTTGTTTCACAGTGAAGTCACTGAAGCTCCTTGAATTTCAGAAAAAAAAAAAAAAAAAAAAAAAAAAAAAAAAAAGGAAGGCCATAGAATCATGGTAAGCTAGCATCAAAACACAGCTGAATGAAGCACCTGGCTTATCCTGAGAGTAGAGACCATTTTGGTTAACATTGTTTATGCCTATCTATTTCTGTTACACCTTCAGCAACTTGGCCTTGGTATATGCCTGCACAACTTCCAGGAACAACCATATCCACTACGCCAGTTTTCATTATATCCCATCCCATTTAATGAAGAACAGAGAATAGGTTGCCATGAGTGTTTCTCTTACAAATATCTGGACTACAATGAACTCAGGTATTAAAAGATTTCAGAAACTGTTGTTCAAGTCTTGTTTGTGTTTTGGCAACAGAATTTGATTTGGGATGTTTGGGTTCATGTGTTGGCACCAGTCCAAGCAAATCTGGCTCTACTTCTCTCTTCTTTCTGCCAGTCCTCCTTCCCCCCAGCCCTGCTATCCACCTCCCTTTCTCTGTCCCAAATCCAGCTTTGCTCAAAATTTGCATCCATTGAAAGTAACTACATTTGATTTTAGACCACATTCCAGGTATACAAGCCTCCAGACATGACTGAAATAAAGATCCTTAAACAAATTTAGAGTTAAATGTGTTTAACTGGGATGTTGGACTACTGTAAGCTGTTACTCTGTCTGGACTTTAAAAACAATAGACTGAGAATCAATATATGGTGTATCTTGGTACCACGTTTATCCTATTTGAGCTGGGATATAGTAAGCATATATATTATGTTGATACTTGTATTATTTTCAACTTTTTTTTTTAATGAAATCCAAGGCAACCTTTGTTGATATATAAAAAATAATAAAAAAATATGGATCACATGGAAATATAATAATGATTGATTCAGCTTTTATTCCCTTTAGTTTCTCAGATGTCCCAATGATATATAAAAAGCATTTACACATTGATTATGGTTTGCTTTTTCTTTTCTGTGATAATGCTGATTAAATGGGGAAGATATATGTCCTACTTTTTTATTATTTTTTTACTTTCTTTTTATTTCCCCCTCATTTTCCAGAATTCCTAATAGTTCATGTTATATTTTAGGCAGTAGTTAAGACCTGAATGGTGCTGGGTGCTGTACAAACATATAGTAAAAAGCCCTTTCTTTCGTCTCAGTTCTGTGCACGTGCAGTTTTTTATAAGCAATATGGGAAATGTTTTACAATATCAGCTCTCTCTCTTTAGAAACTTGGAGCTGCCAAGAATGCGTCTATACATAAGCACCTGTAAATATGCTTCCAGATATACAAATGTATTATTTTACCTCTTTATTGCATTGGGCAGTGAAAGAGCAAATAATTGTTTTTTTACATCACTCGTGAACCTTCTATATTTAATTACATGACTCCACTTAATGGAACAGAGTGCACATCATAGAAAATACTGGAGGAGGAGGTGGAGCGTTGAGTTGCTGACACATCTTGAGACAGACATAGTTTTTGCTCCCTGCGTTGTGCAAGCACCATCTAGTGTACATCTTATACTCATCAGCACCAGATGACTAGCGTATACCCATGTAGGTAGTACAACCACAAAGATACATAACCAACTCACTGCTGCTTCGTTACACTTGTGGCCAGAGGGAAAAATCATCATGTGAACCCTGTACGTTTCTTAACCAGTTAAGTAACTATCTTTAAGTTCAGTCCCACACAACAGTAATGACTCTCCATTTTTGTGGCTATATGTTCTTCACACTTCATTTGCTTTGAAGAAAACATCCTGGATACTTCAGCAACACTTCACACAGTTTGCAACAGACTCTTCAGTAAAAACTCGGACTAGGAACTCACTGCTCAGGTAATATTCCCTTGATTTTCCCAGCAAACAAAATGATCTCAAATACTTTCAGCTCAGAGACAGAACATTAAAAGCAGCTCATTTGGATTTTACCTGCATTGAATTGAAATAGATTGATCGTCTGCAATATATCTCTGTATATGATCTGGCTGACTGTATCACAACAAGGCCTTCTGTGGTCTGAAAGCCAGATCACTGGTGCACATGCATGCGCAGAGCATCCTCCTGCTACTCCGAGCAAAGGGAGGGTGGTTGCTAAGCGACAGAGTCCATACACTTCCCAAAGCAGATAGTCCTCAAATAAGCATATGGGGCTGGAAAAGATGGTCCTCCACCTGCAAATGAACTGTCACCATTCTTCAGATCCCATAGCCTGTGCGTTAAGAAAACCTGATCCTCTCCCTTTAAAAAAGAAAAAGAAAAAAAAAATTATTCTAAACAAGAAAGATCCCCCGGCCCCAAAAGTCAACGAACATTTAAAAATAAAACTTGGTGGTTTATATGTATGAGGTGAAGCTGGTGAAACAGTCCTTTTCCATCTCTCTGAAATGTTTCCCTGGAGCTTAAAATCAGAGTTTCACATTTTCAAAACTAGCATCTAATTTTGAGTTTTACAGTTGCCAGGTGCCAAACTACAGATGTTAATTAATACTGTTCAACACCTATGAAAATCAAGCCCTGCAGCCATGTTTTAAAAGTAAAAACTGTATCACAGGTATCAGTCCCAGATTTTGCAAAGTGCAGAGCATTCACTGCTTCTGAAAGTCAAACAAATTCAAAAGGATCTACAAAGTATTTAGGTAGTTACACTTTGTTTAATTTCTACTTCAGTTAGCTCTGCAATTAGACAGTGGAAAGGGGCTAGCATCCCTCCCTGTCTCATCTCTCAGCCTTTGACATTCTTTAAATGCCTAAAGGCATTTATTTGGGTGTCATATAGACTGACAAGGCTGGACTTGTCACCTGAAGACTCAGCCTACTGCCTATTTGGCCTTAGGGACTCCTTGTTCCTCCCTAGGTCATTACTGATTTCACCTTTATGCATCTTAAAGTCCAGTGCTAAGTGAAATACTTCAGCATAACCCTCAGTTTCTGCTGCAGCATGGTGTACAATTTCTGGCCTGTATTTACCAGTGCCATGTGGATACATCAGATACCACAGTGTTCCTGAAATGGCACTAGAGATACAGATTTAGAATCATCCTTTAGCTCATACATCACATCGAGGCATCTAATTTCAAGTCTACAAATCTAAAGATGAATTCTTCTCACTCTGGAGCTTGGTTGAATTGCCTCTTAACACATTTCTAGAGTCATTGAAAAGCCCTGAACTGCCACAAAGAACTAGTGGACACAAGATAGGTCCAACAGCAGACCTGTACCCGGAGCAGCAGCTGAAGGTGGGGTAGAGGTGCCTGCTAGAGTGATTAGTTTAGGTAAACTGCTTCAAATGTCATTATACAATGTCATTTAACCAACAAAATGAATCCCTTAGCTCACCTACAGATGTGTCTAATATTTTAAACATGATATTGAGTCATGCCCGAGGGATCAGCTTTAGGCTGAGCCAAATCTTTCTCTTTACTCCACTGGCTGTATTGACCAGATGCTCCTTTTCTATAGTAGGAATTTAGAACACCTATTACACATACAGACATGGAGTTTGGTACCCTAATTGTAGGGCTGGCCTCTCTTCCTAAGGTTAGGTGAGACGTCAAAGGTTACTGTTTATTTAATAATTTAAAAAAAAATACTAAAAGCAAGTATTTTTCTTCTCTACAGTAACACTGTAGATCAGTGTCTTGATTACATTGTAAGATTTGGTGAAGGATATCATTTAAGTAGTTTAGGGGAGATGTTTATATTAAGGAACCATCAACCATCATTGGCTGTTTGACTGATGACAAGATTCTTCCAAGAATGAGAAATATCACTGTCCCTTCAGAATTTTGGACAGCTTGCATAGTTTTTCTAAATACACATTGACATATATTTTATTTTCATTATAAGACCTCCCTGCAGTTCCACATGGTGGATGAAGAGAGAGAAAAAAAAAAAAAAAAGAAAAAAGGAAAAAAAAAAAAAGAGCCCTCACAGCTGCAATTAAATTTTTGCAACAAAGGCTCCAGAGTGATTTCAGTCTGTATATATTGGCATGTACAGTCTTTCCAAAGTGCCTGCAGATCAGCTTTCTGGGGGTTACAGATAGATTTATGTAATAAAGTCTCAAAAAGGAGATTTTGGTTTGGGAGGCAGCAGCTACTAATAATTCCTATGACATTTTTTACCTTTATTTCTATAATTTTAAGATACATTTTTTGAGGCAATATCTTGCTTCAGGTGACAGTTTATTTCAATAACAACTAGGTTCTACTGGGGTTTATGTGCTAAGGTTCATGAATGGTAGTGTCTGTGAGCTGGTAAAATTACTGTGTCTGTATATGTTTTACAGGCTCTGCAATACAGGTGACCCAGAACCACTCTTTACGCTTTCAGCCAGGGCTATAGATACCTCAGGAGCTAAAATACTCTTTCATCTTGGTAGCCTCTGCCTGTTGAGGAAAAGACAATTTTAATTCCTCTTCAAGTATAGGCTTTGATACCAATAATGCTGAAAGTAAGAAACAGAATCAGAGCCTTGTTTATGTCAGGAATCTCTTGCCTTTAACTTAGCATTAGCAGTTAAAGAATAACTCATGTAAATAAAAAAAAGGTACCATTAGGGAATTAGGCTGAGATTTTAGAGAAGTGTTATGGTATTAGAAGGCTCAAACTAATTTTAATTTCTTACCCAATTCATTCAGACTTTGTTAGAAATCTCAGCATTAACAGACAAGCCTTTGATGGTTTTTATTTAATTAATGAATATAAGGATGGAAGAACTATGCCAAAACAGGGATTTAGGTGCTTAAGCCACACCTAACTCCACTTTTATGAGCTTTAACCTAAAATTCAGACCTTGAAATTCATGCTGAACTTATGTTTAAGGCTGGGAACATCTTAAGAAATCTTAGAACAGTAAGAAGGACATCCTGTAAAATGTTTTCTTCTCTTGCCACATTCAAGAAAACTTGCTTTGGTGTGAAAAGTCAAATACCTAGTTCATTTCTTCACCCTGATGGCCTGTTTTGTACCCATTCTCCAGACGTGGCTGACAGAGCAGATAGCAGAAAAATCAATCTAGAACATCTTACTTCCTTCTAGGACACCAAAGATTAGAACATTCCACCATAAAGTCCGTAACCAGGTTCAAGTCTTTACAATGTTCTTGTTTCTTGCTGGAATATACTATATATTAGTCTTAAAGGAAGAAATGGACCTACTGACATTTTTCCAATGTAATGTTCTACTGAGTCAAAAAATAAATATGCAACCTGAATGCAGTGCTCAGAGTAATCTACTGAAGATGGAGAACTACTTTCCCATCTTCCTTCCACGCACTACCTTAGTATAGTATTTATGGCAACTGAATATTACATGTGTAAGTGCTTCACTCCAGTGGGAGGTTCAATGTTTAGAAGCTCAAAGAGTGGAGAAATTCTCTGAAGCTCAGACTAAAGACTGCACTATAGAGGGATTAACTGAGGGCGGCTAATGTGTTATATATCACATTCTTTCATAGGACTGCTCTTTGTCTGGACTTCAAAGATTACAAGGTACAATTAAGCAAAGGTATTTCTGCTAACATTTGCACAGTTTAATTGTAAAAATGCTGCAACATTTACTGTTACACATACACATGCACAGGACACACATCAGACTTAGGAAACTGGAGTCACAGTAAATAGGAGAGGAAGGGAAGGCAAAAGATTCTGAAGAGTACTTTTCTTTGTTTTTAAGAAAATAAAAAACCTGTAAAACTCCAGATCTAGAGGTAACTACTTGATCCCAAATATTTTGCAATTGTGGGTGTCTTCATCACACATGCAAGCTGACTGAGGTTCTTAAAGCTAACATGTCTTAATTAAAACATGCAAATTAATATTACAATGTGTGCAGCTTAGTTTTTAAAGATCAACTACTCCCAAAATTCATTGAAAATCTGAATCCGTACTGTTACATATTGCACTCTATTCTTAGTTATGTTTCCCCAACACAGCATGTGCTCTTTGGGGAAAAGAAACTCACCAAGTAAAAAACTGAAATAGTGTCTTTAAAATATTTTTTTTTTTTTTTTTTTTTTAAGGGGAGGTGGAGCTTCTGGAACCACTACAGAAGTAAATGGGAATTGTAGATGAAAAATAAGTACTCCATCCAGATAAAAGCATTTATGAGAAGTGCTTTCATTTAACTAAATATGGCATTAGGAATTCTAAGCCAAATTGTTTCTATGTCAGTAGAATGAAGAGTAAAGTAGCTGCCTTTAAGAGATCAGTCTGGGGCCCTTTAGTTTTGTTCCATATGAATCTGCCAAATGGTGAAGTGTTCCATTCCTTGGTGCTGTAAGAAAAGAGGTGCTTTCCCCCCGCTTATTTCTATGACTGTTTCTTCCCACTATACATCCTGTACATTGAGGCATCCAAGTGATTCACATACTAATCAGCAATAGGTAAAAATGAAGATTTACTCTTCATTACATCTGCAAAATTTTCTGAACTGCATTTTGGATAAAATCTGAAGCCTGAACTTGGACAAATTTTATTGCAACCTAATTCAAAAGCAGAGCACAAGGAGGGAGGGAGAATGAAAGAAGGGAGGAAAAAAGGTTGTTCAGCTCTGTAGGACAGCAAGGACAAAAAAATTAATAATGTAGTGATGCAAGCACTGGTAGACAATGCAAAAGGGGAAACTACGACAACAATTCTGCTCCACTGAATTTCTGCTTCATAAGATATGCATCACTTCTCAGGAGCTGGTTTTGTTAGAGATTCTTCAGCACATGAGAGAATGCTTGATACAGCTTCATGCAGATAAGTTTAAAGGAGCCAACTGTTGTAATATTAAAAAAAAAACAATAAACAAAACAAAAAAAACACCAAAAAACAACACAAACAAACAAACAAAAAACTGAAAAAACAACCAACCCTAAACCAAATAAACAGTCCAGACCTTTTATGTTAAAGTCAAAACAATATTTGAATTGCTGAACAGGATAAACAAAGTTTTTCTGTGTCCTCTCAGAAGATT
Source organism: Falco naumanni (assembly GCF_017639655.2). Taxonomy (NCBI): domain Eukaryota; kingdom Metazoa; phylum Chordata; class Aves; order Falconiformes; family Falconidae; genus Falco; species Falco naumanni. The sequence goes on from NC_054080.1 coordinate 80,664,397, forward strand.
TTGAAGTAAGAAGGTAATTGTCTCAGATGCAGAGAGATATTGGCAGAAAAGGGGAACAATATATTATATTTAATTCAATAATAAATAGAAGAACAGAAGTTTACACTTTTTTGATTTTTTAAAAAATTATTCTCAGTTTTCATAAGCCACAGACAGAAAATATCCTTCACTATTATGTTTTCAAATGATGCCCTGTACTTTACGGTGCCATCTACATTACATCTGACAGTTACTAACCTTCTGAATAGGGAGATCTGAGTTCTCCTAAACTTTGCGATGTTAAAGATGCCAGTCCAAATAATGCTTATGAATTTTCTCATTAGATTTTAAGAATTAGATGTACCCATTAGTTTACGCAGGTTCCCTGAACTGTTTTCAACTGCATTCTTAGAAGGAGATCCTGTGTTCATAGAAATTAATGAGGAAAATTATTAATACCCATCTTTTAATGGAATTTAAATGGAATTTAGTAGTAACTTCACAAAAGACTCTTAGGAAATCTTGCACACTTCAGCACTCAGACATATTAGAGTCAAGGTTATCTGTGTACCTGAATTTACTTGTCATGTGTATGTTTATACACCTTACAATACTATATAAAATTACATCGGTCCAAAGAATCTTTGGTTCCTTCAGACTGCTCAGTGCTCATTTAATGAGCAGTGAATCTTGATTACTGTTTGTTGTTCCATACTTAGCCCCATGTCTGTCTTACCAAATGCTAATCAAACCTTTTTCTGGAAATAAAATTATTGATTTTCTTGGAATTTTTGCTCAAGCACAAATTATTACAGTATCCCTGCTACTTCTTTAACATTAGATATTTTCTCAATGCTCCTCTAAGATAGACTTCCTCACATTTTCAGGTGCAAAGGAGAGGTGTACATGGACTCAGCAAAACAACTTGTAGGTTAAGATATCTCCGTGCTGTGATATTCAAGATTTCATTGGGTTCATTACAGATGCAATGGTAAAAAAAAATCAGTCAGTATCAAAAAGGGTTAAGGTTTCAGATTATGACCTGTTTCTGAAACCAGAATCCAGATCTGAGTTTAAATACCTAGATCATTTGCTATTAAGCTGTAGTATACTTCCATGCCTTAAAACAATAAGCATGTTTTGGCTAACAGCAGTTTCCACCATTATCTTAGAGATATTGCAAGGTGTCTCACATACCTGTTCTTAAGGAAAACAGTAATATTTCAGTACAATACTTACTTAAGAAAGTACAATGGACATTTGGACTATAGGTACAAAATATGATGATACATAAAGCAGTCATCAAAAGCTGTAGTAACCATATTACGCATGTATTGAGGATTATGCATTAGTACAGGTCTACCTTGGCCTTCCAGCCTGATCTTACTTGCTTGCCTCTTTTATGGAAAGTTTCACTTTCAAATTAAAGCAATGTAAGTATGTTTTCTGTCTAATTGGCCATATGTATATGACTTTGGCTTGGCGTGGTTTCCTTAAGGCAATCGATCATCTCTGTATTTCTGGAAAACAAGGTGGCATAAAATGTTTTTCTTGCAACTAATAATGGATGCCTTTCCCTTAGCTATCTTCTCTCCTCTTTCCAATGGCAATCAAGAAAAGTTTAAATGAAAAAGGCAACATGAACATGGTAAGATTCCTAATACCTACAATTGTCTAATGTACAATCGGCTTTCAAAGATGGATGAGACAAGAGTATGTACTATATGAGCATCTACAGGAAACTTGTGGAAAGGAGTATCCTTACAATAATTACAGTGTAAGTATGTGCCCAGGGACTGTTACCCCTAGTCAGCTGATCCATAGTAACAGGACAGAATGACACTATGGGAGCTCATGGGAGTGAAAAGCATGAAAGGAGCATGAGGAAGACAGAGGACTGGGACTGCGTGTACAGTTTGGTTAGATGTAGGCTGTAGTAAGAATGGGAAGGATGTAATTGCAAGTTTTAGATGAGCAGATAACTACAACTTCCTTCTGATAGTGTTGTGACTGACCTTGACAGCACTGCTACCAGTTCCAGTCCCACCACCAAACTCTTCTGGAGAGCCCTTGTTCTAAAGAATGGGTTTTTTCAAGGTCTGATTATCTATTTCGCTTTGAGAAATCACTGGAAACTGAAAAGAAAAAAATATGACCAGTATCCCCATTCTTACTAAAGACCCCAGTTTCACTCAGGTAGCAAGCAGTAAAAAGTAAGCACGGTTTTTCAGAACTGTCTTCCTAAACTTCAGCTTCTAAATTTCACCCAAATGTCACTTAAGGAACCCAAATTTTTTCTTAAATGCCTGCCAGAAAAATTCAGGCCATGAGTCTGCCCTAGTTCAGTGTCCTTCACTAGTCCCACAGGACCCATGTTTTAAGATTTCTCAGCATTATATAGTAGTTTATGTGTTTTTAATGCACAAGCCCTATTTACTGCAGCTCTAGTTGCCATAGCTCAGCTCCACTGCATTTCATATATGAAGTCATATTCAGATGATTGAAGTGATGTGTCCACCATCATGTAAGAAAACCGTGGCAGATTCAGCAAGGAAATCCTCCAGGGCAGCAATCAAATTTTTTAATCCTGAAACTGTCCCAACTTTTAGTCTGATTTCCTAAGGGGACAAGCCTGATGTGATGGCATCACTTCTGTCTCGGTGACTGAGTCTTTCTGTCAGCCCTCTTTCCACAATAACTTTTGATCCCTTTGGCTAGTATCAGCCAAACCGGACAGAGGAGTAGAAATCCTAAAGATATTAAAGTACTCACAGCTGAGCTGTACAAAAATACAGCCTAAAGGTTACATGTGGCTGCTAAAAAGTAACATGTTCTGCCTGGCCAATTCAGCTGCTGAGAGGCAGGTGACCAGTCACCACATTTGCCGCACTGTCTGTGGTGCCTCTTGCTTAATTAGGCAGGCCAAAAAGAAATTGGAACTTGGAGAATTGTCAGGAAGCATGGGAGGAGGAGTTAGATGGTCTTTGGCAAGTAGAAAGCATGGGGTAAAAATGAGGAAGGTCTTGTAGGGGACGAGATGAAAGTTCAGGCTTGCCTTGTTAAGGAGAACTCTTTAGTAGCTCATCATACCTTGTAACTCGTAAGACAGTAGTTCCACAATCGGTGGCCAGACAGAAGTAATAGAACAGGTTTGAGATATCAGTGATGAAACAAGCTGGATGGTAAACTCATGTGCGTTCAGATATTACAATATTCACCTGTCCACTACCACTATGTCTTAAAGACAGGAGGAGGAAGGGAACAGATTTTGTACTTTGTTAGACATGAGGGAATTTGCACCTCAAACAGGATTTGTCTCCAAGTAGATTTTTGACCACTAAGAGTATGTGCAATGTGCTTGAAATCTGCTTATCAAAGCCTTTATGGTAACTTCTCCTATGATAATTCTGGAGGTCTACAAAGGGGTGATCTCACTTTCCAACCTTTGATTAATTCTGTTTACAAAGTCATTAATCACCAACCCACTGCAAACAAGACTTCATTAAATTCTCAGATTACATTTTCTCTCTTTCTAGTCTCCAACTTTCTTTACTATTCACCTTTCAACTCTTGACATGGAATACTACAAACAGCAGCCTGCATTATTCCATGAGCCTGATACTTACAATACATCAATTTTCTAGAACAGATAGGGAATCCATGGTACATAATCCCATCATTAATTCCCAGGGAAGGACTGCATTAAGGTGACTCAGGCAGTTTGCTAAATCCATATTCCTGCCAAATGCACAGTCTGTATTAGAACACACAACTGTGAAAAGAAAATGCTTAAATTTTCATGGTTTTAACTATGAGGTTTCTGGGAACAAAACAGATTATCTTTTTCTAGCTTGCCTAATATGAGGGGGTATTTGACTTTTGGGCCAGAATGCTTCAACAATATATTAATATGGTCTGGCTATGTGTACAGTCCATGCACAAAGCACTATATATATGCAAATTTTTTCAGTCAACAGAATTATGGGGTTTTAAAGTTTTGAGCAGTTGTAAACAAAATCAGTAATGTCAGCTGCACTTTATAGCAGGTAAGTAAACTGTTCTCACCAATAGTATCAGTTTATCAGAAAATCTGGCGTTTTTTTTTTTGTTTTTTTTTTTTTTTGCATGGCAGAACTATTGCAAAGTAAAGAGTACTAGGCTGGGTTTGTCATTAATTTTTTTTTCTTTTTTAGTTTTTTGGGGGTTTGGTTTTTTTTAGTTTTTTTTTAGCTTAAAGACAATATATAGTGTTTTATGTTTGCATATTTAAAGTCATTCATAAAGATTATTGTGGCTCTGTTAGGATTTTAGCCATATTTAATCACATTTTTGCTTGTTCCTTCTCTTGAACTGTCTATTGAAAGAAAAGTGTCTACAATACAGCTAAATACAATACACCAGCTAATTGAAGATTTCTATTTTAATTAACTGTGTCATGGCACATGCTACACTTTGGGCACACTTTTGTCCCAAATATTTCATGAACATTAATGTTTATGGGACTCTAGGAGCAACAGATGAACTGGAAGTAACATGTGCCAGTCAGTCAGCTTGCTTTAAAATAAATGTCATCTGCGATATCCAAGAAATCTGAGACATTCCATTGGGCTTGTCAGTATGACAGGACCTAGGAGAGACCTGTAGCCTTTTTGAGTGCTGCTGGAGGCACGTACATAAAATCCTGGTGTATTTAAAATGACAAATTACATTAGACAATTATGTTTAAGTACCCATACCATGTTAAGCAATAACATTAAATTATCTCATATACTAAGAAACAACAGCTCCTTTCAGAAATTTAGTTAACTGTAGAAACAACTGCAGATTTGCATTTGTCATCTTGGGAACTGAACTATTTTTTCAGAAAACAGGGTTTTCCCTTCTGATAAAAAAAAAACTATGGCAGACACCCTATAATGATGGGGAGTGTAAGTTAAGGAAGAGAACTTTAAATGATATAATTTTCATAAGGATTTTTTTGCCAATGTCTCAGAATGAAAGTCACCTACTAATCTCCCCCCCCCCCCCCAGGGTGCAATGGTGAAATCTCTATAAAATGCCATGACACATGCTATGCTTTGGGCACATGATTGCTCCAAATATTTTGTGAACGTTGACACTTATGGGACTGGGACTCTACTAGCAATGGATAAACTAGTTTTGCAAACTGTTTTATGAAAGGAATGGGTCTTTCAAAGTTTAACTGAACTCATTGTCTTTCAAAAACCTTTGTCCAACAGACTCTCTGATTTGTGTCTTCCTGGAGCAGTTCAGTGGCAACTTAACAAAGGAAAGAAATTGGATTAATACAACTGTGACTAGGACTCACTTTTAGCTGCAGATTTTGAGTTAAAATCTGCTTTGGATGTTAACTTGTATCTCAAATCCACACTAGCCAAGGGGTACCTGAGTGGTTTGAACTTCTCTCATTCCAAGCAAAGGTCACAGAAGACAACTCAAGGGATTCTGGAAACAGAGGACAAGAGTCGAAAAGTTCTAGGAGAAGCAGCTGAAGAATGTCTGGACAGTGGCACCAGACTCCAGAGAATCTAGACTTTGCAAACTTGATATTAGAGGTCATATTGCAGTGACCTCTCTGGTTATAGTGGAAAAAGTGAATAACTAGAGGTGGTTCATCATCATACCTCTGTATGAAAGTCTGCCAAGCCTTTCTGCAGGACAGTAGTATGAGTAATAGCAATCATCATAAGAAAGTATGTCATCAAATTGTACAGCCTGCCAAAGGGTAAACGTGGGCAGTTTCAAAGAGTGTCATATTTTTTTCTCCAGACATACTGCAGACTGTATTCTATTAAAGAGAGTAAGAATCACCTTGGGGACATAGTTTTGGAAAAGACCATGCCTGTCACAGACTGATTAACAAGTGCAAGCTTCACTTGCATTTAAACTTGACTTTTCAAGGGGCTGTCACACAAACCTGGCTCTACCACATTGTCTGCATTTGTTGTTTTCCAAATGGATGGAAATGATTTTGTGTTTTCTGTGAGTCAACTGGGAGATGCCATCTCTTCACACAATGTGCAACATAATGTAACTTACATAAATAAATATAAGCAGCTTTCTGCTAGCCATCTGAAATTAAAATGTTCCTTCTATTTACCAGGAATCTTCTTATTTGTACTGGGTATCTATTGATATTTATGGAATCAATATGTAATTTAGTATCAGTATATTTAATCATAATCAGCCTGAGTGCAGTGTTTAGCTGAACATATAAAATGTACTATAATGACTTTAAAATGTTTAATTTAAGAATCTCTGCCTCTGTGCATATGAATCAGAGACCTGTGTTTAATTATTGATACCAATTAGTGCACAGAAGCAGACAAACAGCATCTGGTGGCAGGAATAATTTCACAGCCTAGCCTTTATTTCAGAGTCTCCTTTGGAACCAAAGCAATGCTTCACTGACTGATTCTTTGCAATGTACGAATTCAGGTTTTGGTTTCTAAACAACCCTTTGGAAGCTGTCTGTCATTTTATAAGTCCTGATAGGTTTATATATCTGTGCGTGGAACAGATGCTGCACAGGGGTATTGTTGGTCAGCTGTTTTCTTAATGTAATCAAAATCAGGAAATTATTCCTAAGTACTTCTCTTTTTTCATAGATACTCTGCCTCATGAATGCTAAAATTTTAGTTATATATTGGTATTCAAGTCTCAAAGTCAGGGAATTAAAGGAGAAAGCTATTCTGGTAAATGCCAAATATGAACTTTGAAGTGAAACTTGCCAAATACTACAAAGTTACATATATTTTTTAAGACAGAAGTGTTTCATTCCGTACTTACTGAAACCAAAGACCATCTCCAAATGAAGCACTTGCGTCATAATTAAATTTCCTATGATTCACAGGGTTACCTTGCCTCTCACCAGTGAATAAGCTGAAAAGTTGTTTTTTGTTTGTTTTTTTTGCCATGAAACCAGAAAGTTTCAAATCATTAAATATGGATATTATTAAACTATATTGTCTAGAAAGTAATAAATTAAAGGGGTGGTTATCAAATTTTTGTGAGGGTTTGTCAGTCCTCAAAATATTCTTATGGAGGCATAGACCCCTTGACAGTGCATAGCTTCTTGACAAAATGTTTGCGGTTCTTGCCGGTTTTGAGCAGCTCTTAGCTGGAGACCTTGAGGATTCATGAACCAGAGGTCAAAAAAGTCCTTAGAACCAAGATAATAAATTATGTACTTTTCTACACATTCCAAGAAATTGTGTTGTGTTTGGCTGAGATGCAGTTATTTTCCCCATAGCAGCCCTCATGGTGCTGTGGTTTATATTGGTACCTAGACAAAAGTTGATAACACACCAGTGTTTCAGCTACTGCTGAGCACCGCCTGCACAACACCAGGGCTGTCCCTCTGATCCCCCTCACCAGCAGGCTGGGGGTGGGCAAGGTCTTGGGAGGGGACACAGCCAGGGTGGATGGACCAGAGTGACCAACAGGCTATTACGTACTATATGATATCTGTTCAGAATTAAAATCAAAGAGAGAGGAGGAAAGGGCGGTGTTTGTTACTTATGATATTTGTTTTCCAGAGCGACTGCTGTGCATACTGAAGCCCGTATTCCCAAGAAGTGGCCAAACATCACCTCCTGATGGGAAGTAGAGAATAAATTTGCAGTTTTCCTTTGCTTCCATGTGCAGCCTTTGCTTGTGCTTTATTAAATTGCCTTTGTCTTGACCCACAAGGTTTCTTCCATCTTATTTCTCTACCCCTGTTCTGCTGAGAAGGGGAGTGATAGAGTAGCTTGGCAAGCACCTGGTGTCCAAAGTCAACCCACCATAGAAGTACTTTATAAAAATCTGCTGCCTTTCAAGGATAGTCTACCTTCTAACCCTAATGAGTCTGCATTATACAGAAATACTCATCATATAAGAAATTTCATCACAAAAGAATTATCCTGAGAGTCTAGACAAGGGTTTGAAGAGGGTGTTAAAAATAGACAAAATCCAGGGATAAAGCTGAGACCTGGCAATGTCTTCTCTTTCAAACACACTGGGACATACCACCAGCTATGCTGGTTTCACTAATCGTCCTTCTTAATCTCCCTTAATGCTGGCTCAGAGGTCAGGCTTTGAGAAGCTGTAATTCTATATTATTTTGCTTAGTAGGAAATCAAGTAGAAAGGAAATACAGAGACTTATTATTTTCTGTAGGTGTACAGAGAAACCAAAGAACAGCATAGGATTATTTCCACTGGAAAATAACATGGAAACAGGTAAGGAATCATGACTCACAGACTGGCACTAACTTGCAGTCAGAGCTAAGAAAATATAACAGTTTGATTTGAAATGTGTACTGTTCCTGCTGAATCAAAGTTCTTGATTTTTATTGCTGTTCTGCTTTTCCAAAGGAAATACAAATGAAGCAACTGTTCTCAATCTGAGCATGCTGTTTTCTACTCCTGTGGGGGAATGGAGAGAGAAACTGCAGTAACCCTTGCAGCATCACTCAGAAGATCATGCAGTCTAAAGGGCCCATCTATGTGATGGCACCCCCCATCAGCAGTGGGGTTCTTCTCCCTGTAGGAGGGAAACCATTCTCAGTGTCACTGTGCGTCGAGTAGCCGCCGCAAAACTGAGGTCTCCTGAGCTTCTGTACACGGTATAAACAAGAACTAGGTTTGTCTCATATTTTAATGATTCACAGGAGGAGGAAAGGAAGGAAAGGACCACTCTTCAGTCAAGATAAAGATATGGAGCTCTTCTAATTTTGGTGGTAAAGCAGTGCTGTGACAAATAAGGATGTTGTCCAGGAAAATTGATAAGTGGGTGTCTTCAGGATGTTAAAGATACCTAGACTTCGGAAAGAAGCTAAAGAAGTAATGGCAGACAGATGAATGTTTGAGAAAAGATACTTTTCTTCGATATTTAATAAAAAAAGCTGCATACCCTAAACTCATATCTACCAAATAATGCTACTTCTCTAAAATTTAAGACATCTTTCTAAATGAGCAATCCTGTGCTTCACACTGCTCTCTGGTGTGTGTGCATGCGATGGCTGGAAGGAGCATAGAAGGGTTATTTCACATTAATAGCTTAAGCATGGATGTCGTGCTGATATTTCTGGGTTGAGAGGAGAGAAAGAAAAGTTATGCCTGACCACACATGAAAGATGGAGAAATGTACACTGGGAAATGTAGTTTGTGCAACTCTTCTTTTGTTTTAAAGGTGTAGGACAGCTGACTTTCCCATATTCTGCATATTTTACAGTTTATGCCATTTTTAAAGAAATGTATCAAAGAATGTCTAACACATTAAAAAAGGAACCCAACTTCCTTAGTCAACAAGTTAGCAGAACTTCGGGTTCTTTCCTGAAAGATATCATTAGGGAATGATCACATTGTGCTATTCCTGCAGTGGTATGAATAAGCTACTGGATCCCTTATGTAACATTCCCTGAATATAACTTCACATATTTTTTAAGCAGTGAATCAACATTTGAATCTGTACTCAGGCTGCTGCCACATAAGAAGGTTCTGAGTAAATATTTTTTTTCTAGAGTAGGTAGGCTATTTTCTGAATGCTGCTAAATGCCTTGATTTGGAAAATGCACTTTCCAGAAGTAGCCCATAATAAAATGATATATATGTAGTCACAACAACACACTTTATTGGAAGTGCTCTTTTATTTAATAATCCTTCTGGTCCTAATAACAATTTTCACTATGGTTATTTTACACTGCTTTAAACGGTGAAAACAAGCTCCTTCTACTATTAGGATATAAGCAAATAGTGTATTTTAGATTAAAAAAATTCCAGCCAGCCAGCATGCATGTTACCAGGGATGGCTTTTTACATTAAGCTGTAACACAGCAGATGTAAATTAGGTGTACTTAAGGTTTTATTCTCTGCTCATGAGTTTTCCTTATATAGTCAACTTGTTCACCAAAAACTTTCCCTTTGCTTTTTGAGTTCATGAAGATGACACTTTCTGTACCTACAAGTTCAACAGTTGTACTTCTTGGGATCTTCAAACCCACTTGAAAGGCAGCCTTGGCCCAAGCTCTTGCTCTCCATTGCTTGGAGAGTCTAATGATCTGTGATGTACCATTGGAGTTTTGGAACTCCCCTGGGAAGTTCTAGATACTCTCCCCATCTAGCTTCATTCTATACTTCATGTAGATTCATGTAAGAATGTACTTCATTCTTATGTTACTGAAGATCCCAAAAAATGAAAGAGAAGTGATGCTGGAAAGCTTCCCTAACTTTCTATGATCCTTGACATGTAATCTATCTCTTCCATGACTAATTAGTCTTACCCATTCGACTTTCTCCTACTTGACACCTTTACAGTCTTCTCTCCATTCACATTCATTTCTATTAGTGTCATTCCTGTAAACACAAATACCTTAGTGTAGCCTTAACTGCCTCTCTTCCACTTTGTTGAATCAATCTGTTGTACACAATTTTTTGTTGTTTTTCTTTCCTTAATTCTACATTTCTCTCCAGTTGTATTTTCCAGAAATAAAATGCAGAATGGATTTTAGCAAGGCAAGTGATTTTGCTCTCTGATAATATTTTTTTCCTTTTCCTCAAAAATCTGTGAAATACCTTAAGCTGAAACATGTGCTGCCTGCATGTGGTAAAGGTTAAATCACATGTTTTCTTATTAAACTACTGGGAATGCAGCAAACTGACTGATTAGACTTTCTTCTTCTTCCCACTCAAAGTAATAATAGGCCATTAGCCAAAATATTTTTTAAAATATATTTCCAAACTGTCCCTGTGAAGGACCGTACAAACTGGGGTGCATTGAGAAAGAGGCAGACAGAGCCACTAGGCTGTTAAAAAGAGTAAAACTATCAGAATTTATTAACTGCTTGATATACACACACAAACACATATTAAAATCCTATATTATGTATATTCATGTACATGTACATATTCATATGTATAAATGTGTAGAAAATATATATGTATATACTATACAGTATATGCGTTTCTCTTTGGGGAAGACTTTAAGGAGACCTTATGCTAAATTCTTAACTCTTCTGGCATCACTACCAAAGAAAACAAGTTTTAAGACAATCCTGTCAGTCATCCAGACTGTAAAATACCTCCGAAGGTTCACAGAAGACAGAAGTTCTTCAGCCCAACTATAGGAAGTCTAGTTCTCCACTGTGCTACTATATAAAATTAATCACAAACACTGCTTTTGCCATAGTGACATTGCCAGTATTGAAAAAGGGACTTTTAAAAGGAAGACTGAAAGCAAAGGGCTCTCCACATCCATCTGTAGTTCCAGAGGTTCACAGAAGTGTGAAGTGGTCAATTCATCTCCATGAAATGTTCCCAGCTGAATGAGAAAACAGCATGGAGATGAATTTAGTCTGAAGCAGCAGCCTTTAAATGTTTGAACTGCTTCAGTCACCTGAGCTGCTTCTATTATTGCTGCCTCAGAAGCACCAATGCTTCCGTTCCTGTGATGTGCACCTGGCACATGCCCTCTTCACTCTGTCCCTGTCTGAATGTGGGAGTCTTGACAGATGAATTTTCATTCCAGAGGACTGGGATTTCTCCTCCACCTGGAAAATAGTATATGGAGAAAACACGAGGACTCAGATACCTTTTAGAGGGGAAAGATGCCCCAAAGCCAGTTGGAATTTGGTACGTGGTGGAGTAGGGAAACTAGGGAAAGTAGATGCCTTCGAGAAGGGAGAAACTCGTAGTTCATGGAAGAGTTGAAACAAACGAGGATCATGCATACAGCAACAGATTCATATTAATGCCCCCAAAATGCTTAGAGTTCACTATCACACTTCACCTCTTTTTCCTCTTCCTATCCCTGCTCTTTCCTCCAATCTGAGACTGCAAATCCTTTTGTTTCTCCTAAATCCTTTGTTCCCTTATCTCCTGCTCCCCCAGCACACTTCCCTAGCAATATGCTGAGTTTCTGCAGAACTATCTGCACATCTCATAATATATTCCCACCACAGACGCACACTACTCAGAAGCAGTCACCCAAATAAATCATTCTTCTAGCATTTATGCTAGAAGTAGACACTGAAATTATCACCCATGAGCATACAGCAATAAAAAGTGTCCAAACCAGGTCCCCTTATGCCAGAAATGTCAAACTGAAACTGAGTGATTCTTAGCCAGAAATTCTAGTTTTGGAAATTTCATTCTGTTCAATATATTGAAAATCCGAGACAAACATACTAAACCCACAGATTTTCTTTTAAACAGTATTTCCAAGGTTCCCCCCCGAACTGAATGCTTGTTTCTACACTCTGGCATGGTTAAAGGTTCAGTATGTAAAACAATCAGAGCACTGTTTTAAGCTCCAAGGTAGTCAGAAAAAATCTTACAATTTGCTAAAATAAGAAAAAATGCTATATTCATAGAGGGGAGCACTATCTTAGGAACCTCTTGCTCAGGTAACAGCAAATCTGATCCACAAGTCATCCTTTACTGCCACAAAGGAACATAAAATTTCAGAAATGTATGAGCAGTCTTTTCTATTGTAAAGATCAGAAAACAGAACATCTTTAAAAATAGCTTTTCAGCTTTTCAGCCTCAGACCCAGCAAGGTTAGTTTACATCAGTATCATCTCTTGTTTGGAGATATCCAAGACTGGGAACAAAGGCAGAGAAGTTAAGGAGGGAGGGCAAGCGCATCTACTTTGGGACACTGGATTTCAAAAGAAATGTCAAACAGTTGAAGGAAATTAAGAGGAAAACAAATACCATTTCCAAAAACATTTTCTAGGAGGAAGGACTGTACAGTTTGCAGTTGTTTTGCTGGAAGTGTAACAGCAGAAAGAGCTTATAACAATCTTCAAACATGTAGAGTGAGCTACAAAAATTAAAGAAATTATTTATTCATGGTGTCAGAAATCATAATAATGTAATATTTCTGAAACCTTGGCAAAGATTATCTAGAAGTTAGTGATACCTTCCTCACTAGAGACCTCTGAAAATAGATTACACAAAAAACAACTCGGAAAAACACATATACTAATAATGTTGCTTGTGTAGAAAAATGATTAACTAGATAATAAATTAAGATGTGCTCCTGCTCTGCTTTAAGTACGTAAAGCAAAGATGGAAAAGTAACCATCACAGTCAAGTGAAAGACTGCACAATAGCAGAAAGGAAAAGGATGCTCAAAATATGTACAGTTAATCCATTTTCCATTTAAATTCACAAAGTAGAAACAAGAATAAAGTCATGACTGGAATGTAGCAAAAGGGGAAATTTTGGGAACTGCTATTACATGCACTGCTGTTTGTGTTCCAAAAAAGTAAAAAAGCATGTACTACATGCAGTTACTGGAAATGCAAAGAAATGATAGCTGCAGCATAATCTTGGTAGATCCAGAAATTCTCCATGTGCACCTCTTGCAAAGCAAGCTGCCAGTCACTCCGCAGTTTTCCTGTGCTCCATGGGGCCAACACCCCTTTCCACTCCACTTGAACTGTGTTGCCAACCACATTACCAACAAAACTGTCAAGCAGCAATATGTGAATGGCAAAATTTAAAAAACGTTGTGCTGTTCCTGAGATCCTATTTTTATCTCTTGTGCTTTGAAAGGCGTTCTTGTACACCAGTTGAAAATCTACTACTGCTGAGTTTTTCATTTGATACTGACAATCAGTACCTGAATACCCTCAACAAGATTGAGCAGAAAGAAGTAATTGTGGAGTCTTTTCAGCTTTCAGACAGAATATGAGAACATACTTCAGGAAGATTAACCTCTAGAGAGAAAGCTGAATGTAGGAGTAGGCTTAACTCGAAAACAGAGTTAATGGGGAAAGCTACTACAGACAATACATTGTAGTGGTGCTGGTCACCCTGTAGTTAGGGGGAGGATTCAGTCACCTTGTCTGTATTTGGACAAATCATAAGGACATTGGCTTTGAAATACAGAGCTAAAAGTAGCCCCAGTGTATTCACTGAAGGAGAACGTACCAAATGCAAGGGGGAAAAGGGCAACCGCAATCAGCAAAGAAAGATCAGTGGTAAAGTAAAGGGAATAAAGCTATAACTACACTGAGAATCAGCATTAACCGAAAATGGAACTCTCAGAATACAAATACCCTGTACCCAAAACCAACTGTCCTGGGGTAGATGGATCTGTCTCTCGGAGCAGTAGAAGTATGGTTCCAGATTTGAGACCCTTTCCTCTCATAATCACAGCATAATGTTCTGTGAAAGCTTTTACACTTCTTGTGAAAAATTTTTGCTTGAAAACATCTGGTTGAGAGTTCTGACTGCAAGCTCCAGGTTACATGACATACCTACAGAGATCAGTCTCAAAACCTTATTAAATTAACCTTGAGCCATCTGTTTAACTAGTGTGGAAGTGTGGGGAGAACTCTGAGCAGCAGTAAAAGGCCAGAGGACAAAATAAGGATGGAACGTAAGGGCCCAAGAAGTATGAGGTTTAGACAGTTGGTTTGAAAGCGGCATTTTTGGTAGTCATGGATGTGTTTAGGCATGGATGTTAGTACCATTTGGTCCAGAAAGGCACTAGAGTCTAAAAAATGTTGCTGAAGCTAAAGGATTCATCCAATTTTGGCATCTGAAGCTTAGTCTAAGCCACCTGTTTAGTCCCTAGAGAAATACTTCTAGCAGGTGTATCACACTGTTGGTTGGAGACCCTAGAAATGAACGCTTTGCCCTCTGTAAGAATTTTTTTTTTATCTGTCTACTGTTCTGGGAGCTCAAATAATGATTAATTTACATTAAGCATCTTCTTTTTAGACAGCTTAAATTAAATGAGAAACATCACACATAAGCAACTTTATCATTACCATAAAATAATTCTGTGCCTAACCAGGGATCAACATTGAGATGCCTGAAGACCCTGGGTCAAGTCCTCACTGTTTATTTTGGCAACTAGATCATCATCCAGTTTTAACCCCAGATAATTTTTTTTTAAAAAAAAGGTCTGTTAGAGTCTACATTCAAAATTCAATTTCTTAGATGCTTAAATAGGAAGCAGACTTGAAAAGTCTAACAGCAATAGCAAAGAGAGAGCAGAAGAGGTGACTGAAATGTCTAATACAAAGATCCTGGTTATAAAGTCTCTCCTCAGTCATGGAAAAAAAGGTCTTTTGCTAAAGAGGTCTTTTACCATAAGAAGAAAGACAGAAGGGTTTTCACTTCATTCAAAACTATGGAATGGTTCTCCAAGGAGCTGTATTAGTCGTTAGTCAGGATGCAGCTTCATAATACTCTTGCTAAATCATCACTACTTTAAAAGGATTATTTCAGATCCCAAAATATGATTTTTTATATGAAAAATGGTATTTTTTTTCCTCCCTGATAATTTCAAAGATACAGCTAATATAAAATACCCAACCATCATTCCAACTGGTACATTTGTGCACAAGAGTGAATAGCAAAGAGACTGATGGCTTAGGGGCATTGGAAAAGCGATTGCCAAAACAAGTATCCATAAAGTTATACCCTTGGCTACACTGGGATTTCAACTAAATGTTAGTTTAATAAGGTCATTTTTATATCTAGATGCCTAAAATGTAGCTGAAGTATTAACTCTTTTGTAGATGTACTTTTAATCCTAAGTAAGCAATAAACACACACAGATTTTTGAATCTCATTTTGTATCTGTATTGAACAAAAAAAAATTATATATCTAATTTTCAGAAGAGATCTCTAACTTCAGGTGATGGCACAGACACTCAGTGTCAAAAGCAATTTGTGTCTGCGTACATTTCTGAGTGTCACACACAAAATATCTGGGGTTTGGAAACTTGGAGACCTATACCATAGATACAAATGAAAATTAAATTATTGAAGTCCTCTTCTCTGAAAGGGAGGAAACAAAACTCCACAGAGCTACTAAATTATAAAAGACCCCCTCCCTGCATGCACACCCTGGCACAAGCATACCTTTAATATATGTATCTCTTATAATATCCAGACATTTAGAAAAATCTTCATTAGTCCAAAACAGCAGATGCTAAATCAGGCAGCTTTGCAATGAAGCTATGCAGGGAAACTAGAAATAGTTTACAAGGGACACAGACTATCACCTTTTGCAACACTGGCATTACCATTTAAATGGTCCTTGACAAGGATCTTATTTTGCTCTATTTTACATTCATGCTTAGCAAACAAATGTTGAACATTCATTAAGCAAACCTGCTACAGCAAATGAAAAAGTGACTTCAAGAATGTTATCACACTCTATGTTCTGAGTGTGATAAATAATTAAAAACCTGTTGGCACACTGGTGTGTATTTTTATGTTTTATGTATGTATAAGACTCCATATCAGCAGCGGGCAGGGAAACTATCTTTTTCTACAAGAGCCTATCACTCTTGGATTTGGAAACCAAATTCTGGAGTCTTCTTTGCAGTTAATCAGCATTGTTCTGTTGAAATCAGTGGAGCTGATTTATACCATTGGAATAAATGTTTCTAACTATTTACTTCCAAAAGCAAACAAGCAATGACTTTTAATTGAACTGAATAATTTTACATATGATTGAGAAATACACACCTATTTAATTTTTGTTTTAAATTTATATGTCTTTTCACAAGTACAGTAAGAAGATTAAAAAAAAGTACAGCAAGCTTCAAACCAGAAAAATTTATCACGTTTTGCATTAGGTAATGCTAAAATGACATTTGAGTTACTGTAGATGGTTCATAGAAATAGTATGAAAAGGAAATAAAACATCCACAGAAAGCTTTTGCAATCAACTAATGGTTTTCCCACTTTCCTCAGTCAGAAAGACAATGCAGGTGCATAAACCCAAATATACACAATAGGAAAATTGTTAGAACTACCCTATAAATCTTTGAAAATTTTCTTAAGTATGATACCAGTTAGTAAGTATACAGTATTCTAAATTGAAAAAAAAAATATTGTTTTTCCATTTGGAAATGTCAGTGAAAAACTATTTTTTCCTCTGATTTAGGTGATTAGATGAAATTGTCTCAATTTCACAAATTGCTTCAGTTAATTTGAATGAACATGTTGATAAGATATGTTTTGACTGATAAACAAGAAAGACACAGCTTTACTTACAAATTAACTCTCATTTAAATCCAATAGAGGCTTCAGCTCCTAAATCATTTGTGTTCTTCTGAAACTTGTGTCCTCTCGAGACAGTAATGTATTTTCATTTTAATGACGTACAGATTTCCTTTGTTCTATTAACCACTTACTCTCAGGGACTGGGTGGTGTATAAGCCTTCACAATAGCTTTCTCTAGCTTGCAGTTAAAGAAGAAAAGCCAGTTGCCCAGTTGTTGGCAATGTAATTATTAGAAGCCAGAGGGCAAGTTTTTCACAGTGGAACAATCCAGGGAACAGTTGGGTTGGTTGGATATGTTGTTTACTTGGCTGCTTTATTCTTATTCAGTAGAGGGCTGTATAGACTGCTCTTTTTTGGTTTTAAATCATATATTGGCAGACTTAAAACTTTATTTTCTGTCTAAAATTTATATGAAGGTAAGTTCTGTGGCACTTAAAAAGCATCATATATAAAATGCATATATATTGTTCACGTGTGTACGTAGTTTACAGCAATAAGTATATTTTAAACAATCTTTTAAAAATCTTTTTTGCTTGCTTTTACACTTGAATAGTCAGAGGATTTGAGTTACAGGGAGTCTCAAAGTTTACATGGAGGAGCCTAAATTTAAACTGAATTGAACTAAATTTATGTTTCTGTACCAGGGAAAGGCATCGATTCTGCTTTTCAAATGCTATGTCTTAACTTAGCCTTGGCAAACAGCCATAAGCCCACCCAGCTGCTGGCTGTGATGGGGCAGTGGTGGCAGGGGGAATAGAATAAGAAAGCTCATGGTTCAAGGAAAAGACAGGGAGACTATCACTTACTGTCAAAGGCAAAACACTCAGGGAAAATTAATTTAATTTCTTGCCAATTAAAATAGATCTGGGTAAGGTAAAACCTCAACTTCTTCCCACAGAGGCCACCTGAATGTTGGACACACAATACAGACAGCTAAACAGAAACAGGCAGAAAAACCAAAAAAATCTGAGAGGGCACAGACTGTTGTATTATTCAAAATCACCAGAAGGCACCATTACAGTTAATCTGACAGTCTGTTGAACTGTATGAATAGGCAGTTAGATCTGGAATAAATATTGGTTTGTTGTGCAGTTCTTCTTTACAGGCAATGAATATCACCAGAAAAGTCTGTTTTGTCCAAGCCTGTCTTTGACAGAATCATGTATTAGATGCAAAGCTGCTGCCTGCAGGTTAATATGCAGGCAAAACAAATAAAGTAATTGCATATTGTCAGATCATGGCAATATGAAAGGTTTGGGAAATGTAGAAGCAGGCTAAGAAAAATGGGTAGGTGACCAAAACTGTGGGATTTGCTGGAGTTCAGGTTCTTAGGTAAACCAGAAAATATGAACTCTCCCCAACCCTGAAGGTATTCAAGCAGCTTTTCAAATTACCTTTCAAGGACGCTCAAATTAAACAGGGAGAAAGAAAAACACCCTCTGTGTCGGATAAAGGGTATAAAAATATGTAAACCTCAGGATTACAGTCTCTGTAAGAGTCAGAAGAAGAGGGGTTAGGGGCTCACGCAGGTCTTGTTAGCATTACCTGAAAATGCTAAACATTTTTTAAGACTCTGAAGCTCCCCAGATACCAAGTAAGGGCAGTACCTCTGACAGAGACTTGAGTGACAGATGAGATACTTTCTAATTTTTCCATTTTAATGCCTGTTTTTCCAGATCAATGGCTCTACACCAATGGATCTACCTGTGAAAATCCCTGTGTTTATGCTCCAGTCACATAAATATATAACAATAAAAATTGTTACCACACCACCGAGGTTTCAGCCTTCACCAGTTAGTACATTTCCTGCCAGTGCTCAAGTACCGTTTGCAAGATAGAAATGGACTAGTTGCCATGAATAAAGCATTTATTTTTGGGAATAAGGCATTTGGAAATGAGACTTTAGCCATATGAATGCGATCTGTGCCCCTTCATAAAGTCCTTAGCTCATTTTATTTCCCAGTATTGACACAGTTAATGGGCAAGGACATCAGAACAAATGCCAACAGCAGCAGAAGATGTTATGGGGAAGAATCTAACCCATTTCTCACTCAACTTTATGTTTAAACACATAACTGACACAATTGAGGAACCTTACATGTTTATCTATAAGATACCATAAATCCATTAAGAGTTAAACAATTCACCATTTACAGCAGCCTGAAGTGAGCAGTGAGGGGGAAGCTTACTGTGCTGATTGTAACCACTCTACAATGTTAGAATACTGTGTGAAACCTGGTTAGTGATCTAATCCATACTAAAACAACTTCAATTTTATTTTATTTTTTTTTTTAAATATAGGTTATTGTTCTGGTAATGCTGAAGTAATTCCTACCCTCAAAAATTGTGGTTGTCACATGAGTAGCGATCTTAGGTGGATAAAGATAATTCTCACCTTTAACTATGATGAAGACCGAGAATTTATTTCTACTACACGCACCAAAATCAAAATGCTTGTTGAGTTTTTATAGCAAGGGGAACAGAGATAATACTCCAGATCCCAAGATTTTTTCCTCCCGCAGAAAGAGTGTCTAGAAAAGTTGACAAACGACTCTGTTTGCCCAGATATGACTCACACTTCAAATTGTTATACTGCTCGTTATTACTGCAGACTTTATACTATTAATGTTACATCTTATGAGTGCATTTCCTATCCTCTGGAGGAAATGAAAAAAAAAAAAAAAAGAAAGAGTTGGGTTGTACACAAGAAGTGTATAGAGACTTTCTGAGGATAAGAATTTGTGTTCAAGACAGACAGGAGAAGATTTGTGTAGCACCTCTCAGACCTCAGTGCTTAGCTGGTCAGGTCACATCTGGATCTTGAAAGGCTATATCGTGTTTGTGGCATAATACAACTTGCCTCTGTTTTGGGGAACTGCAATCTGAGCACACCAGCCGATCAACACAATTGGAGTATTAAAACACACAAATAAATACACATAAGAATGCTTGAGAAAAGGATGGGAGACAAAGTAGTAGAAAATGGGAGGGTGGACTGTGAAGAGACAAACGCTGTGACAGAGGGGGAGGAACATCATAGCATGTGGAGGAGAATAGGTACAAGGATGTGAGAAGCAAGGTTGAAGTCTGGGATTCACATTTGCATGTGCATGACAGATTCAGTGAAAAGAGAATTTGGCAGCACTTTCTGGATCACATTCTTTCCTCTGCTCAGTGTGTTTGGATCTAGAGTGAATAGCACTGCTCTTTAGAGTATCTGAATTACTGTATCTACTACCCTGGTGAGCCAAGATCCTTTTGAAATAAGAAGACTAAACTTTCCTCCTTGTACTCATATAAACCAGCAGTTTAAACTGAAATCTTAAAAAATAAGAGCTTCCGGAAAAATCTCTTTCTAAGTGAGATGAGAAAACCAGAGAAATAAAGGTTCTCACATTTACATCTGATTCCTACCTTAGGATGTCTCGCAAGAAGTCTTGTCTTAAACACTTGGCTCCCCTGCGCTCCAGGGCAGCAAGTCCATGCATCAGATGCAGATGCTGAGCCTGATCTGTCATCCACAAAGATGGGCTGCATCTCCTTAAACTGCAAATGCCTGAGATAGGATATTTTATAGTGTATCACGATAACCTGCTCTAGTTAAAGCCCTTCCCCTTGCCGGAACAGCTTCCTTCTCTCTGCACCCATAGCCATCCTCTCTCCTACATGAACTACCATGACTTAGGATGGTAGAAAGCAGGTTCATCAGAAGATTGAGAGGTGAAAATGGAGACAGCAGCAACATGAAGGAGACAACACAAGCAAGGAGAAGGATATGATCAGAATGGCTTGGGTAAAACAAGGCCCTACAGCCCAGCTATGCAGGCATGAAATAAGTACAGGGGTGTTACATGTGGTCCATGCAGAAAACCAAACTTTGTAAGAGAGAACCCACTCAAACAGCTAAAGCAGGTGATGAATGAGTGCAACAAACCAGCTGTCAAACAGGGTGGAAAACACAACTTTGTTAATGGATTCTAACATGGCAAGGAATTAATGACATGAAAAGCGGAGGATGGTAAATCAGGAAACTTTTTGCAGCAATCAGTGAAGGAGAGTGGAGCAAGAGCCTTACTTTTCTTTCATCTGCTGAAACAGTGACCTTGCCTAGCCTCACGTGTGGTCTGTGGATAGCTACACAATCCAGGCATTTGAAAACATAGTCACAATCCCCAGTCTACTATAACAAAAGGTGGTTAATAAGCACCTTACTGGGGTAAATCAGGGTATGGTTTTGTGATGCAGTTGTTATAGTAACCGTGTGTTTACGCAGTGCCTCAATTTAACAAACATGAAATGAATTATCCTTTCAAAAGAAGGAGAAGACAATTACAACAGCTTTTGAAGATGAACTGTGCATTTATAGTTTCTGAGTTTAGATGTGATTTAATGTGTGTTGGTGTGTTCGAGTTTTACATCTTTATTTCTTCATCATAATTTGAACAAGTTCCATTACTAAAATTATGCAGAGATGGGAGAAACACTTGCAAGTCACAGGGCATGCCCTTCCTAGATAGCATCAGGATGACTATTATTCCTTCCTGATTACTCTTACAAATAGTTTTTCTTCCCTTGAAGAAGTAATGCAGATCAATGATGAAAAGAAGAAATGGTGACCTCAGATTATTCACACAAATGTCAAGTCTCAGTTAAGCATTTGCAAGACTTCGCAAAAATATTCAGAAGTCAGAATACTACACTGGACAATCACAATTTTGTGATTATGTTATTTACTCTTAAATGAACATACATACAAAAATAAACATATAGATTCCATATGATTTTTTTGGCAAGGAAAAATATGGAAAGAAAAGAATTAAAGCAATATTTAGAAAACATGGACTTCACTGTGAAGAAAAATGATAAAACTTGTTACAGAACCATCCTGATCCAGTGATGGCGGGAAATAGAACTCAAAACCATGACATAAAATAGCAAATACAATGAAATTGCAAAATAAATATTAGTTTGTTCAACATCATCACTGCCAAGAGAATGAGATGCCTGTATCCCGTGAGGCTGATTACAAGCTTCCTAATCTATCTGAAATAAAAACATTTTAACTTTGCATACTAAGACAAATTGCATCCAGAAATATCTGAGTAAGTGATTGAAAGAAATGATAAAGAGAGATATACCCACTTTTAAGAAAACTTTGAATTCTAGGAAAGCCTAGAGTTCTGAAAGAGTTCCACTGTGGTACTGATATTCATAAAGGATGAGCTGAATAGTCCTACTAATTATAGGCCAGTTACCCAGACATCAAACTCAGACAATGTACTGCAAAAGTCAATATGATTTTACATTAATAGAGAAACAGAAAAAGGAGACTATAATTCATGCTAGTCAATGTGGTTTTATGAAAAAAAGAAAGTTGTTGGGTTTTTTTTCTCAAACAGTTTAGATTTCATTATCTGATAAGATTACAAATTTGGTTGATAAAGGTAGCTGTGTATATGTAATATGTGTTGACTTTGGTGTGGTGATTGACTTCTATCAAATGAGGAGATGATTTTTTTAAAAAAAAATTACAAATATCTGTAGGTCACATGTTAAATGGGTTGCAAATTTGCTAATAAAAAACTTTAAGTGTTTGTTAATGGAAAATCAGCACTGGATGTGCCAACATTCAATATATTTATTGCAAGTTCATTGCTTCAAAAATGAAATGCTACAGAGAAAAACCTCTTAGTAGAGGTGGGAGCACATGAGGAGGGGAGACCTTATCGCTCTCTACAGCCACCTGAAAGGGGGTTGTAGCAGGGTGAGCATTGGTGTTTTCTCCTGAGTAAAAAGTGATAGGACAAGAGGAAACACCTCATGTTGCACCAGGGGAGGTCTGGATTGAGTATTAGGAAAAATCCCTTCACTGAAAGGGTGGTCAAGCACTGGAACAGGCTGCCCAGGGCGGTGGTGGAGTCACCATCCCTGGAGGGATTTAAAAGATGTGTCAACGTGGGTGCTCAGGGACATGGTTTAGTGGTGGGCTTGGCAGTGCTGGGTTTATGGTTGGGCCTGATGGACTTAAAGGTCTTTTCTGACCTAAATGATTCTATGGTTCTATCATAAAAGCAAGGCTAGCTTGCAGAATGATGAGAGTTGATTAATTAGTGAGGTGCAATTGAGTTAGATACCTCTAGGAACAGTCAAAACCAAACTTTGGTCTCTTGCTTCGCCTGCCAGCTTGTGGCAAAAATTGCTAACAGTAATGAAGTGGAGTAATAAGCAGATGACTGGTTATTACATGACTGCATGTGGCAGTATTGAAACAGGTGATGGAATACTGCATGGAGTTCTTGTTCTTATACCTTACAGAGGAAGTTATAAAGTGGTGATGAAATACAAAATAAACAAAGCACTTTGATATCTACCAAATGTGCCTTACAATGGAGAGCATAAGAGCTTAGATGAAAAATGAGATTGATAAAGGTGACATCAACAATTTTAAATCTGTCAATAAGGCAAAGTGCATAACAGGAGGCTCTTTTGTTAGTCAGAGACAAAAGTTGATAATTTAACTTTTAAAAATTGTGACTAATTTCCTTTTTGAAGGGTAATGGTGATCAATGGTCATCCGTGATCAGTGATGAAGGATAATGTGATTGACGCAGAATGAATAGGTCAGAGACATACAGGAAGTCAGATGAAATGATCCATAGTTAAACATTGAGGGATTTGGCTTGATTTGAGCTAGAATTTGTCATAGCATTCCGTTATTTGAAAATGTCAGAAATAGTATGCTATGGGAAGCTCAACATACATCTTAGAATCAGCATGCCTCTTGCAACTGCATTTTATTTGGAATACTGACTCTTTTCTGAACCATGTAGCAAGAAATTGTACTTCTTGTTGTACGTTGCATATGGCTGTTTGTCTCTAGTTAAATCATGTCCATTAATTCCCTTGAAAGATTTATCAAATATGACATAAAAGGAAAAATGTAGAATCAAAGGTTAATTTAACGTTACAGAGATTTTTAATGGTGATTTAGTATTAATGATGGCAGCTCATGAACCATGTTTAATTAAATGAATGTGAGAGATAAAAATCACACTTGTATTTGGCTTTACTTAAGATTATAACCTCTAAAGCTCAGAAAAGGTTATGAATAAACTTTCTTCTGGTCTCTGGTAAGGGCTGTACTTAACTAACATTGAAAGTAGATTTGATAGAGCCTACCAGCAGCTTAAACCTGATCTTCACGCAGCTTAAAAGCAGCATGGCTTCACTGAAATATTTTTTAGTGAAGGAACTATAGTGAATGAAGTCAGCTTCAGATCTGGTCCATTTGTTTCTGTGTGAGGTTCGGAGAACAGGTAACATTTATTAACCTGTGCCACACATTGCACACAATGATGCTCAGGCCATTGGAACAGCAAGATTCATTCATTCCTTGAGAGGAAATGCTAAAAGCATGTTTTCAAGATTGCAACTCCTGTTGCTCTGGTAACACTGGAGTAGGTGCTTCCAAAGAGTTCCATTTGCAAGCTGGTCTTCCAGGGGCAGCGATTTAAAATACTGCATTTTGGCACTGTATGACATTTGTAGAATTTCACCATTCTGAGATCACAATACAGGAAACCACTGCAATAAAAAATTGTATACAACACAAACACTGAAGCAGTAATTAATCAAAATAAATAAAAAAAAATTAAAAAAAGTTTGAACTGAAAAAAAATATTAAGGCTATACTTTCTTCATCTTTTACCTGCCTGGTTAACCAGGAAGGAATCATCATTATGAGATGCATTCTGTGAGTATGCATCACCACCTTGTTTTTCCTCTTTTTTGATTTTATGTCACTGCTACCTTGCACAGTTTCTTACCTCTGGAAGAATTTTGGCGACACCCAACTTTACGTATACATAAGAAGGGTATTCATCTGCTGCCACTGTCTTGCACTGCTCTTTGCCTGCTCTCAACAAATCCCGTGTCACAGTCTGTTTCCGAACAATTCTGTTTCAGCTATAGGTCCACTGTAAGGAATACAAACTCTCATCACATATAGAAAGATGTCTGCTTAATGCTATCAGGTATCTGGGCTTCTCTGTTCCCCAGGCTCCCATTTGTTCCTGAGCTCCAGACAGTCTGTATCATCTTGTACCTCAATTTGCAGCTGGGTACATATGTATTTCCATATGGCTATTTAAAGGCTCTTCTCTGTCACCTTCCCTCCAGATCTCATTTTCAGCATAAGACAGAATTTAAATATATTACAAAGTATCCAGAATACTTCAAAAATGAATCACTGGAAACAGTCATTGTAGTGAAAATTTGAAGGTAACATACAGTGATATTATTGCTGTTTCACTCTGAAATAAGTAACTTAAGAACTTTTATTCCACAGAGCTTGTGCAAATTTTTATTTCTTTGTTTTAAATTGTTCATTATATATATATATATATAAAAATCAAATTATTCACTATATATAGCTACTTCATAGAAAGAGTAGCATTTACAGAATTTATACAGTCTAATGTACTCCTAACGGTTTATTGAAAAATTATTACAACTTCAAGGCCACACAGTTCTACTGACACCATCACCATATAAATTCTGTTTCAGACTGTTGGATAAAGAGGAGTTGTTGCTCTGGCAAGTAACAATTCTTAAATCAGTAACAATTTTGTTAATTTGCTGGCAGGCCTTGGATAAATCCTTTGAAGGTTTTGCTTCTATTTGTCTTGTGACAAGATTGATGTGACTGATACTTCCCTGCACAACAGAGGTGGTGTGATCTTACATTTACGCTTTGAGGCCCTAATATGAAAAGGATCAGGTATAATTTAACCATCTGAGGGGGGAAAAACACCATCAAAGAAACAAAAGAATTACTGTGGTATACAGAATAAAGCATAGAAATTATATGTGATCTAATCATAGTAGAGTCTTTACATATCGGTTTATTTATTTAAAATCAGTTACTAATTATTGATTTTTTTATTATTATTTTTCAGCAACTGAGATTTGTCTCTCCATCTCTACTGCCTGCTATGTAATCTCTACAGAGGGATTAATAACAAAGAAGTTTTTGTTGGTGTCATATTTACTGGTGTAAACATGCAGTCTGGGAGACAATAGAATACCTTCTGGAAATAAAGGTTCTATATATGCTAAAGGATGCAGGTGATCTGCAGTCTCTCATAATTGATTTCCAGCCTGCTTACATTGCAGTACACGTGGCACCGCGGAAAGTTTCTTTTCCAGCAAGGCATACCCAAGAGCTCCATCTGCAAGAGAACATCCATCTGTCCTGTCAGACAGAGGATGTCACTGCTCGACAGCGCTGAGGGAAGTGTACTCAGTATGCAATGACAGTAACTACCTCGTTGTCCCATAGCTTTCAGTACCAGCCTTGCTGAATTGAACGGGGTCTTTCCAGTGAGTGGTTGGTGTGTTGGGCAGCTGAAGGGTGGATGGCTGTTGGCTCACCACCAGAGACACTAATGCTTACTGAGGGGCCTGCGTGCTGTGCTGGCTCTAGGGCTGGATTTAGACATATTTCACACATCAGGAGACCACACAACAGACTTTTCCGTTTTCCCCTGCAACAAGAATTGCTCTCGCTTTTACTCTCAAATATATATACATAGTGGAAAGTGATCTTTTTGACAGAAGAACAGAGAAATGAGAGGAAAATGTTGAAGTCATGGATCAAAACTTCACCATAATATATGAATACAGAGAAAAAGGAGCTCCTTGAAATTCAGGTCTAGCTCCCAACGCAGTCACTAGCCTAGCCGTCGCTACCCTACATGGATGTTTCCAGAAATACATTTTCTTACAAAAAAAACAAAAACAAACAAACAAAAAAAAAAAAAACAACCAGAGAGATTCTTAAGACTGGGATTAAAAAAGGAGTTTTCTAACCTTGACGTCTAGGGACATTTGTTGACACAGTTCTATTTCTTGTAACCATGCATTCATAGAATCACAAAATCATTTAGGTTGGAAAAGACCTTTGAGATCATCAAGTCCAACCATTAACCCAGCGCTGCCAAGCCCACCACAAAACCACGTCCCTAAGCACCACATCTATGCATTTTTTAAACACCTCCAGGGATAGTGATTCCACCACCTCCCTGGGCAGCCTGGTACGATGCTTGACTGCCCTTTCAGGGAAGAAATTTTCCCTAATATTTAACGCAAACCTCCCCTGGTGCAACTTGAGGCTATTCCCTCTTGTCTTATCACCAATTATCTGGGAGAAGAGACCGACCCGCTCCCTGGCTACAACCTCCCTTTGGGCAGTTGTGGAGAGTGAGAAGGTCCCCCCTCAGACTCCTTTTCTCCAGGCTAAACAACCCCAGCTCCCTCCACTGCTTCTCATAAGACTTGTGCTCCAGCCCCTACCCCAGCTCAGTTACCTGTTTCTGGACACGCTCCAGCACCTCAGGGTTTTGGAGTGAGGGGCCCAGAACTGAACACAGGTTTCGAGGTGCACCCTCAACAGTGCCCAGTACGGAGGGATGGTCACTGCCCTGCTCCCGCTGGCCACACCACTGCTGGCACCAGCCAGGATGCTGCTGGCCTCCTGGGCCACCTGGGCACACGGGGGGCTCATGCCCAGCCGGCTGCCGACCAGCCCCCCCAGGCCCTTTCCCCCCAGGCAGTTCCCAGCCCCCTGCCCCAGCCCGCAGCGCTGCGGGGGGCTGGTGTGACCCACGGGCAGGGCCCGGCACTGAGCCTGGTTGACCCTCACACAACTGGGCTGGGCCCATCGCTCCAGCCTGCCCAGACCCCCCTGCAGAGCATCCTGCCCTCCCGCAGATCAACACTCTCCTCCAACTTGGTGTCATCTGCAGACTGACTGAGGGTGCACTTGATCCCCTCATCCAGATCATTGACAAAGACATTAAACAGAACTGGCTCCAGCACTGAGCCCTGGGGAACACCACTTGTGACTGGCCGCCAGCTGGATGTAACTCCATTCACCACTACTTTTTGGGCTCGGCCAGCCAGCCAGCTGGTTACCCAGAAGAGTGCACTCACCACAGCCATGAGTAGTCAGTTTCTCCAGGAGATACTGTGGGAGGTGGTGTCAAAGGCTTTACTAGGGTCCAGGCAGTCAACATCCACAGACTTTCCCATATCCACTAGGTGGGTCGTCTTGCCATAAAAAGAGATCAGGTTCATCAAGCAGGACCTGCCTTTCATAGATCCACCTGGCTGGGCCAGATCCCCTGCTTGTCCTGTACATCCCATGTGATGGCACTTAGGATGCTCCCTCACCTTCCCCAGCACTGAGGTCAGGCTGACAGGCCACTAAGTTCCCTGGACCCTCCTTTGGGCCCTTCTTGTAGATGGGCATCACACTGGATAACCTCCAGTCAACTGGGACCTCCCCATTTTGCCAAGACTGTTGATGAAACCCAAATTCATGCTTACACAGATAACCTCATTGGGACAAACTGAACCAGCAATCTAAATAAATGGTAGAAGTGCTATAACTTGTACCATCTTTTATGCTGTCAGCCTAACGTTAACCAACTGACATCTGCAATCTGATTCACACACACACGTACCATAGGCAATCGAAAATAAACCTTGTGATGGGTCAAATGGCTGTTACTTTTACAGCGTTGGGTATGCAATGGCATAAGTTTGTAATGACTTGAAACCCTTAAACATCACTTCCAAGTTTAGTCTAACATGATATTTGTATTCTTAGACAAAGATATAAGATGGAGAGCAAAGAATTAACTGAAAATACATTATGAGATTTCTGATGATGTACTTCCTGTTTTCTGTTCTTACTTATTTTACATTTTTCTTCCATGGGTGATTTATAAATATTTATCCGTTTATGTAGCTAAATGTCTGCTCATTTTTATTATCCATCTCTCAAATATCTTTGCATTTTTCCTGAGGTTTGACTATAACTGAAGATATTTGTCCAAGGAAGGAAGTCAATATTATGACACTGATTTAGACAGTAGCTTTGGTGGATTGGAACTAACACAAATTAGTAGACTGTTGATGAAAAAAGCTGACCGATGTTCAACAAATACATGAATTTCCCACATTTTTTAGCTTTGGCCAGTTTTAAAGAGACACTAGAAATTGAGAGGACACTACTGTTACAGAATCATAGAACCATAGAATGGTTTGGGTTGGAAGGGACCATCTAGTCCCAACTCACCTGCCACGGGCAAGGACACCTCCTACTAGACCAGGTTGCTCAAGGCCCCAACTAACCTGGCCTTCAACACTTCCAGGGACAGGGCACCCACAGCTGCTCTGGGCAGCCTCTGCCAGTGCCTCCCACCCTCACAGGGAAGAAATTCTTCGTAATATCTAATCTAAATCTCCCCTCTTCCAGTGTAAAGCCATTCCCCCTTGTCCCATTGCTACAGGTCCTTTTAAAAAGCCCCCCTCCAGCTTTCCTGTTGGCCCCTTTAGGCACTGGAATGTGCTATAAGGTCTCCCCAGAGCCTTCTCTTCTCCAGGCTGAACCACTCCAACTCCCTCAGCCTGTCTTCACAGGAGAGGTGCTCCAGCCCTCTGATCATCTTTGTGGCCTCCTCTGGACCTGCTCCCACAGGTCCATGACCTTCTTCTGTTGGGGCCCCAGAGCTGGATGCAGCACTGCAGGGCGGGACGGTGCGGGGGGTGTCACTAGAGCGGAGTAGAGGGGGAGAACCACCTCCTTCACCCTGCTGGCCACACTGCCTTTGATACAGCCCAGGATACGATTGGCTTTTTGGGCTGTGAGCACACATTGTGGGACCATGCCGAGTTTCTCATCCACCAACACTCCCAAGTCTTTCTCCTCAGGGCTGCTCCCAATACGTTCTCCACTCACTCTAAACCCATTCTCTGTATTTGTGCTTGGGATTTCCCTGACCCCAGCGCAGGACCTTGCACTTGGCCTTGTTGAGCTTCATGAGGTTCACACGGGCCCACCAGCCAAGCCTGCCCAGGTCCCTGTGGGTGACATCGCTTCCCTCCAGCATGTCGACCACACCACACAGCTTGGTGGTGTTGGCAGACTTGCTGAGGGTGCACTCCATCCCACTGTCCATGTGGCTGACAAAGATGTTGAACAGCCCTGGTCCCATACCCATCCTTAAGGAATGCCACTCATGACTGGTTTCCACTAAGGCATTGACCGTAACTCTTTGTGTGCAAGCATCCAGCCAATTCCTTCTTCACAAGTTAGTCCATCCAGCCATTCTTCTCATAGCTGCACAATCCAAAGTAACTCACTCCGTTGTGGTGACTGTAAAGCAATGATGACTGGTTGTCCCAGCACTGAAGTGCTCCCTTGAGAGACAGGAGTAACAGGCAGCGACACATCTCTCTGGGATGATAGGGTTGCTTTTGCCTCTGCCTTCACTCCAGCTATTCTCTGGAATAAACTGAAATTTATTTCCAGTACTGTCAATCTGACACCATTCATGACTGTTAAATTCACTTCCCTGTAATAAAAATTTCATAGTAGTTACCAAATATAACAAAACAGAAGTGTTTTCTGAAGTTGTGCTCTACTTTAAAATCAGCTGAAGGGCTTCAAGCACTGTATTTCCACTCCAGATACTGTGTTCATTAGGTAAGTAAGGAATGTGGTCAGTCTGTAGCACACCTTTTGACAGAACTGAAGTGCTTTTTTTGATGTTTTTTACTTGCTACCAGACTTGGTGGTCTGCTATGAAAATAAATTTTATATTATGTTGGAAACTGGGGGGAGGTTATTAGAAGGTTACCAGTAATCCCTGGACCTCTGAAAAGCACAGGGTGCCTTTCTCAGATAATTTTGACAGACATAAATCAGATTGTTAAAAGACCTCATATCACGACAGCAGAAATATTGCAGCCTGCAACTCTTGCTTCCACAAAACCATACAAAGACCTCCTTTATACAGGAAATTTGCACCAATGTAACCTAAGGTATGGTTGTAAACCAATATAGCTTTATTGATCCAAAGTCTTCTACTCGTTTTAGCAGAACCAGGGGGTTTAAACGTGCTTATTTGTTCAAATTAGAAACAGATTAACAAAATAAATCACTTTTAAATCAAATGACAGGACTGAACACAGGTTGATGACAATTTAACAGTATTAATGTAAAAATTAACTTAAGCAATTTGATTTTTGCATGCCTTTTTTTATTCCCCAGCTTTAGTAAGATTATAGCTTTATCCTCTCCTGACTTATTTATGTAAGTGAACTTGTGAAAAAGAAACAAATGTTTCATGATTTTAATGTATCCAAGTGCAAAATGGACAGATTAAGATTACATAAAAAATTAGTTAACATTTTATATAAAATGATACTCCTGTTCCAATAACTACTTCAATGAAATGTTTTTATTTAGTTTGCAAATACAAAAGCATTTATCTTCATATTTTCTAGTGAATAAATGACAGTTACTCTATTTCACACTTGCCTTTGCCCAAAAGGTATATGGTAGTTCGATTTCCACAGTGTGCTGCAGAGATGACTGAGTTAAGAACCAAACTTGCATTCCTAGACATTTGTTGTGATGGTTAGCCATACACCCAGGTTTTATAAAGAGAGAGAAATGCTTCTGCTAGATGAAATCTGGTGCTCATCTGACTCATTAACTTCTCTAAAGGTGACCCATGTGAGTTGGTTGCAATTATAAATGAACTTTTCTACTGCACCACTTTTTGCTTGATAGTATTTTGATATCCCTCGGGTTCATTAAGTGGTAAGGAACTTCTCTGAGAGAGGATAACCACAACCCTAAAAATACTGACATATCAATACATTGAACTAGATTTAAAGATCAGCTTAGTTGAAAGGCTCTTGGTTTTGCTTAACAAAATGGAGTCAACACGCCAGTGTAGCGTGTGTAACTAACCTTCGCAATATTTTTATACCATGGTTCCTTTCTCACTAAAATAGCCCTAATAATATGAACAGACCTTGCAGAAATTAATTTTCTTTATAGACTTTGGAATTTAACATGATATTTTGGCCACTAATGTACCATCAGTTAACATAATGTCTGTATATACATATCAGCCATTTTTTTTTCAACTAATTCTTTATGTAGCCCAGCATTTTATGGTTTGTTGGTTGGGTTGCTTTTTTTTTGTTGTTGTTGGTTTTGGTTTTGTGTTTTTCCTTTAAAAATAATAAAAATAAGTTCACATTGAAACAGGTGATTTAATGAACTATGCACTGTGAGGACCTCACTTTTTGGGGGTGGTATCTTTTTTTCAATTCTCTTTCTCAGTGGTTATAGTTGATGCAAAAAAAACAGTAAGAAAATTGTTCTTTCTGTTCCATATTAACTTGGCCAATTGTGTCTGTCTGCATCAGTGACTATTTCAGCAATATTATCTCTGTCTCTGAAATTTGTCCTTATTAACTTCATAGAAACATGATTTTGTGCAGAACAGACTATGAAAGACCCATTTGCCTTAAACGTTTAGTCATAAGTGATTTCAGTGTTTCAGCCACTAACAGGGAGCACCAGTTTGCCTGTAAAGCAACTCATTATTTCACCATAAAGGGTTGTCTGATTTTCTTAACTTTAGACTTTCTGATAATGATATAGCAGTCTTTGGTAGATACATAAGAAAATGATCATCACATTAGTATTTTGTGAGTTGATAATTACGAGTGGTTATCTTGTACTTTTGGGTCATCTTGCACCCATAGCCAAAACGGGTGACCACAAGCCAGCCATGCATATTGTTCAATTATTAATTCTGCCAGTTAGTGTATACTGGGGAGTTTCACTGGACCATGCCATGTTATTTTTAGCTTGTCTACCCAAGCAGACATGGGAGATGTCTAAAACATGTCTGTCTGAAGAGTAGAGTCAGAGAATCATAGGATGGCTGGGGTAGAAGGGTGGTAGCAGTTACTGACTCTACAGTTCTGTAATTTACACAGAGTTTTAATGCCTGATTTGCTTTAAATATCAGTAGCTTGACAGAAGCATCTCATACAGAGCACATCTGGATTCTGAGAATTTGAATTGTGAGAATTTGGCCTGGCAACAACATTTGTTTCCATTCAAAGTGATTTAATGTATGCTAATTCCCAACTGCCTGCATGTTCAGGAAAGATGATTCAGCAGTCATCCTTGACTATTTCTGTGCTAGTAAATAAAATTAATCAGGTTCATTGTGTGTCCTAAAACCAAGGTACATGCCTGTTTTCCATCCATATATCCAGCTAGGCTCTTACCTGCTCCCTGCAGCACAGAATCCAGACTGTCTTGCATGACTCCAGTAATAAAGGAGTTAATCACTCTGTCGAGAGGAAGATGGTCTGGGGACCTTCTGATGATAATGTTCCATCCTTAAGCAGGCAGAATTTGAGATCAGCAACATTGTCCTGGTTGCCTGTAAGGATTCAGTGCCAATGAGAGACAGAAAAGATACAAATTCCAATCACAACCAACACCTAGAGGAACATGCAGATACCTGAAAAGTAGTTATAGAGTCAACAAAGCCAAGCTTTTGTGGTTTGGGGGTCAATAAAACAGCACCAAATGGCAAAAAGGTGTGGCTTAGCATGTTCAGGTTGGACATGAGGAAAATAATTTTCACTAGCAGTGGGTAGTGCAGCACTGACAAGCATTTCCCAGAGAACTTGTTGAATTTCTGTACTTGGACGTTTTTAAGACTCAGCTTAAAAAGCCATGGCTGACCTTGTCTGGTGTTGGTGACAGTCCTGCTTCAAGTGGGAGGTTGGGATCTCATCAACAGGGACCCCATCAAAGCACCTTTCTGTGTTCCAGTGACAATATTAGGAATGACCTTACATAGCTCGAACGTGACAATGAATGTCTAGAAGAGGAACTAATAGAGTCAGGATTTTAACTGATGTAATCACTAAAATCCTGGTCTTGGATCATATATCAGGCTTAACCTTTGTTGGCCATATGTTACTCTATGTCCTGTTTTGCTGGTAGGGTTGTGAGTGTTTGCCTTGTCCTTCACTGCTGCATTTTGTGGTTGGATCGATCTCTTTGGAAAGAGAGAAAATATTCCTTTTTCCTGAGAACAGTTAAGGCTGGGCAGGCAGAAACTCTCCACATTGGGATCATCTTCTAGAACATGTGGGCTAAAGATGATCTATTTGTGAGAGAGATCAGCACCTGCAGAATGATGCATTGTACATAAAAACTCCAGTTCATTGTAAATGTGAACATGACTGCAAGTTGTTGAACTGAGGGTAAGGTGACAGGAAGCGTTCTGTCCTGCAAGAGAATGGTTGAGGTTTTTCTTCTTACTTTGCTTTACACAGCATATTTGAGTTTTCCTATTTTAAGTTTCTCTTTCTGATCTATAACACTAAAACTGAGCTTTAGACATTCAGAAATATTTTGGCGTGCTCATCCTAAAAGGGTGGACCCACTAGATCCACTTACTTCTGCCATGTCATTAAAAGTGTTGTGTTACCTATGGGTAACACCTTTTCCCCGAGGTTCATCCTGTAGACAGGGATAGACTGCTGAAGGTGTAATGCTGGTGACTGAAGGGGAGAGGCAACACATGTTGTCTTGCTGAGTACTAATTGATTAGAAAGTGAGGAATCCATAGTTCTTTCGGTAAGCAAAATGGCATGCCCATCCAGAAACTTCAATTTAAAACATTTAGACCAACTGGGAAAGGCTAAACTGGACGTGAGGTAGGATAGGAAAGACAAACATCAGGAAACTAATGGCTTTTTTAAAGAGACAGACTTTAATTTTGCAGATAGGATTATGAAGAGGTTGAGAAAATGGGCAAAATGTGTTCAAGCAAAGTGATAATTCAGGAAAGAGTAATAAAGATGTACACTCAAATTAATGTGAAATTGAGGACTAATTCAGAAAAATGAAGCTGTTTGACTCATTGGTAATCTTAAACATAAGAACCAACAACATATGTAGGAAATGGAAACTTGGTCAAGAGAAATATGAAAGTATTTCATTACTATGTGGAGAGAAACACAAAAACCCCACAAACCAGCAAGCATGAAAGCAAAAGAAATTCATTTATTATTAAGCTACAAAGATTACATGAAGGAGAAGCCTTCTGTCAGAGAGGGAAAGAAATTATTGACAGATATAGACATCCAGGATGCATAATGCTGTTTTAAAAACAAGCTTCACTGAGAAAGTCTTTCAGTCATTTGATTAAATGATAGGTAGCTGTTACATTTCATAAGAGCATCAATAGAATAATATTCAAGGGACAGAAAAAGTTAGACTACTGAATCAAATCAAATGTATGTAAGAAATCTTTCTGTCACTGTGTTTCAGAATGTGTGGAAATATAAATACATAGATCTTCATTTAAGAAAATATTTTTCTCTTATATGGTTAAGAAGAAATAGGTAAACTGGCATTGTGGGTCAGTTACCGTAATTTCAGTTTTTAGAAAAATGATAGAGCACAAAACCAGTGACATATAAAAACATGAAGGAATGAGGAGACGATCAACATCCATCAGCAATTTGTCAAAAAACAAGCAAGTCAAAGCAACGTATGTTACTTCTGAGAATTTCTTCAAGACTCCCTTAGGTCCAGAAAGCCTAAACACTTGATGGACCTGAGTTTGCATAATAAAAATAACGACCACACTGAGCTAAAAAGCTAGCGAGGAGCAGAAAAGAACATAAAATTCAGCTATTAAACTGAGGCAAAACCCAGCATGTTCAATAAAGCACAGTGGGGAGAAGACACTACATGCAGTAGACAGCTAGATTAGGATTGACTACATTCTGTAGAAAATGCTTGAGAGTTTAGAGAACCCCTTGGGGAAAGAAGTAGTAGCAGGCTTAAATTAAAGAAAGGATGAGTCTGCTTCAATATTAAGCACAGATTTTAAAATTAGAGAGGTCATCAAGTATGGCATTGAAATAGAATGTACAAGGTGGCTATGGTTCCTCTGTAGTGGAATGAAGGCAGTGGGTTGATTAACATTGATAACATACAGCTATGGTCTTGCTTAGAAGGCAGTGGGTTGATTGACATGGATGATGTGCAGCTGTAGCTCGTTCCCACAAAGGAGTATGGGAAGAGTGGTTGGATGGAGGCAGAGCCTGGAGAAGGAAGAACCTGGATGTAGCACAGACAAGGAGCAGTGTGGTCTGGCCTTTGGAGGATGGAGAAACAGCATGAACAGTAGAATCTGACCAACGGTAAAGCCTTGTTGCAGCTTGATAGTTTTGCTAGTGCTGCGACATTCCTCCATTGTCAAAGTTCTTTAAAACTAAATTAGGCATACATCCATCAGAAATTACACAGAAATAGCTGTTCTTGCCTGAGGGAAGGGGACTACATTGGAGACACCAATTGATTCTGTGCTTTAAGAGCTGATACTTGCATGTATCATGCATGATTGTGCTGACTTTTACTCCTCATGAGCCACAAACAGATTGTGAGATATTGCTGTTACAGTTAGTCTAACCTGGTCAAAAATGCAATCTCTTCCAAGAGTTCGTTCTTTCAAGAACAAGGACTGGAAAAATGCAGAATTAGACCCAGGTTCTAGAGAAAACTTAATTTTTTCTCCTTCTGGCATATAGCACTCATGTCAAATTCCTACATTCTTGAAAAATTTTATATAACTAGCCATAGATAAATAGTATACTATAAACTGCTTACACAATTAGACGTAAACAAATAATGTGGGTCTGAATAGATGGTAATAGTGCTTTTGCCCGTGTAAAATAGATGTGGATAAGAGCTCTTTTTCATAAACTGGGTTGCCGAGTCCATTTTTCTGTCAGTAGAGTGTAGGAATGAACTGTAACCTTTATGTTACTCAGTATGAGAGAAGGTTCCATAACAACGTGCAACATAAATGTCTCATCAGCCGTTCCATTGTCCAGCTGTGGTCTTGTCCTAAACTGCAAGAAAAAAAGCTGAATTGGTTTGTTTATGCGTCAGAAACCCTGATAGCGAAGAACAATTTGAGCTTACATGCCTTTAACAGGCGTGTTGATATGATGATAATAATAATAGTAATAATAAGTTTTCAGTTCTGTAATTGCACTCTGATTATACCAATATGATTTACAAACACTAATTATGTGAGCCTTTCAAAGCTCTTGTAACAAATAGGCTGAGATACAGCAATTACAATCATACTTCTCTTTCAGCAAGAATTTCCTTAAGACTTATACATAAACTATAACAAAGAAAATCCAGGAACATGAGCATTTTGGCAAAAACTAGTGTGCTGAATATATAGATATTATTTTTATTCTTATTAGGATTGTTCTTTTTCTTACATGTCATTGTGTCACCACACAATGAACATTTTAAATGCTTTTTCCTCATTTGCGAAATGAAAGTTAATTTGCAAATTGCAAACTTTGCAACTCATTCATAATCGACGTAAGTAACTTATTAAATATTAATTTGCTGGGAAAAGCTCAGTATCTTTACTTTCCTCTTCACTCTGTGTTCAGTTTTATGTAACCTGTATGCTATTATTTCTCTCACTTGACAGTTTGATTTCTATAGAATACTAATATGGCAAAAGTACCCATTATGCAAATAGTAAAGCTGAAATTTACTTCATATAGGTATTTTATTTTAAAGCATTGTATACTTTTCACACAATTGCTCAAATACATATATATATATATATAAAATAAAAATACTTCTCAAAACTATCGTTGAATATGCATAGGTACTACAAACTAAGTCTTTGTTATAAATCTTGAAAAATTGAACCTACAGTCTCCTCCAGGGCCACACTGCCTGATGATATTCCATCATCCATTTAATTTCCTTCAGTGCAGTGTTATTCTTCTACACAAACATATTCTCCCTCCCTGCTGCCCTTTACCTCTACTTTGCTTTTTTGTAGGTAGACCTTTAGATTTGGCAGAGTCAAGACACAGTGCTTCAAAGTGAACATTTTACAGTCCAATGCTGCTTTTGATTATTTTTTTTTCCCCTCAAGGAAACTGCATGTGATCTAAGCCGAATTAACATCAGAACAGAGCTCTGTGATATCTTGGACCAGTGAGTAAACTTTGTGGTAAGGCAACACATGGCGCAGCCCTTCAGCTTCTGCCTTTTCTAGGAAAGCAGAATCTGCTTGGCCACAGTCATGGGCCAAATTCTACATTCCTCTAGTCCTATCAACAATAACTGAAGCAAAGGGTGGTTTTACAGGGAATTTTGCATAACATTAAGTTCAGCTGATCCTAGTCTGTCCTAATTCATCCATTTCTATGTCTTTACATCACTGCAGTGTAAATTTCCACAGAACTTGATTAAAGCAATTAAACCAAAGGTTTCCGAAAATTATATTTCCTCCAGCCAAAAAAAGAGAAGAGTAACTTAAAGGTTTTCCCTCACTTGCCTTTATTTTTGGCAAGGAAAGTTAACAGATAGATGTGTTTTACTTCATTTTTATTTCATGTAACGGTTTTGTATTAATTACAGAAAAAGCTTCCTGTAACTAAAATTCCACAGTATTTCTAGAACTTACATACAGCTTAAACATATAGATAAGCACACACAGAGAAAACACAGTCCTTTGCTGATTTAAAAACTCTTTATTTCTGATCTTTTTAAATCAATCCCATGGATAAACAGTAACACAAAATGTATGTAGCTTTATAAGAACTTCTAATCCCAACAGCTGTATTAGGTAATTTATTACTTGTTTCACTTATGTCTTTATGCATTAGAGCAGAATATTGCTAATAACTATTGATTTGAAACAAATTGGAATAAGGGACATCCCATGTAACATTTTGGGAAAGAACCAGCTTAAACACAATGTAAGAAATAACTTCTAGTGAAACAAAACCCCAAGAAAGTCTTTCTGTATCATGATAAAACCTATACGCTTTCCTAGCAGACAACGTATTTAACTGCCTTAATAGGGCTTTGAAAAGAAACAATTCAATGCATTTAGTCAATTCTTGCCTCCTGGTTCACCAGGTTTCACCAAAAGGTCTCCAGTACTAATATGAAGAAAGACCAGACATTTATAGTTAAGTATTGAATAGCAATTATCAGTATAAGTTGAAGTGACTGGAGGTCTTGGACTGACTGTGTATCCACTATGAATAGATATAAAAGCATGTCGTATTTCAAGTGATTCTGATTTTTACAAAAATACCAATTCCCATTCTGTATTGTTTGCTGAGTCCATTTATACAAAGGCAGACCGTAGCAAACTGAAGATTATTTGAACTGCTTGAGGATGGAGGAGCAGGCTCCTAGTTGAGGATTATTGAAGTCTTGTTGCAAATTATGGACAAGTCTTACTATGGAAACAAACGTTACAGCAAAGAAAACAATGGCCGAGCCTGATGGCTGTAGTAAAGGGTGTGAGGAAAACTGCAGATGACAGGACGTTTATTTGAAGATGATGAAAATAAAATACAGCCAGGGAGCAACAGTCAAGAATTTGACAATGTGTGTGTGAGTTACTCAAGTGTTTTCTTTCAAACTAACAAAACCAAATAATTTATCAAAGCACCAGCTAAAAGTATTTCAGTAGAAAAAAAAACCCCTTATTTTCAAATAACAAAAACAGTGAAGACTGCTTCTGTAAACAGGCATCAGTGGCCATGGGAAGTAGGGGGTACTAAGACTAGAAAATATGAAGGGAGAACCTGTGGTGGGTCAAGTGTTTATTATTGTATTAGGTTATTAGGAAATTAAATTTTAAAAAATTTTTTTCTTCCAGAAAATTAAGCTTCTGATGGTGGCAGCTGAAATCACACCATTTGTGTGTCCATCTCCCAGTTTACCCTGTCACAGATGTACCAGTACAGCAGGACAACATCCTTGCTGCTACCACACTTTACCATGAAGCACGTGTGGTTTTGGAATTGACAACAGAAATTAGTTCAGACCTTTCTCTCCATGCCTGAAAAGCAGGACTACTTCATAGTTTGCTAGAGAGAGAACACTTAAACTTAGTATTTATCATATTAGGTCCTTGCTGCTGCAGACGTCACCAATAACTGCAGTCAAAAAGTGGGCATCTAAGGGCATGTAACCATTTCCGGACAAATTATATGAATAAATGGACCTCAGGAAAAAACAGAGTGGCAAGTGCTTTATTTTTAAATTTGTAGTGTGCTTAGCCTCTAACAGGATCTTCTGAGTGCTGCCATCATGCAGAATTAATGATAAAGAGTAACAATTAGTACTTGTCTTTTGGTCCTGAATTCAGTATCCTCTAAAGCTCATTAAAAGATTAACTTTGATTTACAGAGGTGGAGTGGGGATCTTGATGCAGGGAACATCACTGAGTAAATGTGAATAGAAATGCTTTACAATAGACAAACAGTGTGAGCCTGGTAATAAACCATGGCTCTTCCTGGCAAACCTCTCTGGAAATTCTCCCATCTTTAACATTTTCTCACTGTCCTGAGTTTATTTTAACTTCTTCTCCAAGATTGTTTCTCTGGAGAAGTCTACATCATCCAATTTCAGTCACTGAGCTCCAGTGAAGGTCTTACTCAGCAAGGAACAGAATACAAAGTAAGTCTGTCAGGGTAAGCGCAGAGCAAAGGAAGGCACCTTCTCACACATTATTCATATTCTTTCATTTTTGTTGGGCAAACCAAATAGTTTTGTTCATATTATCTGGACTTCCACCTCAAAAAATCTGAAACCCTACAGTTCTACAGTATTTTATTCCAATTTCTGTCTTCTGACACTGGTGATTTAAGTATACATATATTTAAGCAGAAGCAAATCCCTTCTACTGTCCAACATGCAGTCAAAGTTTTTGCTCCATCCTTTTAAATCTTGTGCTCTCCATCCTTTATTTGCTAGAGGAAGAGAGAGAAAAATAAATTTGTATGCCTCTGTGTTTCCTGCAGCATAATCCCCACAACCACTGGTAGGATGCCACGTTAAATCCTGTACACTGTGAGTGTGCAATTATCATGTCCTCAGAAAAAGCACTTCATTTTTTAGAGGGACAGAGCAAGTTAGGATGATATATAATATCCTTCTCATGGGCTGGTTTACATTGCAGAGTCAAAATGCTGCATAAGAAAAAAAAAAGGGGGGGGGGGGGGGGGAGCACCAATGTCCTCTGCTTAAATCTATCACAACATTTATTTTAGAGACCTCAAATTGGTAGAATGAATTGAATGGCATATTTTGGGACCATCTCTCCCTCTTGTGGCTGATTTCAGAAAGGAAAAGGACTGTTACAATTAAATTGAAATGAGGTAACCCTGAGTAATCCTGTTTCTAGCATCAGGGTGTTGGTCGGTATGTTGAAGTTACAGAGTGTTATGAATTGTTAAGGACATAATTTGATGCCCCCCCCCCCCACCCACTTTAATGGTGCACATTTACACTTATATAGGGCAGAAGTATTATCGTCTCATTAGACCTCACCCAACTTAACTCTCACCTGTTAAACGGCTGTGCTCTGCTGCTAAATGGATGTGTGTAAAGATTTTTAAGAAAGCTTTCAAAAGGGCGATTTTTTTTATTTTTTTTTTTTTTTACATTGGTGTTGTCAAAGTAATACTATTTTTTCTCTAGGGGAAAAAAAGTGCACTAAATATCATTGCATGGTAAAAAAAAAAAAAAAAAAAAAAAAAAAAAAAAGACAACAACCAAAAGCTGTACAGACTCACATACTGCTTCATTGCTTCAAGGAGCTTCAAGGGTTATGGTTTTCTCCTAAGGAGCAAAACATATTTTCAAATAGCTATTTCTTTAGGTTGCTCCCTTCACATATTTGACAGCTTTCTATACAGACTGAGTTATACTGTTCTCCTGTCAGTCTAATTTTTTGTTGGTCCTTTCACATGGCATTTGGAAAAAATAAAATATGCAGGGGAAAAAAAACAACTACTCTTAAAAAAAACCCAAACAAACAAACAAAAAACCCAAAACAAACCCAAACTCACAAAAACCAAAACAAAATCAGAACACCCCCAAAAAAAACCCAAAATCGACAAAAAAGACAAAATTTGATAGTATTACTATAAAGTGAGCAAAGGGGGAACTCTGATTAATATTATGCATGGGGTGGGTTTCGGGTGGGGTAGGGGTGTACTTGTGTGAAAAGAGCCAGATCTGCACCAATAATTTTCCTTTTGTCTATATGTAGGCTGAGAACCAGCTGTTTAGAGGGGTTTACAGAGAGGTGGTGGCAAAGCAATTAAGTTTCTGATGACTTGGCCTGAACTCTGACTGGTGACTGGTTCAGCTGGTCCAATGCTGGTGGACACCACCCAGCATCCTGGGAGCCAAACACAGCCAGCTGCCACGGCCTCTGCACCCCTTCTCCATGCCCCATAGCCTATAGATGGTGGGGCATCTGCCTACCAGACCACAAAGAGAATTCTAAGGGGTTTTTAAATTTTCCAGGGTCTCTAAGACATTCACATAGACATGAGATGTCTAACAGAGAACCTGCTTATCTCCTTTTGGTGGAATTGCAGAAATTTCCTGGGTCCTTTCATTCTCAAAGCACACTAGGAGTCTGTGCAGGGACTGCTGGATCAAGCTCTGGTGGATGAGATTAACCTGGGAATTACAAGACATTTATGGGTGTATTAATATATCCACTAACTCAGTGCAGGCTAGGACTAACTCTCAGCAAGATGAACACCTTTACCTCCTAATCTAGCTCTGAATCCACCCTGCTATGTCTTAAACATATCAGCTTAATCATCCGTTTAAGTTTCCAAAAACTACGGACATGCATTGCATCCTAACAGCTTTCAAAGAAGCAGGCTACCAGTCCTCTTGAAAAGAAAGCTCAAAGGGCAAACAAACGCTTTCCACAAAGTCTGTTCTAAATTTCCCCCCACCCCACCCCCCAAAAAAAGAAGAATAAATAATTCATTTTTTTCAGGAAAGTCTTAGTACAAATTAGGATTTCACATGAAAATTTTTTACCTTCAGTGATGAATACCGGAACACAAACATTCCTGATAATGCCATTAGCATCCTTTTAACAATTTTCAACTTTCTTACTTGAGAGTTGTTGCCTGACATGTCTTGTTCATCTGCTTAGGTCATCAGTTCCTCACCATGGCAACTGGGAAATTACTCTACATCAGTGGTCTGAAGTATAAATGCATTTATTGTCCTTGCTGTGTTCTCTAGGGTGAGGAAATGAGGGTTGCCTTACATCACGGAAACAGCAAGGCCTGTGGCCAGCCTTATTTCTGTGTGAGCAGAAGTTTCACAATCATACTTCACCGTCGTCCAAAATAGCATTTGTGTTCCTTTCTTCATAGCCTCCCTCTTGCTGCTCGTTTCATGATTTCTAAAAGACATTAGCCTGAGCCAGAGGGAAAGCTTTTCCTTGAGCTACTAGCTTGCTTTGCTGGGAGATTAAAAGCCTAAAATCTTGACCTTCTTGGTTTTGATCCGCATTAATGTAGTGGAGGGAACTTTGGTCTCAAGGTCTGTGGTTTTGTTCCTACAAGGAATAAAATAAGCCCTCTTAGAGATTACAGCACGTGTGTTTGCTTGGCCAAATCAACCCATGGTGCTATATAGTAAGTGTTTGCAGTTGTTTAGTTAAGAAGACCTAAGCTAAC
The DNA here is from genome assembly GCF_017639655.2 of Falco naumanni. Taxonomy (NCBI): domain Eukaryota; kingdom Metazoa; phylum Chordata; class Aves; order Falconiformes; family Falconidae; genus Falco; species Falco naumanni. The sequence continues at coordinate 80,707,893 of NC_054080.1, forward strand.
CAAAATAAATTGCTCAATTGGAATTGCTCAAGTGGCTTGACACCGACATTTATCTGCCATGATGCCATAGCTCAGAGACTAGAGCAGATTTAAAGGCTGCAGAGAACTGAGTTAATTTTATGGACCTTGTTTTGATTTAGATAGCCAATACAAATATTATTGTACCTTCTTTATGCTCACTATAAACTCTTTTAAAAATGTATGAAAGCAAAGCTCCATTCTGCCACAACAAGACATAACACATTCTGGCTATATAAAAATGATACATTGAAATACATTCTTCAGAAAATATCTTCAAAAAAATGTAGACTTTTAGGACCATTCCAATCATGTACTTCTCATAAAAGTTCCAATTAAACATTAAATTACATACTATTTTTTTATTTTATTTTATTTGAAATAAACAGACCTTTCAAACTTTGTTTTTGCTTTGAGATTTTCTAGCTGCTGGGATAATCCTGTTTTATTAGAGCTTATTTTCCAATGAGCTCTTTATCAGATCTTCAGCTTGCTTGTAAACCCTAGGGGTTCAAAGATGAGTGGACAAATCTCTTCAAGGTTTGCTCGAAACACGTTAAAAGCTTAGCATTCTTTTCCTATTAGATTCAGGTCAGAACTAATTTTGAGAAGACCTTTTCAACCTCTGATACTGTAACACCCCAGGTAAGAAGTAAAGTGAGGAAATATGATAATTATAGCTGAAGGGGATAAGCTACAAAAACAATTCTTTGAGCAAGGAAAGAAAAAAAAACCTGAAAAAAAGTTCTTGACAACATGTTTTTGGTAATATTTTCAGTAATATTTTGTTACTTCAACGCAATCTTTAAGTACTTTGAAGATTTATTTTTTTAAAATCTTATTATTAACACTTATTTCATCCTGTGGGCAGAACAGAAGGTGGCCAGAATCTTTTCATTGCTTTCTGCCCAATACATTTGGCAGGCTGATGCTGCAAATAATCACTACACAACTCTTGCTTTGGGAATAGGATAGATAACTGAACAACTCCTGATTCTTTGTCCTACCGAGACTCATGTAACATGGTCCACACGTCCCTGCCATGCCTCGCCAAATAATATGGTAAAGGTCAGCTGGTTCTCACCTTACAGCACTAGCCTTGAGCTCAGCATCAGGGCTAGAGGCATCTAGGCAGTGTGAAATTGGCATAAACCGGGGCATTTCAGGTTGAATCGTGTCCTTAGAATGCTGCTGCCATCCGAAGACGCAAGCTGGTATTGCTGTACTGCTGTGTAGGCAGGAGTCTGCTGCCAGTAGTTTTGGCAAGAAATGGGAAGGCAGATGTGTCACTATTCCTAAAGTTCCATTTTTTCTGTTAAGGATCTAAAACGAGAACTTTTTTTTTCTTTTTTTCTTGTCTTTTTTTCTTTTTTTCTTTTTAGAAAAACCACCCCATTTTCATGAGAAATAACTGTTTTCAAAATTATGAAATATAGCGTTCCCCCTATCTCATGAAAACATCTATCTTCTACGCTGCAAAGCTGCCTTTGTTCCCTTTCCATGCCTTCCTGCAAAGGATCGCCCTAATTTTTCATGTCAAACACCTCAGCAAATTCTTCTTTGTTTAGAGTACTTAAGCCGCAATCAGGTATTTTTCTAAAACAATCTGTTCCAGATCAGCAGATTAGATAGGGCCCAATTAACACTTCTTACCTTTCCTGGCATGGTCATTCATACGGAAGAGATAAATTCCTGGGCTTCACCAAGGAGAAATCAAGAGACCAAGTTACATTGCTGTGATCAATATAGTTTATTTTATAGCAATACAGTTTATTTTAACATAGACTTGTAGGGGTAGGATGAATCATTATCCAAACTGAGGACAAATCCTATAAATATGGATATCTTGTTTATTCTGCTCTACATATTCATTTTCTAAGTACCTCTGGTCAATACATTAGAATTCTTCTGAGCAATTGAGATCTCGTTTTTCATAATTCTTCCGTCACTTTCTAGTATATAACCATAGTTATTATTACAACTTCATTGAACATTTAACAGTTAACCCAAACTAGGTCTTATGAACAGCCTAGTGTTACAATTTATAAAAAATAGCACGCATTTGCTTTTCTTTTTAACCTCAACAAACCCAGCTCTCACTCACTACAGTGAATCTTATATCTCAGCATATCTCAGCTTGATTATCACAAAGAAAATTCCTTGACCTAAATTCGCCCTGGTTTTCTGCAAAGCCCAACCATTTTGGTGAGGTCTACAAAGCTGGCTAGAAGTAGTTTATCTTTCTGTAAGAAGGTTCACATTAATTTCTTTGCCCTTGTTAAATTCTTTGTAAGTCTCTCTCATATTGACATCTAGCCACTTGTTCTGTCATACTAACAGAGAAATTCCTTCATTATCCCATCTAGTAGCTACCGAGTGCTTCAACCTATTTGTGATTTTCATGTACATGTTTGTTCTTCTGTGAAATTATGCAGGCTATTACTATTCAGACATAATTAATCCTACTTCTACTCTTTGGTGGGGAGTTCCACAGGTTAATTGTGCTATTATACAATTATGCTTCAATACTTGTGAAATACTGCTTGTTTCAGCTGTGATTTGGCTTATGTGATCACCCCCACCCCCACCCCTCTTCTACACTAACCTTTTTGTCACCACCTCCACTTAAAATTCACTCTTGTGTATGATCTGACAATACTCAAATGTGGTGGCTTTGCCCGCACTGAACAGTCAGCTCCAGTGTGCTCCACTGCTTTTCAGACCTCACTCATGACCATCGAAACTGGCACTAAAAGACAACCACAGAGACTTTCCGTTTTGTTACCTTTGATCTCATAACCATACCACTGCATTTTATTATATTAACCTTAATGATGACACTAGCTTACATTATTTTTACTATCATTGCAGGATTTGTAATTTAACAGAATATATATGATGTTTATTTTGGGTATCAGACTGGGAATACAACTTTCTTTTCAGAGTTTATATTAGATTCCAGTGCTGATAAGCAAATGGGGCTATATAGTCACCTAGTCTGAGATACAGTTTGAGACCACTTCCATTTGGAGCAAGAAGCAAGGGAATTGCTTTGCTTGGAGAATTGCTGGGCACCTGGCAGTTTTAAAGCTTCTGGTTAATTTACCCACAAATCTCAAATTGGCATAAAGCTTAAATCCATAAAGGAAGGTGGCCAATGTTGGTGATGTACCTGGGAAGTCTGTATAGAATAAGACAATGAAAGGGATGCTGGATGCTGGTATGTTCCAAGCAACAATGAAATTAAGACTGTGACAAAGTCAAACCTCCTGCTTCTGAATCACCTGAGCATCCCACCTAACTGAAGGACACTTCCCTGGCCAAAATCCTCCTATGTATGGATATCATGGTTCTCAGTTGTCTCAGAATTTGGTCCTCCTGCTTTGCAGGGAATTAAATTATCTCTCCCTTCTTACTCTATATGAGTCCCGTAGCAAAACCCTGAAGAAAGAGTTCCTTTTTAATAACTCAGTGAATGACAAAAAACACTAATGGCTGTAGCTTCCATGCCTCCTAGGGATTGAGTCACACAGCTCCCATCAGCTTGAAGATTGAAATGTCTTGTACCTTCTTTCAAAATATGCCTCAAAGATTTTTACAGCAAAGGAAAAACACAAAGGCAGCAAAGAAATTCAGAGTGCAAATGGAAACTCCCTTCCTCGTGTGTATTGCTGGAGTCTTGAAAGCACAGCTAGTCCTGTACATCATAAAATGTAATAACCAGATATGACAGATGATTTTAAAAGGATGTTGTGGTTTAACTCCAGCTGGCAACTCAGTACCACGCAGCCGCTTGTTCATTCCCCCTCACCCAGAGGGATGGGGAGAAGAATCGGAAAGGAATGTAAAACTCAAGGGTTGAGATAAGAACAATTTAATAGGCAAAGCAAAAGCCGGGCACACAAGCAAAGCAAAGCAAGGAATCCATTCACCACTTCCCATGGGCAGCAGGTGTCCGGCCATCCCCAGGACAGCCGGGCTTCGTCACATGTATTGGTTACTCAGGAAGACAAACGCCATAATGCCAAATGTCCCCACCTTCCCTCTTCCCCCCGTTTATATACTCAGCATGACGCCATATGGTATGGAATACCCTATTGGATAGTTCAGGTCACCTGTCCTGGCTGTGTCCCCTCCCAATTCCCCGTGCCCCTCCAGCCCTCCTGCTGGCAGGGCCCAAGGAACCAAAAAGTCCTTAACTTAGTATAATCATCACCCAGAAACAACTAAAAATATCACTGCCCTATCAACATTGTTCTCACACCAAATCCAAAACCCAGCACTGCACGGGGTGCTAAAAAGAAAATTAACTCTGTCCCAGCTGAAACCAGGACAAAGGAGAAAGAAGACAATAGACGAAATTGCTATCTATAATGTGCTGCTTAGTTAGAGATGTCTACTCTGACTTTAAGACAAAGACCCCTCCGACGCAGAGCACCACAGCCCCGTGGATGCAAGCAGTGCCCCAGCCATGGAGCTGGCTGGGAATGAGCTCCATGACTGAGCAAGCACTAGGGCAGCACAGGGAGCATGAATTAGAGGCATCAGAGCAGATGCACAGCTGAGGGAGAGAACTGTACTTAAATGAGATTGAACAGTTGTAGCTTAAAAATTGGAGCTGAAGTCACTTCCCACAGGTCCTTTTTCTTCATCCTGTCAAAATCTGCATTGTCCCTAAGTGACGCTTTGTGAAACCTAACTAAGCAGCTGGCTCCCCTGTAAGTGCCTACCAGACAAAAGATATCCCTCGCTTGGACGTGAGCTGGCAGAATGAGAGGAAAAGTGCTGAGGACACCCAGGCCCTTCTCTGCCACTGCTTCCAGCACACTGCCTTTGTCACATCATATAGAGTGTGAACCTTCTCGTTTTTTTCTATCCAAAATATATTTATTAGCCTAAAATATCTAAAAAACAAGATACATCAAGGGACAGAGAAAATTGATGATTCCCCTTGACTATCTTTGGTGCTTATGTCTAGTTGAGACAGTACCATGAACTATTGCACACTTTAGATATGCCATACACAAGCAGTTCTGTGCATGTACATAATCAGTGAGAAAACTATAAGGTATGTACATGTTTAACCGATCTGATTTCATGTATGGTTTACGGCATGTAAAATTTTAAAATTACAGTTTGGACAAATAATCTAGGTTGGGGGGAGGAAGCGCTCTGTCTTTTTGTTGTTTCCTTCTTGATTTTTGTTTTTCTTAGGTTTAAAACAGTTTGAATCCAGCTGTCTTCAACACAAACCTTGATGAGAAAGCTTGGAACATGCTCTTATGTTGGTAGCTTTCTTGCATATTATAACATTCTTTAAAAAAATATGAATAAGGAATCAGCCTACTATTATTTTCAATCAGCCTACTATTATTTTCAGTGGCATTTACAAATACAGATTTTATGACCCTCAGAGTGCTTAGCAAAGCCAGGAAACAGTCAAGAGAAGGACATGGAGATATGGAAATTGAAAGGTTAAGTAAACACAACATACATTGTTACACCTATGGTTTTCTCATGGTTTTCCAAACTGATCTCAAGACTTCTTAAGGAATCTCACTGAACTTTTGAGGTTTTATGTTGGAGACGGTGTAAGTGAAGCGCAAGTTTTATGTTTTCCAGGAACAAAGAATGGTAACTGCAAATTAGTGGAATACAAAGTCCATATTTTCTACTGGGACAAAATAAAAAGCTGTTTGTAGACATGAGAAATTTTTGACATATTGATCAAATTCTACCCCGAGCAAGAAAGATTCTGCTCTAATTAGTTTAATTTTACATTCCTCATTTCATTTGTCTCCCCCTGTGAGCCCAGTGTGATGATCAAAACCCAGTCACATATTAATTCTGTTAAATATCTACAATGATAAATGACAAGAGACTGTGAGGAGGACAAAGTCTCTGTTGATGATTATGTTCAGACAGAGGGGTAGTTTAAAAGCTGGAAGGCTAAAACAACATCAATCAAAAAGGAAAAAAAAAATATTGTGCTCATCATGATGGCAAATAAAGCTGGAACTGTTTACAGAAGAATACAGGAGATGTTTCCATGACTCAGAGTCTTTAGTTTAAGACTCCATACACCTTTTGGAAAGAAATTGTTTAGATCAGGTGTACATCGCTGATGTCGGGGTAACCCTCTGTGTGAAAGGTGGGATGGGACAGGCACAAGATGGGTCCTATTCAACTCTACCAGCTGATGAGTTCAGGACTATCTGCACAGTGACTCTACTAAATGTCATCACCTAAACATGACCTTTAGATGTACACGTGTGGGTCCATGCATACAGATGTAAAAAACAGTCTTTCTATTTACAGGAACACATCAGGGTATGGTTTGGCATATGGGTATTATTACACAGGCCTTGGTTAACCACTCTGGTTTCAGTGATTCATGTAACTTTTATATGGGGTGGCACTAAGGGAGCTGAGATTTTCTTTTTTCTTAATACTGCATCAGACTCCGATATATGTTGCACATGACACATATAGAGAATATAAGCATATAACATAGTCCTTTAATATATGTGACCAGTGGAAGTACCAGATTATGTATTGAATATGGTAGTATTAATATATTATTTATACAGAACATTTAAAAGCAAGGTTTAGATGTATGATTGCATTTAGTACCTTTTTTGGTGTGAGTTTGAGATGCTTTGCATTCAGTAGAATGCTTTGCATTCAGTAGACTGCAGCTCAGGTTTCCCTTTTATATTTCTTTGCTCTTGTAACTATTCCAAGACTGAATGAAAATCAGTGATCCTCAGCAACATGTGAATCCTTTAAGTCTAATAAACACCCTTACTTTTTTTTTTTTTTTTTTTTTTTTGTAAGGGTGGATACCATAACAATATTTACAAATGGAAAACACCAGAGGGTAGTATTTATTTATCTTCCAAGATACTTGGAAACAGAAGAGCACTCAGGATGCTGAACCCAAAAGGAGTATAAGCAAATGCCTAAATCCCTCTGTTAAATGTGGTCTATTCCAGCTCACTTCTATCGGTGAGTATGTGAGAAAGCTCAGGTTCAGATTGGATGAGCCACCGGGACAAGACTGCAACGTGTAGTATTGTTAAGGAAACAAAAGATAAGCACTAAAGTGGCAAGCTTTGCTTCCCTAGCAGCTCTGAATTATTAACACCACAAAACAGAGGCAATGGAATCTTGAGAGTCACTTTGTAGGGCTGAAATGAATAATTTAGGAAAGCTACTGTCTGCTGTCTCCTTGTTATTAAATAGGCAATTGGAAATGACTGAAAATGACTGAAAGCACCAAAGCAAGGACTTTTGAAATAGCACCTTCGTACAGCTTTGGGCTTTTTTGCTTGAGCTGGGGTGTGCTTTTGTACTTAACTACAGGAGAAAACAATTTCTCTAGACTTTGATTTGAATGCTTGGTTGCATACTTATCTACCCATAGTTTTAAAATTGTCCTCTGTCAAACAACAAGCCTAAAAGCTTATTGTGCAAGCTGATAGGATGATGATGTTTGCTGTTGTAACAACACAAGCTGTGAGCCAATGTTTTCAATTCTAGGGATCTGGAGTTCAACCTCTAAATTTAGTGTTAGTTAATTTTTTTCACCTAGTTTTCAGATTTACCTGCTCAAAAATAACAGCTTTAATTAATTTATTATTCTCCATTGATTCTCTGTATAATCTCAATTAGCAATACACATAAATTGGCTGTGTAAAATTGCTGTCAGCCAGGTATCTTCACTGGGTATGGACAGAGTGTGGAATCATAGCTTTTGCTACAGACATTACTGTTGGGAAACAAGGGCTAGTTCTGTGAGATGAGATGAGATGATAACCTTTGGTTACGATTGTATAATTAATCTTTACCCAAAAAAAGTTCTTATATAATAGTTTTAATGTTCTTATGTAATATTGATGTTCTTATGTAACATTTACAATAACTAGTAACCAGCTTGGATGAAGTCCCTTCTCAGGAGGAAGCTGTGAGACATATGCCAATGCAACATATGGCTGGGAAATTTTAGTGAAAGGACCTGATTCATCCCCACCTACTTTGATGCTAGACTGTGTCACTCAGGCTGGGGATATTGACACAGACTCTTTAGGGCTGACAGAAGGAGGTAACTACCTTCAAAGGTGATAGCACTGCCAAATCCCCAAATGACAAGACAGTGACGTAATTTCACCTCAGCTAAATTCCAAAAGCTAGGCAATTGAATCCAGGCCAAAAACATACAACGTGTAGAAGCTGTCATTAGCTGAAGACAAAGGACTGAAGCCTTGTTGGGCAAAGCAAGAGCTGTCACTAGATAGTGCTACATGTGCTCTATCTCCAAGCTGACAAGTCTGTGCATTAAGGCTGGGTTATAGTTTTAACCCAGACACCTTCATATGAACGAGTGGAAAGAATGGTAGACAACTGAAAGAGTCTAAACCCCAGCAACGTTCTGGAGAATTAAGATATCCTCTATTGGAGCACAAGCATTAATATTAAAATACGAAAAGCAGCATGTGAGCTGGTCACAGCTCTAGCATCTGGTACCCAGCTAAAATCCATTGCCTATGACCACTGTATATTCTGCTTTCCTACCACCTACAGTCAAAAAAATATACGCCTAAATTGCAGGATTTTTTTGAAGGCATGCATGGGAACAAAGTGAAATTATGAGCCAAAACCAAATGAAAGGCTAGCCAAAGTCAGAAGTTCCTTGGAACAGGGTAATTCTACACACTAGAAAAGTGCTGTTTCTTCATCTCTATAACTCTTTTTGTCAGCATAAGCACCAGCAATTTCCATTCTTCTCTCTGTATTGTATGCACAGCAAACATCACAGGGATAATGCTTACTTACCCCTCAGGGGGTTGTGAAGATTAATTAGTTAATGTTCCTGGTGCATGTCAAAGATGAAAAGCTCAGTGTAAGTACTAAGCATTTGTGTGTTCTTAGGCACCAGAAATATGCATTCTCCACAGGAAAGATAAAAAGTAGAACTGTTTTCTAGCTGTGTCCAATTTCCAGAAGTGCAACTCTTATTCTATAGAAAGCCTACAAAATTACATTTTAATAGTTGAGCTATTTAAAGAAAATATTGTATAAAACATCCAAATGTCTATTTTTTGCTTTTGAGCCTGGGTGAAGAAATCATTGAAAAGCTGCTGATTCCATTAGGAGAAAAGAAAGAAAAGATGAGTTTTGTTGTTTAGTGAGATTATAATGGAAATGAGGGGAGGAAATGTTCTACTTGGAGTCTATAATGCAAAAAGTATTTAAGATGTTTGTACCCTAAATTTCCCCCCAGGATCCTGCCACTAATCTAATTTCATACTGTTCATTTTTTATGGTAGGTCTCGATCTAAAACTTAGAAAAGGCACTCAATCTTTCTACTGGTTGCAATGGCTTATGATTAAAACTCTATTTTGCCTGAAGTAAAAAGAGGACATTTGGACATTTTTCTCAGATCAAACAGAAATAAGAGAGAATTAAAAATAAACATTAAACTATATTACTGTGTGAAACGATGAGGATCAAATAAATTTTATTTTGTGCTGTAATGACATAAACTGTGTTTTTGACAACCTTAAAACAAATGGTCTAGGAATTCCTCTTCCAATATTTACTGTTCCAGAAGTTTTTTTGGGGTAGGTATTTGGTTTATTATCAAGAAAGAGTCATTGGATTACATATATGTCCACATAAATAAATATATGTACCAATCTATGCATGTATATACACATATATAAGGTTCATGCATACATAGGTACATATATATATAAACCCAAAGCTCATATATACAGATGCACACATAAAAATATATATGTGTATGTGGGTCTATGTGTATAGATGTACAGATGTATATGAGTTTTAGGTTTATATATGTGTATGTTTTTATGTATGTATGTATGTTTGAGCTGTCAAAGTTTAACTTCATTGTGCTTAAAAATGTGAAGGAAAATAGAAAACATACCTAGAGCAAGCTTTCTGAGAGGAAAAAAAATGTGGAAAGAAATGCTAACCTTAAATCCCACTCCCTAAGTCAAAGTGTACAAAGCAAAATATAATCTTTGTGCTAGGAGTGAGGGACATAGTCTCAAATCCTTGTTCTGCCTCATGACATAAAGCCAATTCCGATACAAAGTTTTCCCAGAGGATTTTGGCTTTGTTGTGTTTGAAATTGCTTGGAGGAAGAGCTGGTCCAGCCTCATGGGAGTGGGAAGTCCAAGTAAGTTGCTGTTCTCAGAGTGTTTGTTCTATATAACAATAATAAAAGTTCCATGGTGAATATAAGAATAGCTTCTCAAAGGTACAGGGTTTTTGATCACAGACTGCATGGTTGTGGTCACAAACAGCTGAAAGAACTAGTATTTTGATTTGTTCCTCAAAAAAATTCAGTCATGCATTCTTCCTTTGTGGGTTAAAATACCAGCTTCTGCTAGCATTGTAACATACTTTACTAGCAATGTAAATCACAGTTAGGCTCAACCTGGACCAGATATCATAAAAATATTTCTGTGGACAGCACTGATGAGTGGCATTCCTTAAGGATGGGTATGGGACCAGCGCTGTTCAACATCTTTGTCAGCCACATGGACAGTGGGATGGAGTGCACCCTCAGCAAGTCTGCCAACACCACCAAGCTGTGTGGTGTGGTCGACATGCTGGAGGGAAGCGATGTCACCCACAGGGACCTGGGCAGGCTTGGCTGGTGGGCCCGTGTGAACCTCATGAAGCTCAACAAGGCCAAGTGCAAGGTCCTGCGCTGGGGTCAGGGAAATCCCAAGCACAAATACAGAGAATGGGTTTAGAGTGAGTGGAGAACGTATTGGGAGCAGCCCTGAGGAGAAAGACTTGGGAGTGTTGGTGGATGAGAAACTCGGCATGGTCCCACAATGTGTGCTCACAGCCCAAAAAGCCAATCGTATCCTGGGCTGTATCAAAGGCAGTGTGGCCAGCAGGGTGAAGGAGGTGGTTCTCCCCCTCTACTCCGCTCTAGTGACACCCCCCGCACGGTCCCGCCCTGCAGTGCTGCATCCAGCTCTGGGGCCCCAACAGAAGAAGGTCATGGACCTGTGGGAGCAGGTCCAGAGGAGGCCACAAAGATGATCAGAGGGCTGGAGCACCTCTCCTGTGAAGACAGGCTGGGAGAGCTGGGGTTGATCAGCCTGGGGAAGAGAAGGCTCTGGGGAGACTTTCTAGCACATTCCAGTGCCTAAAGGGGCCGACAGGAAAGCTGGAGGGGGGCTTTTTAAAAGGACCTGTAGCAATTTAGATTAGATATTACGAAGAATTTCTTCCCTGTGAGGGTGGGAGGCGCTGGCAGAGGCTGCCCAGAGCAGCTGTGGGTGCCCTGTCCCTGGCAGTGCCACGGTCAGGTTGAAGTAATCTGGTCTGGTGGGAGGTGCCCCCATCCATGAGAGGCAGTTTGGAACTAGGTGATCTTTAAGGTCCCTTGCAACCCAAACCATTCCATCATTCTATGATTCTATGAAGATAATAGTGGTTTTAGTTCTGTATGCCATTATGGGGGATATCAATCTATCCTGGTTTCTCTTTTTCTATGATACCTGCAGAAAGTTTTTGCACAAATGTAGTTTGGGCGTAGGGTAGCAAGGGAGGTAAGCAAATTTTTTTATTTTTTTTTTTTTACCTGTAAATGAAGCCAGAATATATTAAGGTGCAAAGGACAAGAGGGAATTCTCATGACAGTAAGTCATATATTCTTTATTTTCTTATCTACTAAAATTTATAAAAGAGTAATATCAGAGACGACTGAAACTCATACCGCAAGTTTCTCAGAGGACTTGCAAATCTGTGAATTTTCCCTCTTTCTAATGTCTGAATCAGTTAGGGGAGACTGCATTTTTTTAGATTTTCCAACTAGAGAAGCAATCATGGTATGTAAATCACTACAGGTTTGTGAAATGTCAGTGCCCTGAAGGATTTTCTTCCCAAGAATTGATGCTCTTTCCCTTATTTTTGTTATCTGCAAATCTGCAAAGAATCAGAACAAAATTAAAAATGTTCCATTCTATGGGTGATTTCATGATACTTTGCTTACGTTATTAGTGATCTATTTGTTGAATATTGACAACTTTTCCAAGTCAAAAGCAAGCAAGACTAAATCAATAACTTTTTTTTTTTTTCTTTTAACAAGTCTGCAAATATTTTGTGCCTATAGGACAGCTTCTGTGTGTGGAGGTTGTTTATCTTTAGACAAGAACTTCTTCATTGAATAATTATAGTACTGAGTTGAACAGAGCCTATATCTACCCAAAATGCCAACAAAAGGTTTCCATTGACATTTTCTATCCTCATGAAACCAAGAATGGTAAGTACTGCACTATAATTCTGACTTGTACCAGGACTCAACAGCACCCAAAATCTACAGCCAAAGCCACAGAGAAATGAAAGGATAATGGAATAGAGAGAAGACAAAACCTTCCTGAATAGCTTACATAGATGATTGTGAGGACTGAAATTCTAGCCTGAAAACACAGTAGAAGGGAAATAGGAGCAGTGGGAACATTAGCAGATTAAAATGGAGGTGTGTAAAAATCAAATAAAATGAAATGCAAAAGCGGGCTCTGTGGGCTTGACACCGTACCATGGGGAAGTTTGGTGGTTTTGGAGTACCTGGTAGCATAGGTGCCCTCAATGTCACCAAAACTAAAATGCCTTCATAGGGTCATAAACAAGAAGTAAACCACGAACTGCTCAGCCTGCAGAGCTGAAAGCCAAGATATTATGGCCATATATTTCTTTACATTCCCCATGTCTTTCCTAGCAATCATACATATAAAGTGAGACAGAGCAGAGGCAAATTAGTGACCCGCACCAAAGTAGGAAAGGAGCTAAGCAGCACACAAGGAAGGCTATTGCAGTGTGTTTGTGCAAGGGACTATATAGTCTGGTGCTGATGAGAAACCGCCCACACGCTGGTCAGCCCTGCTCTTTTCAGATCTGGCTGCAGATCGCATCAGTGACAGCAGACCAGTGCACTGGGAGTAAGCTCACACCAGAAACCTAAGAAGTAAATCAAGTATCAGCAGAAACTCATCCAGTAATTGCAAGCTGTTATATGTGCCTGAGAAGATGCTCAGCCCTTTAAGCACAGATATCAAATCTGAGTATCCTCTGAAGAGCTGCCCATTTTTACCTTATAATATGCTATGTACATACATCATCAGTGAAGGGCAATTTGAGACCCCTTAGGATGTATTTCTGTATACCAGTCCTACAATTATTTGAACACTCGTTTCCCACCCTTTCATCTCACGATCTTCAATATGAAATGCACCAAATAGTACCACTTGCTGAAAGCTAAACTAAGGAGTTGTAAGTGAACTATGCTTTTTACATCACTTGCACATCATTCATTCAGTGACACAGCCCTTAAAAAAACAAACAAACAAACAAACCAGAAAAGCTTAAATATGTTTTGTGTAGTAGCACAGATAGCATAATCCAAATACTCCAAAAGTTCCAGGTATGTTTAGAATCATTATTCTTCTGAAAATAGCTAGGGCACTAGCACAGAACCTGGCATTTAAAAAAAAAGTCAAATCAAATGTTTAAGCTTATTTAAGGTAATGGTGCATCATGAATCAGACTGTAAGTATATAAGTAGGAGCGTAAAAGCTGCCTTATCTCTGGTTACCATGCCAATGACATCTAGCTATCAGATGACGTCATTTGCTTTGTTTTATAAGCAGGAATGAGTCCCTCATCTGCAATCAGTGCTGTGAGAATTCAATCAGCAGACAGCATTGTGTTTTTTAAGAAAGCGCTGCTGGCAGAAATAATGGTTCCTGGTGGTACGTCCCAGCTCTCCATCAAAAGTGCTATAGAAAGCTTGCTGACTTGGACAAGTTCCAAAATCAGCAAGCCACCTCCTGAAGATAAAGTTGCTCAGAAAAACAAAGACATTTTCAACATTGTCATGACTCCTGATCGCATCCCTAAATTTTTCATCCCTTCTCTGGATGTAGAGCATATTTTCTTCCAGCATGAGGCAGAGGAAGACACCATAGAGAATTCTCCTGAGAGAGGAGTCTCTGATGAAGTTATTCAAAAGTGCAGAACAACTAGAAGCAAATCTGAATCCTGCATCAGGAAAGATGCATTATGCAAAGGAGAGAGTCTGGACAGAAGAGGAACCCTGTGCTTTACAGACCAAATTATTTTCCCTAGAGACCTGGAGAGAGCTGCACATCATTCTGACCCAGCAACTAGAGCCGCCCTCTCTTTGCCCCACCTCTCCAAAATCACTACCCCCTATGGGTTTCTCACACTGGGTGAGAGTCCCAATACCAGGAGAAAAGAGTCTCTCTTTTTCCAGCATGACTCTGAAGAGCTTAAAATCCTCTTGTCCCAAAGGAAGAAGACCGCGTCTCTGTTGCGGAGCTCATCCAGCCCTTTCAGCGAACTTGAACAGACCACGGAGTGCATAGAGCCTCCAGCCACTCCTCCTGGGACCAGGCAGGCTGTTCCTTGGGAAGCAGGCTGCGACAGCCAGCTTTCTCCTCTGCACTGCAAACCAGACTCTGAAACATACCCAGTGAAAGGCGAGAAGAAAAGATTTCAGATGACGATGAAGAGACACCTGGCTAGCATCAAGCGGATGCGATCTGGCAGCGGGACCAGCTGGCTGTGTTAGTGGCATGCAGAGCAGACCCAGCTCTTAAGTTCAGTGAAAATGTAAAGGAGACAGTCTTCCACAGCACCTTTGGATCTTTTAAAATGCAAGCAAAGACAGGACTCATTGGAATAGGACATTTTCCAAAGGGAATGTTGTCTTTTCTGGTCATGACTGTCTAATCTGTAAGAAGGAAGGAAATTACTACATCAAAAGCAAACTACAAAGACAGAAAAATGTCTGCTTTTAGAGTAGCAATGTTGGTTTTGGACTGATAGCAAACTTGCAAAGAAGAAACATGCTAGCTAGTCAGGTAAAAGTTGGTTTTCTTTTTTTTTTTGCTAATATTAGAATGTAAGTGAAAACCAATTAAGAGTTAATTTGTCCCAGGCTGTTTACAGCAGGTAGTTGCAAACAGTCGTTCATAACTTCTGGCAGAAACAGGCTGGCTGTGCCTAGCAGCCAGGTGCTGCCTTGCTGATGACAGTGAATAGCGAGCTGCTCTCTATTTCTAACAGATAGGCTTATTTTATGCACTCTTGTAGTTAGCCATTCAACAGGACTGGAATTAGAGGGACACCGGTGTGATTTGTTTACCTTGTTGACAGTGTCAAAGTATAACACCATTCTGTTTATAACCTGTCATTGTTCCAATTATAACCAAACAAAATAAAATCTTTTTCTTGAATAGCCTTTCTTGTAATTGCTGTTACTTTTATTTTTTTCCCTCCCACAGATTTGTCATTAACTTAATATTGGAAAGGGAGGTAAAGCACCCAACATGAATATTCAGTGTCCACAGAACATGTGTTTCTGATGCTGCTTGTTAATCTTAATTGTTCTGTGAGGCACTGATATTCCAGTGTAATAAACACATCAGTGGAACAGCCATCAGTGATAGCTACAAATGTCCAGCAACATCTAAACACCAAGCTGAAAAGTTTTCTTGTGTGAAATTATCACCATTTTCAAGCTGCTAGTCTCCAGCTAAGCGAAATTTACTTGCCACTGAATTTCAAAGAAAGATAAAGTACCTGTAGATATTTTTCTAGGGTAAAGATCTGTCCTACTTTGTATAAGAAACAGAGTTAGCAGGAGATTAAATCTGGTAAATCCATTCATTTAGTTTATTGGGATGAAGATAATTATAATACACATAAAATCAGCAGTGCCTACAATAAAAACAAAACAAAACAAACCCCATCTACTTTAGCTGACAGGAGAGTACTGTAACATTTGGAATTTAAAATATCTATTATATTGTTTTTTATTTAATGTATTGCTGTTGCATGATCTGCAGTTGATAATTAAAATAGTATCAAGTGACCTTGGCACATGGGAAAAGAAATGCTGGCTAAAGAGATGAGATTGTCCCTGGTTTACAGGCAAGGGACAGCAAATACAGCTCAAGTAGCCAATGAAACTCATGTTCCAAATAATCAGGAAGGAGCTGGCTGTGCTTCCCTGGCTGTGCAGCAGCACAGAGACTGTGGTGTGTGAAATGAAATATGTGTGTGAAATTGAGTAAATTCACAGATGACCAACTCCTGTGACTGCAGCGCAGGTATCAAACCCTAGGATAGTCATCCGGGCTCCCTTTATAATCTAAAGTATGATTCATCTCGTCTCCTATAGAAGTCATCTAAAACTCATCAGGTGTTTACATGATAGGCTTTGTCCAGAAGAATTCCTGTAAAATATCACCACATCCTTGCAAGAGGCCAAGGGCAATGCTCGGGATTGAATCCTGTGTTGTGAGCTTGGGGTTTTGTACAAAAGACCATTACACTGCTCTCAAAATCAAAAAGATTTCTTTTGGTGAAACTATTTTCAAAATTAAGGAAAAAAAAATGTAATTTGCAGAAATACGCTGGGCTGGGGTGAACACAAAAGGCCTGCTGAAGATACACGTGCCATTTTACCTTGATTTGTATTAAGGGTGATCACGGCTGAAAACCTTATCAGTTAAATGGTTTTGAAAAAGATCTGGAGCACAAATGAAGTTGCACTCTGCACACCATAATCCACACTAAGTCACTCACGCAAGCTTACATGAATTCCTGCTTACATTATCAAATACCTTAGCTACACATTATATTTTCCATAGAGAAAACATTTATCACAGGATGTTAGAAGCCGTTTCATTTCTATTTCAAGCAGTTACACCATACTTCGCTCTCCTTGGATGCGATCAAAGTCTTAAAGGCCCTGCCCGGATTTATGGTACACCTTTGGGCTACAAACATGTTTGTTGGTGTGCCGTGGCTCTGTCCAGGATTCTCGCACCCTACAGCTTTGTTTTGTTTTTCTGCCATGCATCCTACAGATACACTGAGCAGAAACAAGGTAGGGTGTACAGTTTGTTGCTCCTGACGTCTCAGTGACCCAGAGCTAAAGGGATGTTTGGGGACATGATGCCAAGGTGGTGTGCTATTGCCTGCTGCTCCACCTGTACAATGCTGAGGAAACAAAACAGTTCAGCAGCTTGGGAGCCCATTTCCTTTGCATTTCTAATGGCCATTCAAATTGCTCCTCTTTTGCTACTGCTCTGCTAAGGAGATCATCTTCAGATCCCCTTTATCTGGACCTTTGGACATATCATGATGAATTTGAGATGGTATTATTAATTCCTTGTTTGATGGCTATCACAGCATTGGAGTTCTTCACTGACAGAGGGGTGGAGAAGAGAAGGTGGATGAAGGTTACGTGGAATCGAGTGTAGAGAGACAGCAGATAAAGTGATTATCACTCCTCATTGTAAGAGACTGGGAAAAGTGAACATCTATGGGGAGAGAACTTCCAGAGATACCGTGTTGTCTTGGGGATTTGGGGATTCCAGCTTGTATCTTGCAAAAAAGGATCTCGTGTATGTTCCTTGCTTTCTGTGGTGATGGCCATGAACTATTACTTTTTAACTCACTCCCTTCTCCTCCTTTCCATAAGCCCAACAGACTTTTCATCAGACATATAACTTGTTACTTGTTTTCACTCTTGCCATTGCAAGCACTCTCTGTAAGGAGAGGTAATAAGCAATATTTCATATCTGGGTGTCATCCCAAATTTTCACAGGCATTGAAACAACAGCATTTGAGACTTTATTCATTTCTGTTTCTCCATGATAGTAGCTTCCCCATATGAATGATTGAAATGCTGGAGGGAAAAAAAAATTAATCACCCAGAAAATATGTCTATTTTAAAAACAGCCTTGGAATGAGCTTACAAAAAAAGGTGTACACTGAGATATCATGCAGCAATAAGAAATTAGATTCAGTGACCTATGAGATCCCTTTCAGCTTAAATGCTCACAAAGCACTGGCAAGTTCTCTGGTGTATTCAGGCAAAGCAAAGCATTCCAGGAAATCAGTGTATATACCTCAATATCTTTTCCTAATTCATTATACATAAATACCTAATAATGTCACTAAGACTTGTTTAACTCTCAGTTCAATTGCTCACAAAATGTGATCTGTTACAGCAGTGCTAGTGACCGCTGCTGCTGCAGCCAGTGCTTCACCAGGGTACTCAAAAGCTGATTTTGACACTAAAGGAGTCCTTAGCGCAGGGTCATCTCTGATGTTAGTGTGTGGGGAGGGATTTTGGTTTGATTAGTCTTTCAAGAGAAGAATTAACACCAATTTTTTTTAGAGATTTTGGTGCGTCTTTCCCTGTTTGGTTTTTTTTTTTTGTATTTGTTTTTTTTTTTTTTCTTTCAATTTCCAGCTTGACCTACTTGAAAGACCTGATTGGAAAAAACTGTGGGTCTTGACAACTCAGTACTGTGTTGAAAATGCCTTGTGTAAATTTCTTGGGCTAAAAGCAGGAATTTCATACAAGTCTGAGCACATTTTGACTTGGGTTTGTTATTTGTTCCTGTGGTCAGCTATATTAGCTCTCCTTACACACTATTTCTTTTCAATCTTAGTTCAAATTTGATCTGGATTTTTACACTTCTGACTGTATTTCTTAGTGATATTACCTTATAGATAAATGAGTTTTCCTAAACTGCTGCATAATGTTGGTGTCTTCTTTTTAAACTGCAATCACATTTCATCACACAGTTACCTGTATGGTGCTGCTGATTGTAATGGTTTCTCTGGTCTGCATATAGGTTGAAAAATCCATTTGCAAATTGCTTTAGGATATTTTCAGATGCAAGTTATATAAATATAGGTCATAATAATTATGGTGCACTTCCTATTTTATTTTAGCACTTTTTTTTTTTACTTTTTTTTTTTTTTTTTTTTTTTAATTGAAGCACAGTGATTCCTCGAGAGATTATACCATCCAGGACTCTTTTTTCAAGAAAACTTTTCTCTGGCTTTCTCTCCATGTGTACTGCTGCAGATACAATCTTACACAATGAGTAATGTAATGACCTCTGTTCATTTATTGTAAGTTACACAGTCTTGTGAAGTCCATGAAATATTGAACACTAATAAACAGGATGATCATTACTTTAATGTATAATGAGAAAGTAAATTAAGTAACTGATATTTAAATAAAATATAAATACTTTATGCAGTTTCTATTTACCACATCATGACAGTAATCCATTTAAAGTCAATGAACAACATAATTGAATGGCTCATGTAATGCAAAGATCTGTGTTGAGCTTTTTTCCTGGACTATTCATATGCAAACTCACTTGAAATTTCCTGACAGTTTCTAGTTAGCCTACAGACATGGAAGTATTGTTATATCCCTTATGCAGTATTTTAATTTCACAAAATATTAGAAGCATGGAAACTTGGAACGTCCTACTAAATGGTAGCTCAGTTTATGGATAACAGGAAGATGGAGTAATGAAGCAGAGGCTGAGGCTGCTTTTTCACTGATGTTCTGTGGCAGCTCCAGACATGTGCAGTAACTGGTATTAGAGCAGATGAAGGAAGATTTAAGCAAAAAGATCTAACCGTCTTGGAGAAAGAATATTATTTTCTCCATAGAAAACAAATGCCATTCACCACAATGTCTAGCAGGTCTAGCAGGAGTGACATTGAATGCATTGAGGAAAGATAAAGGGGGAGAAAAAAAATTAAATGCAAGTTTTCATAGTAATAAGCTCTTCCTTTTCCAAAAAGTCAAACAAAGAGGAATTTTAACATGAATATTCATTACGGTCTGTGAAAATGTTTCACAAATTACTCAATGCAGCCAAAACATTTGTATTCCATGTAGGTTTGTAACTATCTTTTGATCTGAAGAAGATATGTTGCATTTAATTCTAAATACCCTTTTCATTCCTTTTTGAAAATAAAGAGTATCCTGAATATGTTAAAATGTCCCTTTCAGTACTTTCCAAAATACTTAAGGTTCAAAATGTATAGATTCAGAATATATATAATTTTTTTTCCTGGATATATATAATATATTCAGAATATAATATATATATATAGGCTCAATTATATACACAAGGTTCAGAAATAAAAAAATAAATGGTAAAAAGGTATAAAGAAAATGAGCAACTTCAAATACATTAGCTTCATCAGCTGCAATATTCTCTGGATTTAAAATTTTTCTACAATTGAAAATTTGAAATCAATATTACATCATGGACATTTTTTTTGGGGGGGGGGAGAACTCTGAAACTCTGAAGACTTTAAGGGAAGGGCAAATAACTCTGTCTACATAGATACACAAGTAAATATAATCCAAAGGCCTATAACAGGACCAAGAATTCCCTGCCTGCAGGCTCTCGCATCCCTAGCCAAAGACTGCGTAATTTGAGAAAGTTGGGTGTTATCATCTCCTTTTTATGAATCGGAGGCACCAAGGGAATAGTTTATGATCTTCTGATAAGAGATATATGCTGGTATACTAATGAGTCCTGAAAGCTGTATAAGCATTGACAGGGAGAGCACTCTTACCTGCTGTTGGATGTGTACCGAAGTGACTGAACAGGTCTGTACTAGTATATTAAAAAAATATCTGGGAGTATTCATCCATATTATTAAAACTAAAACTAAAAACAAAAACAAAAAACAAAACCAAAACCAAATTAAAAACCCAACTTTTAGTGTAGTCCCTGGCAGAGTTTTGGCTTATGTTGACTGGCATTATACTGAAGAATTTCCTGGTATTTTTGAGACATCATAGTCCAGGAGCCCAGTGGATGCAGCAGAACTTGCATGCAGCCGCTCTCCTTCCAAGGCTGAAGTGGTTTATGAGCGTGGTTTCAGGCCAATCCATTGGCTCTGTGGCTGGGGTCTTCTCTGGGCAAACTGAATTTACATGCAAAGACATTTCTCCCAAGTTCTGATGGAGCTGGGCAAGTAGATGTCTGGTGGGTGCCTATATATTCATATGATCTCCACATCATTCAGCTGGGAGGCGAAGCATTACAAAAGGGTATTTTGGGGAGGTGCAAGTTGTGCCCATCACTTCAGCATTTCAGAGCAGTTTTAATGCTATTGCCTTTTCTCTTATTTCAATATTTGAAGTTGTGTCAATTAAAGCACATGAACAAAACTTCTGTACTCCTTTTTCTAGAACATTTATTTCAAAACTGACAGTAACCTGACCAGGGTTGTCTAAATAGTATGGATTTATATGACAAACAATGTCACTTTAATTAAGGATAACTGACACACAGAGATGTCATGGAAATCAGCACATGACTGCAGAAGAGTTATCAACTTAATCTGGCATGACAAAACTTACAGTTCAATCAGGGGTAGCAGACTGATTTTGAATTTTCTGGTTGGATGCACATATTACAGCTGTGTGTTGGGTCCATCCTGGGTGCTGACTAGCCTCTTTTCCCCTTTCACTACTACACACAAAGGAAATTAAGACATATACCCAAAAATAAAGTGTAGCACACCCAAGCAGGTAGTTCCCAGTATTGGTGCCCCATGTGAGGCCCTTCAGATGATGAGACTGAGTGTAATGAGGGTGGCAGCGGTGATGGCTGTGCCGGGGGATGTTTGAAACAGTAACGGCAGTGACCCAACGTAGCAGAGACAGGCGGGGATAGCCTGCGATCCAGATCATGTTGAGATAGGCGGGAAGAGCCTGGGGATCTGGATCAGACACCGGTAAAGGTGAGCCGTTGGGGTCAAAGAGAAGGAAGCCTGACTGCTGTGGAGTTAAGTGACTGAGGGTAATGGGCAATAGCAGCGGAGTAGACATGGCAGCAGCCTGCAGTGGCGGCAGGTCCAGAGCGGGTCCGGCCAGACAGTGGTGATGGCTTTGCTGGGGGAAGGTGCAGGAGCAGCTCCCGCCATTGCTGCTGCTGCTCGGCCTGGTGGTATTCTTGCCAGTGTTTACATGCTCATTGAAGGTGTCTCCAGTTGAAGAAGAAATGGGTCACCACAAGGATGTTAAGAATTTTTTCAGGACACAGAATGATGTGTTAGTGCTGTATTCTAGATCTGCTGCTGCTGAAAGCTCACTCAGGTTACTCTCCAGTGATACCCAAGAGATGAAAGGACAAGGCACTATAAGTTCATCAGAGCCACCCTCTGAAGAAATCAAAATCCCAGATGCTAAGAAAGCAGATAAGAAGAAAGGTGATCAACCTGCAGAAGATGAAAAGCCCAAGATAAAAGTGAAGAAGGAATATGAGTATGAGTTCAGGGACAAGTTGTCCGAATTGTATGAAAAGTTTATTTGTAAAAAGTTTGTGATGGTTGACAAAACATGGGGTATGAAACATTAAAAAGGGGGGCGGGGGGGGGGAAAGAGGTTTTGTAGAGGAATTATAGAGGACTGTATGAAACAATTATTTGTAAAAATGTTGTAATGATTGTTACAAACATAAGGTATGAAATGTGAAAAAAGAAGAAAAAAAAAGGGAATTGTAGAAGAATGAAGCTGGGGTAATTAGCATTGATAATATACAGCTGTGGGTTGACTTGGGGTGGTGGGTTGGCCAATGTAGATAAGGTGCAGCTGTGGCTGGTTAAGTGGTTGAGTCAATGAAGAGAGAGCAGCTGAGGAAGAAGCAGGGAGAGAGAGAAGCAGAGAGAAGAAGCGCCTGGAGTGAGGTGAGGAGAAGGCAGCAGAGGGACTGGCACAAAGAGTATGCTGATATGAGATGGTAAAAGACCTTGTTGTAGCTTGATAGTTTGGAGAGTGCTGCGACAGCCAGTGTAGATGACAGAGTGACCAGGAGTTTTCTCTGTGCCCCAGGCAAAAACACCCAGAGTCATTGGGTCACACAGGGAACCTTATAAATGGTCTGCATCTTCAGCATTTAATATCAAATGGTAAGGCCAGAAAAGGGCAAAAATAAGATCAGAAGATGTCCCTGCTTCTGTCAGATCAAGACAAAATGTTTCATGCATGACTCTGGACTTCTTTATTATTTATAGCCATCAGCCAAAGGAATAAGCAATTTGGAATGCAAAGTGCTTAACAACTACTGTACGGTTTTGCTATGTTTTTCATCCTTTTCCTCCCCTACCCTCTCATTTTACTTTATCAGTGTGGGAGTGCTCATACCTGAGAGTGTGAAATGCAGTCAGAGTATTCCAAGTTCATGCCATGAATGAATGTGGAATATACCAGGAATTCACCTGTTAACATGTGGTGACAACTGCTCAAAACTTTTGTGATAAGAAATCAATAAAAAATTATATTGCTAAGATATTGTTTTGATATTCCTCTGTTTCAATTTTAACCTAACATTTGGACTGAGAGATATTCAGTAACTAGAAGCTGAAAATCTAACCTACAATTACAATAAAGAACATAGGTCCCTCTGAATGGGCTTTAATGCTAGTCCCACAAATACAGCTGAGAAGACAAGACTTACTTTATCTTACTTAAAACATTTGCAATGAAGATATGGTTATATGTTAGCCTGATCACCTTGGATTTTCCTTATTAAAAAAAGGAAAGAAGCAGGAACTTTCTGGGCATCTCATCTGATCTATCTTGAATGCCTTATTGAAAATGAAATGAATTCTGTACTGGAAATATATAGATTGATAGGCATTAATAAAAGGGGGAATCCAGAGGAGTATCTTCATTTCAGCAATAGAAATTCACAATACATAGAGGTATCACCTGTATGTTGATGCTTGTGTTAATTTAAATAAATCAAAGAAAGCTATAATAGACAACCACTTACACCCACACGATAATAGACCCATAGAATCATTCAGGTTGGAAAAGACCTTTGAGACCATCAAGTCCAACCATTAACCCAGCATTGCAAAGCCCACCACTAAGCTATGTCCCTAAGCAACACATCTATGCATTTTTTAAACTCCTCCAGGGATGGTGATTCCACCACCTCCCTGGGTGGCCTGTTCCAATGCTTGACAACACTTTTGGTGAAGATTTTTTTTTTTTTTTTTTTTTCCCTAATATCCAATCTGAACCTCTCCTGGAACAACTTGATGTCATTTCCTCTTGTCCTGTCTGTTGTTATCTGGGAGAAGAGACCTACCTAGACCTGTCTACAACCTCCTTTCAGGTAGTTGTAGTGAGCAAGAAGATCCCCCCTGAGTCTCCTCTTCTCTAGGCTAAATAACCCCTGCTCCCTCAGCCAATCCTCATAAAACTGGTGTTCCAGACCTTTCCCCAGCTGAAGAACTTGATGGTGAAAACTACATGTATTCTAGTCTTGAATTTCAGTTTGCCAATGTAACACGGCATGAGATCGTCAAAGACTTCCCAGTGTTTCTTCCATACAGTGGACTTTTGCGCTTCAAATACATGCTGTGCAGACTTAAATTAGTATTTGGTAACAACAGTTTTGACAACAGTGGAGGATTTGCATGAATGAAATGAAGTCGTGTGGTGGTTCCTTGAATTGCTTTAACTGATATATGTGAGGTACAAACAAGAAGCTGAAAATAGGAAAGCTCTTATCTTCACCAGACATCCAAATAGGTGCTGATGTAGAAATAATTGCATGGAACAGAAGCCCCTACAGGAAAAGGAGAACAAGCTAAAGCTGCTTGTTACAACATCTAATTAAGAAAAAACAATCTAATCCACATCTCCCTGAAAACAGCTTGACCCAACAATTAAAAAAAAAAATATCTTGGTTTAGCATTCCAGACAGGTTTTAGACTACAAAATAAACCTTTCCTGCAGGAGGGCTATATCATGCAAGATACCCTTTGACTTCTTATCCTAAAGGAACTGCAGGCAAAGTTCATGATACATATCATGAAATTTCCAGGAAGCATGAAGACCTGAGAAGATAGCCAGGACTAGACACTTTGGTCAAAGCTACTCAACCAGCCTTTGCCACCGAACAGGCTAATGACAGGACAGAAGTGACTCATTCATCACCGCAGTAACATTTGCCTGGTACAAAACAGGAGAAGTTGGATTGACATCACAAAGGTTGTTTGCTTATGCATCACTTGCCTGTCATTATGTTCTCCCTTTGATGGATTATTCCATTAAGTGGGACAGAAATAGCATTGACGTCACAATTCACATCTGGTACTGTAATCATTTGTTTATCTACTATTTTCAGGTGAGAAGGAAACCCAAAAAAAGTGTTCATCTTACACAAAGCATCACCAGTTATTTCCTTCAACCTCAAGCTCTTCTTCAAAAACAGTGAAATAGTGTACATACAAACCATTCATAACTTCTGTCAGCTCAATGGAGAATTCAGATTCTTCAGTGGAGCTGTAGGAGGAAGTTCACAGACTGCTAACCTGAAAGGAAGATCTTGCAAATTTTCAGCACAGACCTCCCACCAACACACAGAGTTCACACCACCCCACAGCATTCTCAACGCAGAACGGGAGGGAGCAGGCACACAAGCTTAATGTCAGTGGATGACAAGGGCTAAAATCTGGAAATTAACAATTGTCCAGATGATAACCAAACCACAGAAGTAACCATATGCACTAGGCACAGTTCAGAAGCCAGTATTTTCAGAGCGCTTCTCTTGAAACAGTATGACAGCCTGCAATTCAATGGAAAGAGAAAACGTTTGCTGCTTTTTTAAGTCTCTTGAAGGGGAAGAAGGTATCTGTACAAGGTACATAACCATTATAGTACAGTCAGGTTGAAAAGCTTCTTACCTTTTAGACATTTACCTGGGCAACTAGGACTTCTTCAGGTCCTTGCACAAATTCAAACCTAAGCACTGATCTACTAGATAGTGGGATTACCTACATTAACTCTTGTTTTATCCATGGTTGTTCTCAGTTTCTAATTTGTTATTTGTTACTTGTTATCTGGTTAGGAATAAATCACTCAAAACAATGAAGCTAATATCACACTCATGATTTTATGTCAGAGAAAGGACTATATTCCCCTCCATGTGATGCAGAACTGGAGTTTAGCAGTGGAGAGCACCATGCATGCATACTGTGACATAGGAAGGCAGAAGCTCTCCTACATGATTTTTGTGTCCTACATGTCTTCACTTACTTATTTCTAAACCATTCTTTTCAGTTCTCCTCTTTTTAACGTACTGTAGTTGCTATCATTATGCTTCTGAAAGAATAAACTCCTTAAAATTGTATTCAGTACCCTTGCCTGCACCTAAGTAGTGCTATAAGTACCATTCCCACACTCCTCCACCCAGTACTACCTCCAATATAACCTAGTTAATATTCTAGCTATAGGTGTAGCCATATCTAAAGAATGGGAATATCTTAAGTTCTTAAAATCTGACCATTTTGAATAGACTTGACACCAGATATTATCACCATACCTTGTGTAAATTGTTTTGTATCCACAGAGACACACAGAAGAAAAAGAGGACTTGTTAAGGCAGGATAGTGATGTGGGCCTGAAATTGTTGGAAGTTTGCAAAACATATTGGGAAGCATACATTCATGTCCTAGTTTTATTTTATAACAATTCTTCAGATCTTATTTGTGTGCTGCTGGGTTTCATTCTCTGCAATCATACCCACTCTGATGATATCCCTAGGCTTCACAAGGGACACTCATTTCAATGCTCTTTATGTTGACCTCACTGCAGCCTTATGCATAGCAATTAGATCATGATTACAAATGTTCATTTTTTTGTATTTTAAACATCTTTTGTGTAGGATCATACCTAGAATTAATTTTATTGGGTGGGGGTTTGTGCTTTTTGTAAGAAATACAGTATTTCCAAGGCAGTTACTGTTTCCTCATTAAGAGGGAATCTCTGTGGTCTTTGCCTTACTGACACATTGCAGGAAATTATGCATCACAGTTTTACCTTGCTATACTGAATCAAGTAAGTGTCTTGACTTCTGAAAAGTAAAGTTACTAGAACAATGATGAAAACTAATGTTTTGTCTCCAGGGTCACAATCATCCAATTATGAAACTGGCAAGAGCACACAGGAGGTTTAAGTAGTTACACAAACATCTGGAATGAATAATTTGGGTCCTGAGAGTGGAGTATTTGGAAACAACTTCCAAAGATCCCTTCCAAGCCTGGTATTTTATGGTCTAATTCTATAAAAATTAATCATTTAGTGTTTTAAAAAAAGAAATCACAGCCACCTTCAACATTCTTGGTAGATGCTTAGATAGGCAAAAGAAGCAGCCATTCGTTATGCTTTGATCCTGTTGCGTGTCACTACAAATGTCTTTATTGCTTGAATGTCACTGGCCACTAAATGTTTAACTCAATTGCCTCTATACAGAGTCCTATCTTGTGTTTAATTAGCTCCTCATATGCAGAAATGGCTTAGAAAGACAGATGGTCTAAAACTGTAACAACCTACATGGAGAAATTACAACTACATTGTTGTCTACTACTCACGTATCAAGCCACCTATAAATGTCAGCATAATCCAAAGCTCGCTGTTTATTGTCTGATCTTGACCTACTTTCCTGACTATTCTTATTTCCAGCAAATATTTTGTCTTTTATATGATTAAATGATGAACATAAGGATGATAAAATGTTTAAATGGAGCAAACGAACAGAAGAGCATGCACTATACTCCTGTTTGTATTTGATATATCATGCAAGACAAAATATAAAAATAAATACAAAGGATGCATAGTTGATGATGCTTTGATACAGAGGACTCCATTAGTGCACTGCCTTCTAAGAACATTAATTTTTCCAAAGCCAAATAAATCAGAACATTGCAGTTTAAGAGTTTTGGTTTGTTAATTGAAGAAAGATTCATTATGCAGTTGTATTCACAAGAGTACAATAAAATTGCAGTCCACGTAGGATGTTTCTGAATAAATTCCTACCTCCACTTGAAGCACTGTTATGGATGCCAGGACACCGAGTATTCCTGCTTGTAAAATAGTTCATGTATTAATTAGTTTTATTATCTATTTTCCAATGTTGGGATTAAAACAAATTAGTAATGATGGCGAAATGCACAAAACTGATGCTATACCTAGCTGGAATACAATGCCTAATGGGTGTCGCCTCTGCAGAAAAGCTCTTTGTTTGAATTGCCTAAATATTTGGAGGGATTTAAAATCATAGAAACGTAGAATCATTCAGACCTTTAAGATCATCGAGTCCAGCTGTAAACCTAACACTGACATTTCTTATAATTACTTATCATAAAATATCTCAAGGCGGAAGTGATCCATAAGGATCACTTGAGTCAGCTCCCTGCTCCTTGCAGGACTACCTAAAACTAAACCATATGACTAAGAGTGTTGTCCAGATGCTCCCTGAACTCTGACAGGCTTGCTGCTGTGACCACTTCCCAGCCTGTTCCAGTGCCTGACCACCCTGTCAGTGAAGAACCTTTTCCTAAGGTCTAATCTGAACTTCCCCTGGCTCAGCTTCATTCCATTTCCTTGTGTCCTATCACTGGCCACCAGAAAGAGGGTACCAGCACACACACCCCACACACCCCACTGCCCCCCTTGAGGAAGTTGTAGACTGCCATGAACAGCCTTCTCTTCTCCAAGATGAACAAGCCAAATTACTACAGCCACTCATTGTAATCTTAAGTCTTGCACTTGAGGCCTTTCATCATCTTGGTCACTCTCAACTAGACACACTCTAATAGTTTGATGTCCTTCTTATATTGAGATGCCCAAAACTGCACACAGGACTCGAAGTGTGGCCACACCAGTGCAGTGAAGTGTGGGACAATGACCTCCCTGCTAGCTGTGCTGTGCTTGATGCATCCCAGGACACAGCGGGCCCTTTTGGCTGTCGTGGCACACTGTTGACTAGAGTCAACTTGCCATCAACCCAGACCCCCAGATCTTTTTCTGCAGGGCTGCTCTCATTTCATCCATAATCCTACCCACTATGGAATACCCCTTGACCACAAAAAAAGGTCTTTATGAAAATATATGGAATTCTTACATTTCTCATTTTCCACTAATACTAGTACAATCAGCAAAACTGAAAATAAGCTTTTCAGATAGAAGAAAAAAAAATTCTTTTAAAAATGTTATTTCTTAAAGACGAATAAAAACATGAACAGTTATATGAAAATGAAGGAAAAATTTGAAAAAAACTGTTATTTTGAGAATTGCAGCATGTAGATTTATGGATCATTTAAATCCATTTTGGAATTAATTTTCTCTCTGCAGTTTTAAGGTTCATCTGGATTTTACCTGATAATTGTGTGAATATGCAAGTGATCTATAGTACAATTTGGGGAATGGAGTCTCTAATTGCGTTTCTAAAAATAATCTTTAACTAGAGTCAACACAGTTGCTGTGTATCCAAGTCCCAAGTAGGGACTGAACTTAACATTTGTGAAACCATTTCTCAATTACCGACTGTAAAATTTAACATGTTAACTATGTAATCGTACATTAATTAAATATACAATGAGAAAACAATGGCATATTTTGAGCTTAAACTGAACATCAACTTCCAGAGTCATATTTCTTTCTTTCACAGGTACTTTGAGTGATGATAACAGTACAATTTCCTAGTTCTTAATTCTATTTAAACAAATGGTGAACTCCTATCTTATTACACTCCCTGAAACACTTTACATGAAGCTAAAAGAGCAATTAATGTTTTCCATATTGGAAACTTCAGGCATATAATGATAATGTGCTTCCAGTAACTTAAAGATATGGTCTATAAATAAAACATGCATTTAATAGAGGCAAAGTAGGCAGAGACACAGAAGCTCTCTTGCTTTCTAACATTAAAAGGATACTAAACATTTTAGCAATAAGCTTAGGCTGAGTAATAACTAAAATGCACCGAAAACTGACCTTTCTCCTTTATACAGGAAATTCTTTTCATGAAGGGGTTTTGTGTCACTGCAAATAGGGAATGCTGGAGCAGTTGGCACAGGAAAGTGCCTGACATTAGGCAAAAAGCAATTCCTTGTGAAGAAGCAAACCTATATAGCATATAAGGAATTATTTGCTATTTTCTCTAATTATTACTTTTTTTTTTTTTTTTTTTTTTTTGGTGGCAATTAAGATTCCAAGTTGCTATAAATAGATATTGTAAAAGAAAATAATCTATAGTCTTTTAAACAGATTTTAAAGCATCAACCTACATCGATAACTTAGAGAAGTTATATTCAACAAGAAAAAATTCTCTTTTTTTTGCTCCATGTAGAAAATCTGAGGACTTCACATTTCTCCTGAGGTTCTTTCATTTTGAGAAACTCATGGGGAAACAAACAGACAAAGAAAGAAGGTGTTTTCCCATAAAATCCTCATCTTCAATAATTAAAAAGGTCCCAAAACATATGAGGATTTCTTCACTTATTGGCCCTTGAAAATTTACTTTTCACTTCCTCATAGTTCTACCCCACATCATACTGTTTAAGTACATTCACATGCTATTTACTTTTCATTATAAACCACATCTTTACTGATGCTAAATAATATTTTATTAGGAAATGTATTTAAATAGTAACAAGTAAATTTTATTGGTTTATGGCCTCATGAAATACTGAGATTACAACTATTTTGAGATTACTAATTAAGTCCAGAACTGAGATGTCTACTAATTAACTTTCTAAATATATTGAGCCACATTAATTTCTCAGACAACTCTATTGATTAGAATATCCAGTGGAGATGAATTTTCTCCATTTATCCAGCTTCACATCTGGAACAAATAATACTGGCATGAATGAGTCACTTGATTTCATTGGTAACATCCAAGTAACATACCCCTGTGTATCTCTGTGTGGGAATTTATTTGCAACTCATCCTACTGAAGTCAGAGAAAAGATATTTATATACCAGAACTCTTAAAAAGGCAATGTGTTAGGGTGAGTAACTTTTTTTCATAATTGATCATGCAGTGAAGTGCGGAGGAAATATGGATGTAACCTTCAAATTTTTTACCCACCAAATAAAAAGTGAGTCTTAAGGCAGAAGATGATAGTGTTCGGTATGCCACAAAGGACACTAATCGAGCATATTCATGTTCAGGAGACAGGGGACACACTTCAGGGGACAGTTCTTCTACCCTTCAGTATTCATTCGCCAAGAGGCCAACATGGAGCTCCCAAGCTTAAAAAATTAGCTGTTCACTAAATATCTATTTAAAGAAGAAAAAAAGAAAAAAAAAAAGCTTAAATCACAATTAAAATAATAGTTCCCAATTTATAAACAAAATAGCAAATACTTATTTTCCTAATTTTTGACAGAAGGAATTTAGGTATGGATTTTCACATGGTTGTATATATGTTTTAAATAATTCTTTTCACTGAAGAGCTCATTTTCACTATTTTTCCTGGGAAAGGTATGGTTAATGTGGAAGGAAATGGATTAATATAAGATCTTGCATCCTTTCTTTTCCCATATTTTCTGAAGAAAAAGACACAGGCCATCCACATTAAATTTAAATATATTTTTTTTCTTCCACAAAGACTTCTTGTCTGTTAACTGCAGTGGTGTGTGACGTGTGTGTGAAAGAGGGAGGGAGATTGATGAGCAACAGACTTATTTTATCATACACTCCCTAGACCTTTTTGTGCAATGCATTGATTATTAAAGCAGGTCAAGGACTATGTAATTTATTTACTTGTTTTCACACACACTTTTTTATACCATTTTTATTTAATTTAATTTAGTTCACCTTGATTTTTTAAACAATCACATTAATGAGTTAATCATCAGTTAAGACTAAGGTTTGATGTAACATTTTTCCTTTCTGCTCCCATTTTCACTCTTTTATAATGCAAGAAATAAAAGGAATGCCACATAGTTTTAATTTCATTTACCCTCTAAGCTCTGTGTGGGTGGAATTTATTGAGATTGCGGGGGGGGGGGGGGGGGGGGGAGGAGGAGCGCCAATCACAGCTGTTCTCAGCAAAAGAATAGTTACTCTAAAATATTTAGAAAAAAAGGAAACTATTTTCTTTTTGAGAGTGTTTATAAGTGTTGTAATTGATACAGGAAGATAAGAGAGGGGAGAAAGGCAAACCAATGCAAAATAAATACAAATAAATAAATACTTTTTTCTTCTTGAAGGGATGACAGTTCTGCCCACATGATCCTCTAACATCGCTGATTAGCTATATTATTTTTTTCTGCAGATGCATATTCTTTCAGATCAACAAGGAGTTCACAAGTATAATGCTACTTGTCACACAATATTACAATCAGGAATTCTTTACTCACCAGTACTTCTCCCTGGTGATCCAGTTTTGGTACCATTAATGCAGCAGATACCTCAGACTCCTCTACTGATGTTTCAGACAAAGACAGCCAAGTAGCGTGTTTCTAGTGAACTTTGTCTTCACTTAGCTGGGATAGAAAGAAAAAGCACTATCAATGTCAACTGCATGATCACTTGTGTTCCGTGTCCTTCTATATTCCAGAATTTTTTTGCAATAAGTTGTCCCTGATTGCACCGGGTAACATTTTTGTCAGAATTTACAAAAGCAGCTATAGATACTCTACAGGCTGACCAGTTAGAGTGAGTTTGAAATAGTTTCACTGGCAATCCATACCATGCAGAGAAATGCAGGAAAATTCCTGTAGCTTCTGGGAAACTTCTGAGACTGATGTGAGTGAATCAATAAGTCGCAGGAACTAACCAATCTATGCGGCCAGCTGTGAATGCTTGTCTGCATTTCTCTGAGGTTTCCAGAGTACCTTTGCATGCTCATTTAAATTAAATCTTTCCTATGTTCTTCACATCCTTTTTTTTTTTTTTTTTTTTTTTTTTTTAATGAATTGCAAAGTGACAGACTCAAGTTTCAGTTGGCTGCTTTCATAGATTCCCTGTGTCACTCTGGAGAAGCTTAATTTCTTTGCTTGTAAAATAAGGACATTATTTGCTACTTCCCTTCTTTACGTGGTTTGGCTGTGTTGGAACAAAGGGTTGACTTTGGACTTTGAAAACATCTCATACATTAGGGACCCTGTGTCAGTCTATGTACTGCTACCATAGAAATAACATGGTGGCTTCCTTGATTCTTGTGTTTGACTTGATTTCAGGTGTGTGTTATATTTCTGTTCCATTTCTGAACTGCTTTATAAAAACCGTCCTTACATTTGCCCATAATTTTCTATTCCATCCAGCTGGATAGATTCTGCTCTATTCCAAGGGCCATAAACATAACACCCTGGAAAACCCTTTGTGTGTATTTTTAATGTTTTAGTCTCTATGGATATAAACCAATTTGCTGGTGTTATCATACTGTCTTTTGATTGAAGCAGAGACTAATTAAGTTAGTTATATAATTATTATTCTAAAGACTCTCCTTGTATGCCTCATCTGCCTTTATGTTGCTGAAAAAGACATTTTCTTGTCTACATTTTTGCTGCCTGAGCAAATATAAATGTGCTCCTTAGGTCAGCTAACACCAAATACAATTTTTCTAAGTTAATGAGTGTAGGGAAAAAAAAAAAAAAAAAAAAAAAAGAAAAAAAAAAGAAGAGAGAAAGAGAAAACTTGCCAGAACCTACCTACA
Organism: Falco naumanni; assembly: GCF_017639655.2. NCBI lineage: Eukaryota > Metazoa > Chordata > Aves > Falconiformes > Falconidae > Falco > Falco naumanni. Next base: position 80,741,293 of record NC_054080.1, read on the forward strand.
TATAAACATATCTCCTAGCCCACTCAGTAAGCCATGTGGATTTCTCAGGGTCTCTTTCATTAACCTGAACAAAACCATTAAGATCTATATAGAGACCGCATATCTGCATTCTCTCTTGCTGTAAACTGTCCTGGGACAGAAGCGCATTAATACCTGTTCAGAGGCAAGGGATGGATTCTTCTGGGATTACTGATGTTCCGTATGAGACAGAGTCATCTCTGCCATCTTTAGACATCACTAAGCCATCCAATCTAAACTAAACAAAGAACCTCGTTAGAGTTTGAATCAAAAGAGAAAAATGAGTAATGATGCTCATGTGTGTAGCTTGTTTAAGGAAACTAAATCAAATAAACCAGTGAAGATGGACAGAATTAAGGAAAATGAATCCACTTTACTCCGTGAAATAAATACCAACATTTCAGAGCTAAGCATTGGCTCTTTTCTAACTGTGAATATGGACTCTCCGACACATAGTGCAATAGAGCAGACACCTGTAATTTGCTTTGGTAACATATATATCAAAGGACTTCAACAGTTCTACAGTTCTTTCAGAGTACAGAAAACTTCTGAGGATTTCTTTAGGGATCATTTTCTGAGAACTTGTGGTGCTTGGCTGCTGCTGGTGAGCGCTGCATTTTGAAGATTTCTGTAGGGTTTTGTTTCTGGCAGTTTTAACAGCTTCTGTTGGCTGTTTCCTATTTAAGAAATGCCTACACCTTTTGCCTTCAACTGACTGAAGCCCAGGAAGTGTCAAGCGGCGATTCAGTTGGGCTTGGACAGCAGCTCTATGACCGAAGGGCAAGAGGAAGTTCAAAGATATGCACCAGTAGTTGCAACAAGGGGACGAGGGGGCCCAGAATCTCCACTTAAGGCTGGGTAAGGAGTGTTGTGGTGCCCCACTGTGCAGTAACCAACACCAGCTAGAGCAACTGACATGGCACATCAGAGTCCTCCTCCAAAAGAGAGGTCCTGAGGGAGAATGCTGCCATGCAGGCTGGCAGGAGGACCTGGTGCTCCTCCCGTGAGCTGAGACCCAACTGAGGAGGTCTCACCTGTGGGAGGTGTGCTTTGGCTGAAGTGCTGGGTTGCTAGGTAAAAACTATTAGGACTGGTAAGGGGACTGTATGCCATCAGGAAAGGTCAAAAAGGGATCAACAAGGTCTTTGCAGATACCTTAAAGAGCCAAGAGTCCAAGTCAATATTTAACGCAAAGGAGGTTAAATATTGGAACAGAGTCCCAGGGAGGCTGGGATCTGCAGCTTTGAAAATATTAAAAATTTGATTCGTCAAGGCCCTGAGCAACCCATTTTATTAGCACCTGCTTTGCACATGTGGTTGGACTAGATGATCTGTCTTAGCCCTTTCAAATCTACAGGTTTCATGAACCCTTTTCACTTTCTAGTATTTTCATTGTGGAATCAAAGGGGAAGCCATGCATAGACAAAACTAGTAGTCTTGCAGTAATACCCATCAGGCTGTGCTGGTTTTTTCTGGGGTAGAGTTAATTTTCTTCGTAGTAGCTAATACCAGGCTACGCTTTGGACTTGTGCTGGAATCAGTGCTGATAAATCAGAGATGTTTGGTTACTGCTGGGCAGGGCTTACACAGACCCAAGACCTTTCTGCTTCTCACCCCACCTTAACAGTGAGCAGGCTCAGGAGGCACAAGAAGTTTGGAGGGAGACACAGCTGGGACAGCTACCTCAACTGACCAAAGGGATATTCCATATCATATGACATCAGCTCAGCATATAAACTTGGGGGAAAGCTGGTGGGGGATCAGTCAGTTGGAAGTGAGTAATTGTTTTCATTGGCATCACTTGTCTTCCCTGGGTTTTATTTCTTCTATTTTCCTTTTCATTAAAGTTGTAATTTTATTTGTATTTATTTATTTTATTTTATTTTATTTTATTTTATTTTATTTCATGTACTAAACTGTTCTTATCTCAAACCATGAGTTTTCTCACTTGTACCTTTCCAACTCTCTTCCCCCATCCCACTAGGAGGCGGAGGGGGCGAGTGGCTGTGTGGTACTTAGTTTCTGTCTGGCTGGGATTAAACCATGACACAGGCTATGTTGCTTCCCGCCTGCCCCCAATAAAAAATAAAATTAACATTTTTTTTCAATTTGTCCTTGTTTTTATCACCCCGAGGTATTTCAGCAGCCAAAATTTCCTGCATGTGTTCTTGCAGATAGCAAACTAATCTCATTCCTGAGACTCCTTGGAAAGCTAGATGATCTTTTATAGATGTGCGTTCATGCTTGAAGGCTTTTCAAGAGATTGAACACAAACTGGTATGATGAGAAATCAGAGGAACCCACTATTCTCCTGTCAGACTCCTGATAAAGCAAAACTGAAATCCCTAACAGTTGCTGCCTGTACAGTATCAGCCCATCACCTAGTTTCAGTTAAAATTGGTCTGAGTTGAACTGGGAATGGATTTATTAAAGATTGAAGTTATCAAACAGAATGGTGATGAGAGCCTTAGAGGTCCTTAGGGAAAGCATGTAAAGTACTGTAAATCACCCCATAAGATGAATGAAAAATATTTAATTAGGAATGGGCACTATTTAATGTAAGAGGGAGGGCAAAATTCCTACAGTCATAATTTAATGAGCTCTACAGTGATCTTCCTTAACCCTGCAAGAGAAATCAGACACACAACTGTGAAAGATTGTAACTGGGAAAAGACAACTGAGCTTGGCTACCTTTAGTTACAGTCAGATAGTATCACAGAATCATAGAATCAAAAACCATTTAGGTTGGAAAAGACCTTTGAGATCATCAGGTCCAACCATTAACCCAGCACTGCCAAATCCATCACTAAACCACGTCCCTAAGCACCACATCTATGCATTTTTTAAACACCTCCAGGGATGGTGATTCCACCACCTCCCTGGGCAGCCTGGTTCAATTCTTCACAACCCTTTCAGGGAAGAAATTTTTTTGAACATTCAATCTAAACCTCCTCTAGCATACCTTGAGACTGTTTCATCTTGTCCTATCGCCAGTTATCTGGGAGAAGACACTGACCCCACCTGCCTACAGCCACTTTCCAGGTAGCTGTAGAAAGCAAGAAGGTTCCCCCCCAAGTTCCCTCCAGACTAACAGCCACAGTTCCCTCAGCCACTCCCCATAAGACTTGTTCTCCAGACCCTTCACCAGCTTCATTGCCCGTCTCTGGACACGATCCAGCACCTCAAGGTCTGCCTGGGAGCAAGGGGCCCAGAACTGAACACTGGACTCAAGGTGCAGCCTTGTCAGTGATCAGTACAGGGGAACAATCACTTCCACTGATCTGCTGGCCACACTGTTTCTGGTACCCACCAGGATGCTGCTGGCCTTCTGGGCCACCTGGGCACACGGGGGGCTCATGCCCAGCCAGCTGCCGACCAGCCCCCCCAGGCCCTTTCCCCCCAGGCAGTTCCCAGCCCCCTGCCCCAGCCCACAGCGCTGCGGGGGGCTGGTGTGACCCACGGGCAGGGCCCGGCACTGAGCCTGGTTGACCCTCACACAACTGGCCTGGGCCCATCGCTCCAGCCTGCCCAGACCCCCCTGCAGAGCCTCCTGCCCTCCGGCAGATCAACACTTCCCCCCAGCTTGGTGTCATCTGCAGACTGACTGTGGGTGCCCTTGATCCTGTCATCCAGAACATCAATAAAGACTTTAAACTGGACTGGCAGCAATACCTAGGGAACACCACTTGAGACCAGCTGACAGCTGGATGTAACTCAATTCACCACCAGTTTTTGACCCAGCGCAGAGTACACCCGTCCAAACCATAAGCAGCCAGTTTCTCCAGGAGATGCTGTGGGAAATGGTGTCAAAGGCTTTACTAGAGTTCAGGTAGACAACATCCATGGCCTTTTCTGCATCCACTAGGAGGGTCATCTTGTCATAGAAGGAGATCAGGTTCATCAAGCAGGACCTGCCTTTCATAACCCCATGATGAATAGTCCTGATCCCCTGGTTGTCCTGCAAGTCCTGTGGGATGGTGCTAAGGTTGATCTGCTCCATCACCTTCCCTGGCACCAAGGTCAGGCTGACAGGCCTGTAGGTCCCTGGATCTTCCTTCCTGCCTGTCTTGCAGATGGGTGTTACGCTGGTTAACCTCCAGTCAACTGAGACCTTCCGAGTTAGCGAGGACTGTTTATAGATTATGAGAGTGGCTTGGTGAACTCCTCCACCAGCTCCCTCACTACTTGGGTGGATCCCATCTGGCCCCATAGACTTGTGCACATCTAACTGAAGAAGCAGGTCACTAACAGGTTCCTCCTGGACTGTGGGGACTCCATTCTACTCCCTGCCCGTCTTCCAGCTCAGGGGGCTGGGTTCCCAGAGGGAAGCTGGTCTTGCTATTAAAGGCTGAGGCAAAGAAAGCATTAAGTTCCTCAGCCTTTTCCCCCTCCTTTGTGGCAATGTTCCCACTGCATCCAATAAAGGATGCAGATTACCCTTGGCCCTCTTTTTTTTTCTAATGTATTTATAAAAGCGTTTTTTGTTATCCTTTACAGCAGTGGCCAGCCTGAGCTCTAGCTGGGCTTTTGCCTCTCTAATCTTCATCCTGCATAACCTTGCGATGTTTATTGTCCTGCAGTTGCCCGCCCCTTCTTCCAAAGGTAGTAAACTCTCCTGTTTCCCCTGAGTTCCAGCCAAAGCTCTCTGCTCAACCAAACTGGTCTTCTCTCACACCATCTCATCTTTTGGGAAAGGGAACAGCCTGCTCCTGTGCCTTGAAGACTTCCTTCTTGAAGAATGCCCAGCCTTCCTGGACCCCTGGGCTGTTCAGAACTATCTCCCAAGGGACTCTGCCAACAAGGCTCTTAAACAGGCCAAAGTCACACCTCCAGAAGTCCAGGGTAGCAGTTTTGCTGACCACCCTCATTAGTTCTCTGACAACTGAACACTATCATCTCATGATGACTATGCCCAAGACACCCACGGACCACCACATCACCCACCAGTCCTTCCCTGTTTGTAAACAGCAGGTCCAGTGGGACATCTCCTCTGGCTGGGTCCGTGACCAGCTGTGTCAGGTAGCTCTGTTCCACACACTCCAGGAACCTCCTAGACTGGTTCCTCTCCTCTGTGCTGTATTTCCAGCAGATATAGGGTAGGTTGAAGTTCCCTGCAAGAATAAGGGTTAGTGGTCTTGAGACTTCTCCCAGCTGCTTTTAGAATGTTTCACCTGTGTCTTCATTCCGGTTGGGTGGTCTATAACAGACTCCCACCGGGATATCTGCCCTGTTGGCCCTCCCCCTGATTCTCACCCAGAAACACTCAACCCTACTCTCACCATCATTCTGCTGTAGGCAGTCAAAATACTCCCTGACAAAGAGAACTGTCATCTTTGATGCTTCTTCACCATGTTTCATTGGGGAATATCTGCATCAGAGGAAAAAACCTTAAAATTTTGTTAGATATCTGGGGGGGGGGGTGTTGTGTTTGCGTTTTTTGTTTGGTTGGGGTTTTTTTGTTTGGTTTTGTTATTGTGGTTTTTTTTAACATAAGTTATTAGTTAGAAAGTTCAAAACTGTGGTTGTTTCTTATAACCTCTTCCCCTCTTGACTTGATTCTCTCCAACTGCAACAAGAGGTTGTGACCATTAGCATTCACAACTAAATGAATTAGGGACCAAAGTAGTATTTGGTTTTAGAATAGATAGTAAGAGAAGCTGACCACTGCCAAAATTGTGAAAGGGCTGTTGACAAATTATTAACAGATGATACATTTTGAAAACTCACACTGAAGCTCTCTTAATTAAAGGAGTATGTTGTTCTCTGTAAGTTATTGCCTTAATTCAAAGAACAGAAATTCACCCTGACCAATGAATTTGGCTGAAATAAAAAGTAGATGTAGGAACATCCACATAAAATAAAATATTACTTTAGCAAATCAAAAAATTTGAGGCGGTAACAGTTACTCTGTATACCCATTGTGTATCTTAGATAAGCATATTTTGAACTGGAGTAAGGAAAGGAAACCTACCTGAACTTGTGTGAATAAAAGAAAATAGTTTCATATAACTTGATTAGAAAATATTGCATAGAATTGCTACTTTATCAAATGTATCCAGCCTTTTTACATTTGAGTGTGTGTGGAATTCTTTAGAACAGATTTAATCTTTCTATAGACCCTGATGTTTTTACAGGGCATAAATGGGCTACTATTTCAAGTGCAAATGTCTGTATTTGAAAAGTAACTTGGATGGTTTCAGTTTAAATCACATTAATTGCTTAGATTTTGGGTTCTCAATGTGCATCACATTTTTTGATTAAGAAAAGCCAAGCCATCAAAATAAAAATGATAAAGGATCAGAAATTACTGTGCTTCATTGTAGGTAATATTTCCAAAGCAATAATAAAACACTTTACCAATCAACCAGTTAATGACCAATGTGAGTTGTTATAAGGCATTGGGTGAAGCTGACAGAGCCTAATTTATCTAGCTGGCCATTAACTCATCAATAAAAGGGTTACTAGTCAAGAGTGTAAAAATTGTTCATATAAATCTCAGTTATGTTACTATTAAAATACAAAATTAGTTTTCTAAAATAATTTACTTTATCATTATCACAGTGTAATACCAGTAATTTATCACCAACACTTTATTTCAGTCACTATTGGCCTAATAAACAAAAAATTGACCTGATTGCAACCCTAAATGGGGAAGATAATTTTGTAATTAAGGATTTGTCTTAACCATACACTTTACATAGCTATTAGCACAAAGGCGTTCAGGACACAGATTTTCATCTGCTAGGATGCAGAAGTCAGAAATAGCATATGTGTTCTCTCTATGATGTAAGGTCTTCTGGATACTTTTTTTTGTTACACATGGGTATCTCAAAAGTCAATCTTAGAAGTCCATCTAAGGATACTAAAGTGATGCTGTCAGTCCTTTTGGGGGAATATCTTAACTATACTTAGCTGTAACAGCTACTTTCATCTAGTAAGCATGGGTTTTGAGATGATGGCCCAAAGTTACGCAACTTGGAACAAGCTTTATTTTTTAATAGAACCATGACAGTAATGGCATGCAGAAGTAGCTACATCTGTGACTGTTGTGTCGATTATGTTTCTTTGGTAGTTTTGACCTTGATATGAAACTCAGAACTAGGTGTTTGGCTAAATATTACTCTGGTTCAAACAAGAAATTACTCAGGGAACAGGAACATTCAAAGTCAAAGGAAATCAGATCAAATCATTGCAAGAGCTGGTTTCTGTAGTAATGAAACTGTGCAACAATGGAAATATTCTTCATCTGAAAATGAGTACAGGTTATACCTTTGCAAAGTGATGATAAATAGGTATTATCATAAAACAATTGCCAGCAAAGGTCTTTGTTCTTTTTTCTCCATGTCTTATTGTAGAAGACATATACCTCTTCACTTAATTTTCCTTTTGTTGAAAAGGGAGTCTGAAAGAAATGAAATTAGTTTTCTATAATATTTATGTAATGAATATGAATGAAAGCATGGGGGGGTAGGGGGTGGAGAAGTTCTTCAGGCAATTTTAAATGTATCCCAAAATGTGGCTAGTACATCCATTCCAAATGAACTTAATAAGCACTCAAACACCGTGAAGACTTTAATTAAGAAACAAGTATTAAAAAAAAATCAGCTAATTTCCTAATTAAATCAACATGCACTTGTAAATGATTTGCCAGTAATTTTGTCACTGTGTCATTGTGTCTTTTAGGTGTAATGCATAATTTTTAATAGGCAATTACTTGATTCTTCATAACCCAGACATGGTTTTGAATGGTTAATTCAGTAATGCTGTAAAAGTCGTGCACATTGTCCTTTGATGAAAAATTATGACAAAAAATAGTACTTTAGACAAGAATGTTTCAGAAGATCTGAATAGTTATAAGTTCGTGTAAATCCACAATACTATCAGTGGACTTAGTGACACATTTCACACCTGCAGTGCTAGAACAGAGCTGAAAATCTTTTACATCCTGTTTGAACTTTTATAAGGTATTACCTAAACATTTCCGTGTATATTTTCAAAAGAATACCTCAAGAAGATAATTACAGTAATTCATCTTGCAGAAAAAGGAAGATTTTTAAAATATGATTAACCAATCAAATTGGCTAAAGCAGCACAACAGAAAAATAAATGGAACACAAGTCTCTCAAGACACCTGCTTCATGCAACAGACTTTTTTTACTGAGGAATCACACTGCCCTTCAATACACTTCAAAGGAAACTTGTCCAATTAATCAACTTATCCAGTCCCTTGTCAACGTAAAATGCAAAACAACTCAGCTGACCAACAGGTAAGTCCTTTGTAAATGAGGTGTGCTGACGGAGACCTTCACTCCGGACTGGAGATAAAAGACAAGGCTTAGCTCTACACTTTTGTTCAGATTAGAACTTATGAGTTGTTGATGAGGAATGGCTCATCCTGATTTTTTGAACTGTTGTACACTTTCTTCCATAGAACCCCTTCCTTTTGGTAGGATCACAGTAGCATGCTGTTGACAATTTTTCATCCTTTTCCTTTTACTCCCCTTGAACAGATTGAAGTTTTATCCCATCCAGAGGTATTTTATAAACTGACAGAACAAATTAGTCCAAGCAGGGTCATGCTGAAAAATATAGATTGCTTCTAGCATGTCAATTAGCTCTAAATAAACTGAGTATGACTACAGAATTGTTACTCAGTGTTTCTACAGTAGACATATACCAGAACACAAGTACTATAAAATCTTTGGTCCCAAAGAATTTTAGGAGTTTCAAGAAATGTTAAGAGCTCTGACTTTATTTCTCTCTCTCTCCTTCTTTCCCTGCATTCTCCTAGTTTACCCAGAGTCTTTTATTTACCCTTCTGTAGGCAATTGATGTAGAAGTCTTCTCCTCAGCTCTCATCACCTAGAAGAGGCTTCACTGAGCACCCGCCTCATTGACTTCCTTTTTTCTCATCATCTCATTTTGGAACCTCTTGACTGTTTCTTAATTTTTCTTTCAGTAAGTTATTGCCTTTATCATTGAATGCCTTAATTTCTTCCCCATATAACATCTACACACTACTGCTTCCTGTGATTTATGACATATGTAGTCCTCTATTGTTTAACTCCATAAAGCTACTTTGAACTAAAATTCTGTGAAAGATATACTCCCACATGACTCATGAAGTCAGCATGCATTGCTGACTCCTCAGCATCTTGAAAATACGCACACATGTTTACAGGAATAGTCAGAAATGGAATCTTTCAAATATTTTCATTGAAACTTGTGACTGTTGCAATGTTACTGAAATTTCTGCTTATTTTAAAAACAGCAACCCCCACCTCCTCAAAAAAAAAAAAAAAAAAGGAAACAAAAAGTTATTGAAATTCTTCTACAAAATCTACTACAAAGCAAATAAGAACTAGGAGACTTAAATCAAAATCTTTGATCTGGACATTTGGGGTTCTAGAACTTCGCTGAACCTGTCGGTCTTGCACTGTAAGAAGTGTATAGGAAATAAAAACTGAAAGATTTAGAAGAAGTCTTGATTAGGGAGGAGGTTTAATAAATTCAGATCAATCTCTTTGCTCTATGTTTTTACATTCTGCAAATTGCAAAGCATTCTTTCCTCACTTTGACACTGATGGAAAGTAGGGTTGTCCATTAACTTGCAGAACCGGGTCCCAGAAGCACCGCACCCATTTTTTTTTTTAGTATTGTTCATTCCTTCTTCTCCCCTGCACACACCCCTATAATTCATGCAACTAAAAATAACAACAGCACAGTGGTGATTTATTCTCTGCTTCTTCTAATGTACACCTGCTTGTAGTTCATCAGCTGCCATTTGCTCAGCAAAAAAAATATAATTATGACACTTTGATTTATATGTCCAAAAGCTTCAGTACTCCATTTGGAAGGATGGGAGCTGAGGGAAAGAAAAGGCGATGTTTGCATATTAGAGGTGCATAACTTTCTGAAACACTAAAAACACATAAAGACAGAAACTGCATAAATTAAGACAGCATTGTGAAATGTTTATGTCTCTGTACAGGTCTTCTAGGCAAAATCTACATGTGTATTGAGGAGTCCCAAAATTCCAATCAAATAATCTAGTGCTTCTGAAAACATCTATAAAGATTAGGTATCTAGCTCTCAAAAAAAATCAATGGAGTTTTGCTACTGGCTCTAGTCACACCATCCACTCAGTCCAAACTGCATTTTCATGTAGTTCAGTAAATTGGAATTGTGGCCTTTTGCCTGTAAGGGTTCTGGAACAACTTGAAGTTTTTCTAGGAAGATAAGTCTTCTGCAATCCTATTGCCTGTGTGTGATTACTTGCTTACATGTGCAGCCTAGAAATTACTTCCTATTACTTTTGACAAGTGTGATCATATTTTCTAGGGAATGGAAATTCCAAAGATAGCATGTTACCCGCGTTTTACAGAATGCACTTGGCTAGTAGATGCAACACAAGCTTGACCCTTTTGCACTTGAGAGAATCCTTTGAAAAGTTATATTCTCACTCTGAAACAAGAAAAGATCCTTGTTAAGTCTTAAGAGTTCACTTGCAATATCCAGGTAGTCAGGTATCAATACTCCGCTGCTTTTACATGCCTTTTATGTCCTTACTTATTGTCGTATCCTAGATATTAATTGTCCTATAGATGTGTGACACAGAGCTGCGGACACAGGAGGGGGTAATGCATGATAAAGACATCTATACTACTGTTTAATGCACAATATAAATTCTTTCCAGGTGCATAATCATCTTTGTGATCCCACTTGTGCTGTAGAGCACAAAAAAATTATGCACACTGCTGCTTTATCCAACTTTTCAGGCTCTGTTGTATTGAAGCTGTTAATTCCTCATTGGAGTGTCATGCAAAGTGGACTAGATGACAGCAATGCTTAAGTTTTCCAGCACTGTTTGGAATACATGTACAAGTATAGAATTCTGGAAATATATCACAGAACCTGTTGTAGTTTAACCCCGGCTGGTCATATAAGTACCACTCAGCTGTTCGCTCACTCCCCCTTCACACAAAGGGATGGGGAGAAGAGATGGAAAGAAGTGTAAAATTCAAAGGTCAAGATAAGAACAGTTTAATAGTTGAAACAGAACAAAAAATTAAAGAACAATATGACAATGATGACAATAGGGAGAGAATAAAATCCAGAGGGAGAGGCAGAAAGGAACACGTGGTGCACAGTGCAGCTGCTCACCGCCCGCCGAGCCATACCCAGCCAGTCCCTGAGCAATGACCTGCCCACCCCGGCCAGCCCAGGTACATATACCAGGCATGACAAACCATGGTATGGAATAAATACCTCTTTGGCTGGTTTGGGTCAGCTGGCCTGCCTGTGTCCCCTCCCAACTCCTTGTGCCCCTCCAGCCTTTTTGCTAGCCAGGCCTGAGGAACCAAAAAAGTTTTGCATCAAAGCCAAAACACAGCACTGTACCAGCTCCTAAGAAGATAACTTACTCCATCCCAGCTGAAACCACGACAATACCATAGAACTATAGAATGGTTTGGCTTGGAGGGGACCTTAAAGATCATCTAGTTCCAACTCCCCTGCATGGACAGGGACACTTCCCACCAGACCAGGTTGCTCCAAGCCAAATCCAACCTGGCCTTCAACACTTCCAGGGATGGGGCACGCACAGCTGCTCTGGGCAGCCTGTGCCAGTGCCTCACCACCCTCACAGGAAGAATTTCTTCCTTACAGCTGATCTAAATCTACCTTCTTTGGTTTTAAAGACATTCCTCCTTGTTCTGTTACTATAGGCCCTTGTAAAAAAGCCCCTCTCCAGCTTTCTTGCAGGCCCCCTTTAATACTGCCAGGCTGCTATAAGGTCTCCCCAGAGCCTTCTCTTCTCCAGGCTGAACCACTCCAACTCCCTCAGCCTGTCTTCACAGGAGAGGTGCTCCAGCCCTCTGATCATCTTTGTGGCCTCCTCCAGACCTGCTCCCACAGGTCCATGACCTTCTTCTGTTGGGGCCCCAGAGCTGGATGCAGCACTGCAGGGCGGGACGGTGCGGGGGTGTCACTAGAGCGGAGTAGAGGGGGAGAACCACCTCCTTCACCCTGCTGGCCACACTGCCTTTGATACAGCCCAGGATACGATTGGCTTTTTGGGCTGTGAGCACACATTGTGGGACCATGCCGAGTTTCTCATCCACCAACACTCCCAAGTCTTTCTCCTCAGGGCTGCTCCCAATACGTTCTCCACTCATTCTAAACCCATTCTCTGTATTTGTGCTTGGGATTTCCCTGACCCCAGCGCAGGACCTTGCACTTGGCCTTGTTGAGCTTCATGAGGTTCACATGGGCCCACCAGCCAAGCCTGCCCAGGTCCCTGTGGGTGGCATCACTTCCCTCCAGCATGTCGACCACACCACACAACTTGGTGGTGTTGGCAGACTTGCTGAGCCACTGTCTATGTAGGCAACAAAGGTCTTAAACAATGCTGGTCCTAATAATGGCCCCTGAGGAACACCACTCATCACTGGTCTCCACTTGGACATCAAGCCATTGACCCTAACTGTTTGACTGGAACCATCTAGCTAATTACTTATGACCAGATGGTCCACCCATCAAATCCATGTCTCTCCAATTTAGAGACAGGGGTATCACGTGGGCCAGTGTCAAATGCTTTGCAAAAGTCCAGGTAGATTATATCAGTTGCTCTTTCCTCATCCACCAGGTTGGTAACCCCACTGTAGAAGGTCACCGTATTTGTCAGGCATATATAAGGTCTTTCCTTGCTTACAGATTTCTCAAAATTTAACAGAGGCCATGGATGTAACTGTGCTTATGCTAATATCTTTGGGGTTTCTTTTGTTTTCTTGGTCTTCTTTTAGCTATTACAGATCTTGGTGTGCATCTTTTGAAAAGCCTTTCTCTGGAAATTTAGAAATTCTTTCTACATTCTGAATACCATAAACCTTTTTATTTAATTTTCAGTTGATTTTGTTCGTCTGTGCACAGTCGTGATCAACAAAGGAGGGAGACAGAATTCAGGTTACTTATCTTTGATGCACCACCTGAACAATCTCAAACACAGACTTGTCTGCTAACTTGTAGGAGAAGAGAACTTAGAGCAACTCTCTGGCAGTATGCCCATATTGCCAAGCAGATGATTATAGCAGGTTATGAAAGGTATGGAGACTAGTGCTGCATCAGATACAAGAAGATGAAGGTTATGCTCCTGAAGACAGAGAATGGTAATGGGTCTTCAATCATAGGAATTATATCCTTGCGACAGAGCTGAGGGGATGTGGAAGACAAAATCGAGATATTCTTCTCAACTCTTCTGCCAAGTTTTTCACTGATGAACCTGAAAACATACTTTGGCCCCTGGCACCCCTTTGACTTCTCTAGATCGTCGGACAGGAGAATAGCTTAAGTAGGACTATTTACAGTAAAGCAGTGCTCTGTGGCTGGTCACTGTCCTATTAGCTTAATCTTTTCCCCAGTCTGGCGCAACAAACCTTCAGTACACCAAGAATTTTAACCAACTCATGCTTATTGGCATCATCATAATGTGATTCATCAGATGGTTCTATTTTATTTTTTTTTATTTTTTTTTATTTTTTTTTATAATAAAGAAAACAACCTGTTCTTGGAATATAGCATGGCAGCACTACTCAATGAATTGGACTTGAAACCATGGTTTGCAGAAGCCATCTTCTGCATAGAAACTGATGGGTTTACAGACCTCTGTGAACAGAGCTGTTCTTTCTGTGTAGGACCAGCAAAATCACTCTCTGTGATTGTTTTCTCCTTGCACTGTCCACTGCAGACAACCATGTAGAATGCCAGTCCCACATTCCCTATAGCATTTTTTGCTTTGCTACAGCAAAGAGCTCACTTTAAAATATAACAGATGCAGTTTTCCCCTACTTGTCTCCACAGGGGCATTAGCAGTAACAAAGAAAATTTTATTCTGTTTATTAAGAAAAGAACAGTGGTTTGAGAACAGGTAGGGGTTGGAGGAGGACATATTGATGATCTCTGCTTCTCCCTGGCATGCAAAAGAGTATGAAGAGAGCGTTGTTGACCTCCTTGCACATGGAGGTGAAAGCTGCCAGTGCAGCTGACCAGGTTGTAAGTAAATTTATGTTTAAGTACCCCAATAATTAATAGTAATCAAGACGATAACCATATGAGTTGTAGAACCACTACAAAGAACTTTTCTGGACTGTTCCTCCATTTTATGTTTCTGCACACGTCATAGATCTTTATTTGTGAGCTTATTTTTAGATCTTCCTGGTGTCTATGCCTCAGTTAGAAGCAGTCACAGAATTAGCGTTAAGGCTGTTGATTGTTTATGTTGTGGGTCAGGAATCAAGGAGATTTAGCTGAAGAATGGGGAAACAGGGAAAAAATAGGGAAAAAAAAAAACCATTCTTGGAAAATAATGTGCCTTTCATCAAGGGTTCAGTTTTCCAGGAAAAGAGAGGAACACCTCAGGAACAAAATTACAGCAACACACTTTTGGGAGCAGCTTGCTTATAAGAATAGAGTAATACGTCATGCACAAATCCAAAACCCTCACACCAAATCCAAAACACAGCCCTGCACCAGCTACTAAGAGGAAAATTAACTCTATCCCAGCTGAAACCAGGATAACTTCTGCCTATCAGACTTGCCCAGAGTCTGCAATCCAGTGGCCCAGAGTCAAAATTTCACAATTTTTAATTTTGCTTAAATGATCAACATTCAGTATGTAAGAAATTTCAGCACAATCAGTGCACATAATTAGTTGTGGCCATTTAGTGGGGAGAGTGGCAGAGATGATGGAAAAGGACTGCTGCTTTGCGCTGGAGGAATACATAAAAGTTTACCCAGTTCTGTGTAGTCTCTGGTCAGGAGTTATTATCCTGTGTGGCCAAAGCACATTGGATTTATAAAGGTGTTCAGATTCCTGATACTCACTGACTGTAGTAGAAAAATAGGTACTGTGAAGAACCTGGCCTATAATATTTCACTCTCAACCTGAGTCATTAGATACTTCAGCGAATGCCTATGCCTCTGTAGCAATTAGCTGCAAAACTTCCAGCCGTTTATTAAAAAACAATGAGTTCTATGAATGGTCTTTGTAATTATTATAGCATCTGGAAAAAAAACCAAGGAAACTGAAATCAATGTGTGTTTTCCCGAGGTAGTGATGGAATATAACACTATCTCGCCCTATTAATCTCCTGTCATTTTTAATGAGACCTGCTGATATCCAATAAAAATGTAGGGAAAGGTAGAAATATGACTACAAGTGCAAATGAGGAGGAGATGCATTAATACTGTAAATAACTACATACTGTGAACTTTGAGACCACAACAGGAACATAAAACAGAACCTTTACAAATCTATCATTACTTCTAGCTGGAAAATGATGGGGAATCCTCACTTCCAGTTGTATATATAAGAAATTATATTTGGTTTGTGTGGCGAGGTATTGCTAGTGGGGAGGGTGGCTGCTGGGGTGGTTTGTGCGAGAAGCTGCCCGAAGGTTCCCCGCGTCCGGCGGAGCCGAGGCCCGCGGCTCCGAGCGGGACCCACCGCTGGCCAAGGCCGAGCCCCTCAGCGACGGTGGTGGCGCCGCGGGGGGGACGCGTTTCGTCAGGGGGGAAAGTTGCTGCCCAGCAGCGCCTGCAGCGGGAGAGAGGAGCGGGGTGTGCGAGAGCAGCAGCCCCGCAGCCCCCGGGCCGGGGCAGGGGGAGGCCGGGGGGCTCCGGGCGCCGCAGCAGCGGCTCCCCCAGCCCGCGGGGCGGCCCCCGGCGGGGCGGGCCGTGCCCCCAGCCCGCGGAGCCCCCGGGGGAGCAGCTCCCCCCCCGCAGCCCGGGCAGGGCCCCCCCCGGGGCAGGGGGTGCCCGCAGGGGGCCGTGACCCGCGGGCGGCGGCGCTGGAGCAGCTCCGGGCAGGGCCCGCGGCCCCGCGGGGAGAGGAGCCCGGGCCGGGCCGGGCTGCGGCAGGGCCGGTGCCCCCGCGGGGGGCCGGGCCGGGCCGGGCTGGGCCCGAGGGGCTGCGCCCGCGGGGGGCCGGGCCGGGCCGGGCAGGGGGTGAGGAGCCCCGGCCCTGAGGGGCAGCAGCGGCGGGGACAGCGCGTGCGGGGCTGAGCCCGGACCGGACCGGCGCTGGGGGCGGGGGGGGGGGGGGGAGGGGGAGGCAGGGAAGAAGCCGGTGGGCTGGGGGGAGGGTGTTTTAAGATTTGAGGTTTAGTTTCATATTATCCTACTCTGATTTACTAGGTAAAAAAATGAATTTTCTCCGAGGCGAGCCTGGTTTGCCTGTGGCTGTAACTGGGGAATGATCCCCGGCTGCGCTCATCGCCACCCTCAGCCTTCCCTCACATGTGTGAGGGCTGAGGAGTGGGAGCGCAGAGCGGCTTTGGTGGGCAGCTGCCAGGTCATCCCACCTGGCCAAGGCACAACCAGGCCAAAGGCAACCAGAATCCAGGGTAATTCATCACTGTTTTTGTATGCCTCAGTTTTCTGGTTTGTGTTCTAGATATTACTTACGACTTTTTATTAGAATTAGGAGATGAAATGCATAAATTTGGGACCGTGGAGCATGAATCAAAATTATCATCCTTGGGATCATGCTATTTCGATGGAATTAGGGACGGGTATATCCCAAGCTTTCCTTCCTTTCCCAGGATTTTTCCATGTCTCTGTGGTGATTCAAGAGGCCTAGGAATAGCCATGCATCAAAGACATTTTTCTTAACCTTTGGACTTTAATCTTAACAAGGTGGGAGACTCAGGAACATATTCAATGTTCCTGACTGATTTCCTTATTTCTTTGACAATCACAGAGAAGGTCTTGCAATTGGCTACAGTTTCCCCCTTCACCCTTCCCCTCCGCTCCCTGCGGTTTAGCACCTAACTGCTTTCTCTGTTCTGAAACATAATGGGCTGAAGCAATTTAGGTGGAATATATATAT
Organism: Falco naumanni; assembly: GCF_017639655.2. NCBI lineage: Eukaryota > Metazoa > Chordata > Aves > Falconiformes > Falconidae > Falco > Falco naumanni. The sequence continues at coordinate 80,758,196 of NC_054080.1, forward strand.
ATTATTATTTTTCTATAGTTGTAATTGCATTGACTGCCATGGGAGGACTCCAGATAAACAAATGAGAATAAGAAAGAAAGTTCCTCTGTGAAGTCAGGTGTGACTTTCTAATCCCTTGAGCTATTAGCGTGCATCTCTTTTTATTCATATAGTACAAAATGCATGGAGGTGCTCACAAAATTGATATTAAATGTCACAGATTTAAACGTATTTAGATACAGTAAAACAAAAGCTCAGAGGTAAAGTAATTTAAGTCACTGTAGTTGCTTGGTTTTGACACAAAATGGATTCATCATCATGTTTAATTGTTCACAACATGGCTTTAAACTTAAAGTTATAACTCCTTGTTCTTGAATGGCTTCCTTTTAAGTATATGTCAGGCTGTAAACTTTTTATTGAAATGATAAGCAAAGGAAAAAACACACTAAACCTTTTATTGAAATGATAAGCAAAGGAAAAAACACAACCATATATGGGGAGTACACATGAATTCTGCTAGATCAAAGCTGATGCAAGAGAAATAGGTAAAGACATGAAAAGTTAGTCCAAAATAATCTTCCTTTAAGCGGTTAGTATGAAAATCATTGTTAACAAGTGTACAAACATGACAATTGTAGATCATTTCTCTGGCATGCCCTCTCAGCATCTTACAGTCACTGGTACAGAAACTTGCCACAGCATCACACAATCCTGCAGGCTGGAAGGACCTCCAGAGATCATCTAGTCCAACCTGCTGTCCAGAGCAGGTCCGATTACAGTGGACTGCTCAGGGCTTTGTTCCGTCAAGTTTCAAACATCTTCAAGGAGAAGGATCCCACAGCCCCTCTGAGTCCCTGCTGTAATATTTAACCACCATTATGGTAATTTTTTTCATTTATATCTAACTGAAATTGCCCTTTTTCTTTCTGAGAAGAGTCTGGCTCCTTCTCTGCACTCTTACATTACGGAGCCAGTTATACATGTGTAAGTGCTTAGAAGACCAGACATTTTTTTGGACAAAGTGCAGTTAATGAGATGGGGACAAAATCTATATATGTGCTTCTCAGGAGGGTGGAACCTGGATTTTGAATTAATACTAATTTAGGTGACAAATCAGGAAGTCTTAATCTCATTTACTTTTAAATCTCTTAGACTTTTAAAAGTCTTAATCTCTGTTACTTTTGAATTAAACACGACTGAGACTATAGCTTTGGTAGGTTGAAGACAGGCAATGTCTATTTTTAGAAGACATATGTAGGTCAGTTTAAAAGATGGGAAAAAATCAGCTTATTCTAAAGTAAAGCTATTTGGCCTAAATATTGAAACCATACCCTTACTAATTCAGCAAGTCGTTAACTGATTCGTAAATGTTGGAACTGCAGAAATCACAGCTCAGATTGAAAGATCTGACACCATAAACATCTTGAATTATGGGCTGATAAATACAAGGAGTAATGGCTATGGTTATCCAACAGACCTTCCACGAATGAGTGATCTGTATTTACATTAGAACCAGGATGATTTATAAATGCCAAAGTGCCACATTTTAATTTAATGATATACATATGTCAGAAGATTTTTATTGAATATATCACATCTACAAGCCTTTGGACTATATTTCATATGAAATAAGAAATGGGCCACAAATTAAATCAGAGTCACAAAAGAATCAATGGCCAATATAATGAAAATAAGGCTGTGTTTCAGTCATTATGGTTGTCAAAATCCTTCTTCATATTCTGGAAGGAGGCTGGCTTCTAGAAAGATGAGGGGAGGTCTTGAAGGATTCATCACAATGCTCAGTTATTTCAGTTCTCCACTTTCATAGCTCAAAATGTTAAGAAATTATGAAAACATTTTTCATTAAACTTTTAGATGTGTTGAAACACATATTCTCCTCAAGGGGCCTTCAGCAGTTTTTCTAATATATCTTCTGTCAGTTTTCCTATATCAAATTTTCAAATCCAACCTGGTTAGACGATTTAAAAAAAAAAAATAGTGTAGGAAGTAAGTTGGGTCAGAAGAAAAAACTTTTTTTTTTTTTTCCCAATAATAAAATATTAACTTTTCAATAATGTATGAAGCATTAATCTACCTACAACAGATGAGGCATAACATGGCTAATGGACCAAAACTGACAGCTAACAGACTAGTGTTTCTCAATTTATATTAATACGCAAATACATCTCAGAGAGAGATTTTCACTTCTAAAATTTAATCTACCAAGCAAGAAGTGAGCAGTTTACAGGGGAAAAAAACCCCTACAAACTCAAACCAACAAACCAGCAGTGTAGAAGGATTCCGAACTTTTAAACATAACGGCATCTGGAAAAATAATTCTTAAGTGTCCAGGAAAAAGACCCATTCTTAGTCAAATCTGGTCTCATATTATTTCAGGGCTCTGCCCATTTTTAAAAAATCTTTCAAATATATGCAGTGGTTTAAATGTAAGGTTGTTAGCAGATTAAGGGAAGTCTAGAAATATCTGGAATGAATTTAATGAATGACAGCTCATCGACTGTTTTCTGTTAGGAACAAGGTATTAGCAGCAGTCAATAAATGTTCTTGACACTTACTGCTAAGATTGAAATTAAAATACAAAAAAAAGTCTAAGAAACTGTCCTGGTTTCAGCTGAAATAGAGTTAATTTTCTTCCTAGCAGTTGGTACAGTGCTGTGGTTTAGATTTGGTGTGAGAACGATGTTGACAACACAGGGATGCTTTAGTTGTTGCTCAGTGGTGCCGATCCTGAGTCAAGGGCTTTTTGGTTTCCCGTGCTCTGCCCATGAGGAGGGGCACAAGGGGCCGGGAGGGGACACAGCCAGGACAGCTGACCCGAACTAGCCAAAGGGATATTCCATAGCACAGAACATCGTGCTCAGTGTATAAACTGGGGGAGCTGGCTGGGGAGGCGACCGCTGCTGGGGGACTGGCTGGGCATCGGTCAGAAGAGGGTGAGAAATCCTATTGTGCATCACTTGTCTGTCTTGGGGGTTATTCCTGTCTGTCTCCTTCTTGTCTCCCTTTTAATTACTATTATTAATAATAATAGTAATAATAATAACAACGATATTAAATTTTACCTTACTTCAACTATTAAACTCTCCTTATCTCAGCCCATGGATTTTACCTTTTTCTTGTTCTCCTCCCCATCCCACCTGGAGGGGTGGGGGTGGGAGGGTGGGGGTGTTGGGGAGTGAGCAGCTCTGTGGTACATAGTTGCCGGCTGGGGTTAAACCACTACAGAAACCCTTGTACCTCACCTGAGAGAAGGCAATATGTAGTCACCCTTCTTCTATAAAGCCTGGTATTAAAAGACACCTATTTACCATTTTTAGAACAGATGACATTAAGGCCTTTAAATAATTTCCCAATAAGTTTAAGTTTTGGCTTTCCTTGTTAAGGTTCCTCTAGTCAGCCTGTAAGCCTTTTCTTATGCACCACTAATTTAAATTATTTAAATTTCTAAAGGCTTTTGTATGTAAAGTAAATAAGCATTTTGTTTTGAATTAAAAAAATTCAAAACACATTGAGTCCTAATGGACAAGAACGACAGCACTATTCTTTCCTTCAATGAGGCCATAATTTCATCTCAAAGGGCAGCAGAAGAGCTTCCTTTACTTATTTATTCCCCCAAAGTTTGACATATTTTGATAAACCCCCTTTAATTAATATATAGCAAAATGATAAGTAATTAATTGCATTAAAGCGGTGTGAGCATTAATTTTGAGTGATGTGCAAATATTACTCTGCTACTGTTATCAGCTCAGTGATTTTATGATTCCTGTCAGCAATGGATGATAAAACAAAGAAGATAAAGAGAACCAGGCATATTTCTCCTTTTTTAAAGTAGAGAAAGGGACAGATTTAAAGAGACAGGTAATTTAGTGGGTTTGAAAGACATACTGAACCTAATTATGATGTTCTAATCAATCCTTATTCCTTCAAAAGTTCTCTATAATCAGTAGCTTAATTTCTTTTGGGTGCCTTCCAGCAATTCTTTGAGATGAGTAACTGTAAAAAAAACCAAAAAACAAAAAACACAAACCAACAAAAAGTAACCATGTTATTGTATTGATTCATTAGTGTTAAACTTACTGTCAGAAAATTTGCTATCATAGAGACCAGATGAAAGACAGCAACCCTCACGTATAGAATCCCACTCCTCCTTAAGTAGATCCCAGTGTCACCTACCAGAACTACTGCTCTGTAGGAGACCAGGCCCCTAAAAACACAGAATGAGAAATACTGAAGCATATATACTGGTCAACCTTTCTTGCAAACAACAAGAAATATGAACAATTAATAACTTCAATTTTTATTTTTCTGTCAGTGTAGAAAAATTTCTTGGAGGGGGGAAATTATAGAAAATTGGGGCCTAATAGAATTTGTAGTATTATAACAACATTTTAAGGGAAAAATACAGTTGCCACTGTCAGGACAGTTGTCATGCATGGAATCTACTCCACCGTGGTTCCCTAAGCAACACAACCTGCTGTCCTAGAGGAGCAGTGGAGGGTGGAGCGGAGTGGAGACCCCAAGGCCAGGCTCTGCTCTGCTCTGCTCCCTGCAGGATTGGGAACTTGACGGTACTGTACAGCCGATAAGCTGCATAGTGGCTGTCAAATGGAAAATATATGAGATGTCCGTTGCTGGGCCAACAGCTGTGGTGAAACTGTTCTCCTTAGAATGAACCTTGCTCATTATGAACTTGTTATAATACTGACACACACCTCCATCCCAAAGTTACCCACCTCCAGTGCACAACCACCCCTCACCGAGCATGCATTTTCTATTTCTTTAAATGAAAGCAAGAGAAGTTTACACCAATCAGTAATAAAAGAATGTATGACTAGAGTCACTGAGGCTCCACCTGAGAGTAAAGAAAAGTATAAAAAGTAAGTGTATGAGGGAGGAATTTAAGGAAGACTCCATTGTAACTTCTGGGATCAGTCAATGGGCTGAACCTGTCTTCTCCCCCATAGGGACACCTATTGGGTAAGAACTTTGTCTTATGCATGCCAAATAACTAATCCATGCTAGCTGTTATTAGTGATAAATGTTTTGGTAATTTATAATTTTGTTGTATATCGTTTCAAGCTTGTTTTTGCAGGCAGTCCCTATCACCGGTAATCACGGATCTTAACTTGTCACGATACTATAATAGTCTTATTCTGTTAATGGCTGGTGTGAGTCGTTTGTGGGCACTAGCAGTTGCTGGCAGCAGGTAACACGTTTAAACAATGTGGGCAGACCCGCTGAGGGGTCCCCCCTGATGCTGTTGGCGTTTCTCTGAACAAGGCAGTCAAATCGTCCTCGGACCCAGCGGGACTATTCAGTGAAAGGTCCCCATAACGGGACACTGACAGACTGGTCAGGCACAAGGGTCTCAGCTTTCCTGGGGGGCTGATAGACAGATCAAACACCTGAGGTTGGGAAAACATTCCCCCCCACCACCCCTCTTCATGTGACCGTCAGGCACCTGTGTCCAATGAACTGCAGCTGCCAACACTTAACAGGTGCATTGCAACAGCTGTAAAAATGATTTTTTGTGCTCCTGGTTAACTCGGCTATGACCGGTGGCAGGTCCACCTTGGAGCCGGCTGGCATGGGTGCTAGCAGACACAGGGGAAGCTTCTGGCATCTTCTCACAGAAGCCACCCTTCTAGCCACCCTGCTACCTAAATCTCACCACACAAAACCAATACACATCTCTACTGTGTTTTCTGATGGGATGCATGAGTAGAAGTGACACAGTTGAAAAGCATTTAAGATCTATGTGAAACACATCCCTAGTAGTGATAAATGCTGAAGGGATTGTGATAAGTGCTTGAACAAGTATTTCTGTTTTCAGGGATGTTGGCTGGTCTCTGACTGTAATTGAGCAGGTGTATTTTCTGAAGGACCATCTTTCACTTGTATGAATAGTGTGTATCTATGTGGCTACCACCAACAGAGGCAACTGTTTAGTAACAATATAGGACATCAGGCTCATTTAACTCTCAGTTCTTAGGAAAGTATCTTAACTTTTAAGTTTAGTGTAGCAGTAATTTCTTTTCCTCTTGGTAAGCCCATACTTCTTTTTTATATGAGCTGCTATATAAAAAAGATCTTTTTGCTGTAGGCTTGCAGTACAGGTATTTTGGCAGGGTCTAATACAAGGATTGTTCCTGTTTAACTATTACAATATATGTGTGTATACTGAGAGATATGGCTATGGCTACAGATTTTATCCCAGATTGGATTTGGGGAGTCAAAGTGTTTGGGCTGGAACTGTGCAAAGCATATACACAATTACAGCTGCATAAGGGGAAAAAAACCTCCTCCATTCAACTAAATCATACGTGCTGTAGCACAGCCTTTAATTCATGTATTTCATCTTTCTAATTCCTGTAGCTGTTAACATATTTTTTCAATATGAACTTCATTATATTATTACTTTACCTGTAATTTATCTTATCTATGTTACATTCTTTCTTTCTTTCTCTTTAGTTCTTGCTGATATTGTCAATGATTCCCAATTTAATATAATTCAAAAATTTGTTAAAATATTTACACTTCCAGCACCTGCCCTCAGTTTGATGCTGATTCTTTTGTTAATTTTATGCCTGTAACTCTAGCTAACATGATCAATTTGCACACATATTAGTATTAAGGACACTAGTTATTTTTTAATTAAATTTGACTGAAATAATTTTTACCTTAATTCAATATAGCAGTTAATCTTGTGCAATGTTGATCCGTGGCTCAGGGAAGACCTTCCCAATGAAAAAGTGTTACTTCCTTTGCAAAAAGAACTGGTAAGTTCTGCCCTGGTATGATTTGTACATGCCTTTTTGGGAAAGACAGAAGCAGGTCAGAGCAGTGAAAAGTCCACTTTGTTGGAGTAGACCTAGATAATGTGGATTGTTCAGCTAATAGAACAGAAGTTCTAAATATGGATAGCCAGAGTAAAACTAAGGTGGGAGCTCAGCTTTATAACTGAAGACCAATGTAAAAGAAAATAGCTCAGCAGTAATTATGAAAAAACTGAAAGGGTTTTGGTGTGGGTTTTTTTTTTTTCTTTTTAATTATTCAGAAACTGGAAAAATGAAATGGACTAAGATCTATTAGTTAAAAAAAAAAACAAACAAAACAAAACAAACAAACAAAAAAAAAAAACCACACACACACCAAAAAAAACCACCAAAAACCACCCAACACTTTATATTTAGAGCAGCGGGAAATCAGACTTTAGAGGGTCCTTCCAGTTAGTATCATATGTTTCTATGTATTTAGATTTAGTTCTACTGACAATCTCAAATTCTTTTAAATTACATTATTTAATTAAAGCAAATCAGTCTTTCATAATGTGGGAGGCTATGTTGGTTGGTTGGAATACTGTAATGAAATTACCCTATTCTTCCTTTTTCCTATTATTTGTTATTGGATACCATCAGAATTTGGGGTAGGTAGATATTTGGTTTCACAAATAGAGCTATTTTTGGTTTAATTCTTGTTTAATCTGAGAGAACTAGAATAATACCTTATTTTTAAACTAATGTCACAGCTGGTGGCTGACATTGATGAGGCATGCAGGACAGCACTTTCTTGCACAACAAAACCAATTAAGGTGTTGCTTTTGTCTGTTGTCTGCACCTGTATTCTCTGATAGCTAATGCAAAGTGTCAAGCTTGAATCTTTTCTTTATTAGCTCTTGCAATTTTTATCAAAGAGGTTTATTAAATGTATTAAATTGGGTTGTTTCAAAAACACTCAGTTCAAAAGCTGTTGGAAGGAAAAGTAGTTACACCTATGTAACTGCAGTGCCATAAAACGCTCTCTTCCTCAGGATACTAGGTTAAAAAGGATAACACTCTTCCCTGAAAATCTGGGAGTCTAAGGTTGAAGGGATGTACAACCAATACAACAAAAACAACAGAAAAGGCAAAGGCAGAAACTATATGAAGAAACTCAAATCAATCACAGACACATAGTTGTATACTGTGTAATCACAAAATGTTGGGTTTGAGGTGCTTAAACAAATAACCCCACTTCTCAAACTGTCTCTGAAAGAAGCACACATTTATTGTAGTCTTTTGGCCACATACAAAAATAACACCAAACAATATAATATATGGTCCCCGTAACTGAAGTTCCATGCTGATAAGTGCAATAGTTCATAAAATAGAGGTCTCAAAAACAGGATTTCTGGTTGCATCTTTAATCTTCTGAAAATGCAATATTTAATGCAAATACAATATAAGGAAGATGATTTACCCTTCTTCATTATTGTAAATGTAATAGAAAGGGAACACAATAATTCAATTAATATCTATTTGTTCAGGTTAGCAAAAAAGTCGATAATTACTTGAGCATGGTAGTAAAATGAAAAATGAAAGTGTTTGGTAATGGATTATTACATTTTATGGCCATACATTTATTTCACATAATTCAAACTGTTTCATCCTACTGTGTGTAAGCAATAAACCCTAATATTTAGTTACTAATTCTATGGTAGAGTCAGGTGCAGATAATCAGCTTAACAAAAATTTAAAGAAATATGAGTTTGCTTGTATTTAATAGGTCTACAGTTAGGACAGACTGAGTGGTCACGTTAATGCAAATAATGCTTGGGCTGAGCCTTGGCTGAAAGCAAAAAAAGTTGGTTTACACAGCCTCAGATTCAGACTGATCCTGAATTTCAGGCTTTCTTATTATGGATAATCATTACAACCAGAGAACACTGAATCAACATTAGCTTAAGCACATGCTGCAGCTGTAACACCAACAAAGTTGTACCTTCATAAGGAGATTGCATTTGTCCAGTTTCTGTAGCATTGTCTGAAGGAGAGTTGACTGATGGCAGAAGGAATCGGTGGTTTGCTACAGCTTTGAATAAGACTGCCCCATTTACAGCTTTCCTGAGATTCTGCCTAGCAGCAACATCTCTCAGCCTGTTCCCGTCACACATGGAATGGGAATTTCTCGCTTCATTGTTCATAAAGCTGGGGGGATCCCATAGCAACTGGGAACTTATGGCAGCAATGGTACTAAAAGCCAGGGTGACTGTAACCCCCTGCTGCAGGGACGTACAGTGTCTATAGCGTCCAACCTCTCCAGAACGAGTTAGAAGAAAAAAATAGAAAACAAACATACTGACTTTTTGTAACTTCAGAAGATGACATTAATGACATCTCGCACTACAAGGTCTGGCAGGTAAAATATTGAAATTCTATACTAGGGTTGGGACTGAAAGACTCAGCTAACTTCAGCCATGCTGAATAGGCATGAAGCCAACAGGCGTCCCTATGGGGGAGAAGACAGGTTCAGCCTGTCAACTGATCCCAGAAGTTACGATGGAGTCTTCACCCACAGGGACACCTATTGGGTAAGAACTTTGTCTTATGCATGCTAAATAACTAACTCATGCTACCTGTCATTAGTAATTAGGGGTTTGATTGTATATTGTTTGTTTGTGTATCGTTTCAAGCTTGGTTTTGCAAGTCCCTGTCACCGGTAATCACGGATCTTAACTTGTCACAATATTATAATAGTCTTATTCTGTTAATGGCTGGTGTGAGTCGTTTGTGGGCACTGGCAGTTGCTGGCAGCAGGTAACAAGTTTAAACAATGCGGGCAGACCCGCTGAGGGGTCCCCCCTGATGCTGTTGGCGTTTCTCTGAACAAGGCAGTCAAATCGTCCTCGGACCCAGCGGGGCTGTTCAGTGAAAGGTCCCCATAACGGGACACTGACAGACTGGTCGGGCACAAGGGTCTCAGCTTTCCTGGGGGGCTGACAGATCAAACACCTGAGGTTGAGAGGATTCCCCCCCTCCCCCAGCTTTTCATGTGACAGCCTGTCTTCACAGGAGAGGTGCTCCAGCACCTGACCATCTTTGTGGCCTCCTCTGGACCTGCTCCAACAGGTCTACGTCCTTCTTGTGTTGGGGGCCTCAGAGCTGGATGCAGCACTCCAAGTGGGGTCTCACTAGAGTGGAGTAGCAGGGGAGAATCCCGTCCCTCGACTTGCTGGCAACTCTAGAGTTGCACTATTTCATTTCATTCTGGTCAGACTTGCAGTATTTCATTTCCCCAGTATCCTGCTCTTTCTGCTTGGGTTGAATTATCTCAGTTTAGATAAATGTTCACAGTTGTCCTTCAGTGGGAAAAGGCTACTTGAATCAGCCAGTGTGACCTGTGTTTTGTTACAGCAGCATGGTGCGTTGCTAATATTTTTCCCGTTTCTGTTGGTGTTTCATTGTGGCCACCAGCAGACAGGATATTGGAGGAAACCAGGCTTTGGTCTAATCCTGTTGCCAGTGCTGGAGTTCTTAGGAACCAATTTTATGTTGTGAGACCAGTAACGCTATAAGACACTGAATAAAATAAGGAATTGGACTCAAGAGGTAAGACCATGGTTTCATGGTACCATCAGAGCTGAGAATCTAAATGTTATTTTATTTAATCATTTAATCCTGGAAGGCATATTCTTGGTGGTACCATGAAACCTATTTGCCTAGAATAAAAATACATACATTAAAAAACTGATTCAATTATTTCATAGAATATCTTGAGTTTGAAGGGACCCATAAGGATCATCAAGTCCAGCTCCCAATTATTACCCCTATTATCCCAAGTATTATCCCTAGCTCCTTTTACTGTTACAATTGGCCCTTACAGAGACCCTACCCATTTCTTGGCATTCTCATCCAGCCTATTTATTGGAGGAAGAAGTTACCTGACTTTAAGTTTTCCTGCAGTCTTTTCCTCTTCTTTCTATTTCCACAAGTGTGAAAGAACAGCTGCTGCCTGATATAATTATTTTAATTGTTTGCATGCTATAAACCTGTTAAAAGCAATTTTAATTTTAACAGTAAATAGGTTTTATTGCCAAGTTATACTTTTGTTTATAGCTATAAGATGGCAATGGGTGGTTAAAAGTATATTTGATTCTGTATGATTATTTCTGCTGTATCCGCTGTATAATCAATGAAGTGGTACTATTTTGCCCTCAGGAGAAAAGAAAAAAAAAAAAGAAAAAAAAAGAAAGAAATGCTAATGGAAGCAATTAAAAGATATGAATAATACTGACACCTCTTTATTATCTTTCAGGTACATTTGGAGTTACCCAGCACATTAAGTGGTAATGATGCAGTTACAGTTATTTTCCAGTTGACATGATTAGTTCTATGGCCCAGCCACATTTATCTTGTGCTTTGAAGCCCTTCACACTAAGTTATTGGATTTGGGAAATAAAGTAAATAGATATATGAAATGACCTCATCCCTAATTTTGAAAGACATGAGTAAGAGTGGCATTTCCATGGTCTACAGCACTAGTCTAAGTTGTAAGAGTTATTCTTAATTCTTTGCTGTGTTCCATAAACTGAGGAGTTTCAGACTGGCATGATGTAAAGAATAGACATCTAGGGTTACAGACACAAAAGTATTACACCATGTCAAGGCATCTGACCTTTGTTATAGACATTTAGTTCCATATTTACATCCTCAATTAAATATCCCTGTGCTTAAAACTCCAATGTACATTGAAAGAAGCCACTCCTAAATCTTGCCTGAATCTTGTGATGCTGAAGTCTCCCTCTGAGCTTCTGTTTTCCAGCTTTTGGCGTATTTCTGTTGTCTGGACAGGGCTTGCACAGTAAGCCCTTTCTAGAAATGTAAATACTATCAGGAGTCTCAGTATCTGGACAGGAGCCCTGAAAAATCAAATATTTATCTGTGGTATGAAAACAAAAAAACCAGATTGCTTGAACATGATTTTGAGACCAACATTCAATGAAAATAAAGGAGTTACACAGTGTTGCAAGTCACAATATTAAAGATTTAATATTTTAATATTATTATTATTAATGAATAATAAACTGGGAGTCCGAACAGGTTTTAAAGATGTGCATGAAATAGCAGAGTAAACTTGACTGAAGAGGGCCTTGACATTCCTACCTTTCTTATAACTCTTAAAAGCTAAGTCTGGAAAACTCATGTGTCAAGCCTAGACTACTTTTTTACTGAAACTGAGGGCTTTGTCAGAGACCAAAAAAATGTAGCCATTAATTCAAGCATTCAGGATAAAAAAGTTTGTGCATCTAAACAAAAAATAAGTTCCAATATGGGAAAAAAAATGCTGGAATTTTACTTAAGAAAACAAATTGCTAGCATTTAAGATTCCCTTTATGATGCTATATACTGTCTTCACTATTTTCCATACACATTAAATATTTAGAATCATAGAATTGTTTAGGTTGGAAAAGACCTTTAAGATCATCGAATCCCACTATTAACCCAGCTCTGCCAAGTTCACACTAAACCACGTCCCTAAGTGCCTCTTCTACACATCTTTTAAATCCTTCCAGGGATGGTGAATCCACCACCTCACTGGGCAGCCTGGTCCAACACTTGAAAACCCTTTCAGTGAAGAATTTTTTTCCTCATACCCAATCTAAACCTTCCCTGGTGCATCTTGAGGCCATTCCCTCTTGTCCTATCACTTGTTACATGGGAGAAGAGACCAACAATCACTTCACTAAAACCTCCTTTCAGGTAGTACTTGTCCTGGTGAGAAATGGTGCCTTCTCTCCAAAACGTGACTCGGGCCCATTGATATCTACTATGATTCTGTATGCTGGAAGTCATCAAGGGCCCTCACCTGCTAAAGGCAGAACTGGGTAATAGCACTGCTTCATCTAGTTTAAGTGTTGTTCTGCATATTGAATTGCTACTCATTGTGAATATGACCCTTTTAAAACACTTAGCTAGCTACGTGTATTTCTAAGCATTCAGCAGCTATCATCCTGTGATTTATTTTATTCACCTCATTATTATTATTTGTTGCACTTGCATAAAAGGTGCTTTTACAGCACTCAAATATTTACTTTCTTAGCCTATATGCCCAACTGTTTACTCTTTGATCATGATGAAATACTGAGCCTTCTGCTATGCCTTCCATGCGATCAATCAGTCAATCAATAAGGAGGTATCGGGTTTTTCCTAATTATTTTTTTTTAATGCTTAAATGCTGCATTGCATGGCAACTGTCACCCAGCAGTTTGGGTTGGACAAAGGAATAATACATTTCTTATTAAAAAAAGAAGTACAAAAGAGCTCAGAGGAAGACTTCAGCATCATAAGATTCAGGCAAGATTTAGGAGTGGCTTCTTTCAATGTACATTGGAGTTTTAAGCACAGGGACATTTTGAGGATGTAAATATGGAACTAAATGTCTATAACAAAGGTCAGATGCCTTGACATGGTGTAATACTTTTGTGTCTGTAACCCTAGATGTCTATTCTTTACATCATGCCAGTCTGAAACTCCTCAGTTTATGGAACACAGCAAAGAATTAAGAATAACTCTTACTTCCTCCAAATGGCATCATCAAGATATTTCATGTAAGAAAAGGCTGATGATATTGGTTTAATAAAGAGAAATTGGTTTGTTCAGTCCATAACAATAAATATTTCTTTATCAGGATGACAAGTCTGCAGAGATGAACAATTCAAAATTTGTCAGACAGCTGATCACTTAATCCAGATGTCAGCAACATGGAAAAAAGGACATTAAACATAGATATAGGACACTTGAAAATTAAACAGGTAGTATCTAAGATCAGAAGAGATCAACAGATAAAACTAATTTCATTGATTAATTCAGAAAAATAAGAATCATAGACAAATAGGTAGCTTAAGGTTAATAGTACGTGATGGTTACCTCTTGGATGCAGTATCCAGAGCTATAACCTTAGAAGATGTTTGGGGACCTCCTGAGCTTCACCTTCAGCTAAAATATATATTCCCTTCTGAAATTTTTTTTCAGAAAATCTTTAATTTCAGTAAGTGACTTATTTAAAAAAACACATGCTCGGGAGCTGCAAAAGCAGCTAGGATGGTTTTGGAGGAAACAAGACAAATATGGACAACATCATCCACACCACTTACTGGAAACAGAGCCTATCTCCAGTGCCTGAAGCATGTCTGGGATTTTCCAAAAGACTGCTAATTGGAACAGGCCAAAATTGTGCTCGGTAATGTGATAATTGTTAGATGGTACACAGGGCTGAAGATAGTGCTTAAGTCACAACTTCACCTGTTCTACCTTCTTCTCTGACATAGTCAAGAGCTCTGAACATTCTCTGGAGCAAACACTAAAAAAAAAGGCTTAAACAAAAACCTGAGGTGCTTCAAGTTCTGAGGTCGCAGCTGAACAGGATTTAAAAGGTCAAGATTAGGAATTCCTGTGTCCTTTTATGGAGGTTTTTATTGATACAGATAGCACTCAGAACGTGATGGAATTGGTCTACTGTTAGATAACTTAGATGGCTTTCTAACTTAGAAATTTGAAGCAGACCAAAGGAGAACTACAGCTAAAAGTCACCTCTGAGTTATTTAAGACAGATTTTTTTTTTCATTAATAATTTCCAAATAGGAAATGTGAGGATCACATATGAAAGCATCTGACCACTCAGGCTCCTTCAGATTTTATTCAGGCTCCTACCACTTGTCTGAATGTTTTGTTCCAACTTTCCATTCAACAGCCAAACTGAACTTTCTCAACTGTCAGTGAAGCTGTCCAGTCAAACAGCTTAGGCAAGATTTATGCAACATGTCTTTGTTATAGCTGGCAACTAAAAATGAGATTCCTCGTAATTGAAAAGGATGGCTAGGACTTTTGTTAAAAATAAGACAGTGAATGTCAGTAAACTACGCTTTTTCCTTTTTAGATGTTGTGTTTTGTTGACACTCGCACACCATGGTTTGCAATGAGAAGATTCACTTGACTAAACATAGACTTCTGTGTTGCATAGGTCTATGTTTGAGCTAGTCACCTTAGTTAATTATAAATCAGGGTGAGAAATAAGGAGCTCTAGAAGTCGATCTGTGCTTCACTCCAAATTTCAGCCCTTGTTTCCTTCACTGCTTCTCTTTTCATTTTATTATTCTTCTATTCCTCTTTGCTCAACGTCAGTGTTACACTTCACATGACTAACTGAAAAGAGAGCTCATTTCCCAGGGGAAGAGGAGGAAAAGGGGGGAGAAGGATAAAGACAAGCAGGGGGGTGGGAAAGGGAGAGACAGAGTTTTCTAGCAGCTTCTTATATTTTCCTCCCTTTGCTTGGATTAACTACCTACCCTCTCCAAATTACCTTCTACCAAAGAGACATGCTCCATTTTAAGGACAATTGTTTTGCCTCATATTCATTTTAGATAGCTCTAAAAGTGTGTACAGTCTCATTTTGTTATCATACTATCTTCTTTATTTATACCTTATCATTTCTGTTTGCTTATTACATGTGAGCAACCATACCAGAGTATGTCACGGAGGTATACACAGGCTTACAAAATCTACAGAAACTCCATACACCAGAGGAACCTTATATCCCAAAGTCTGAACAAAGCCAACCATTATGTCCCTATCGCTGCCTACTAAAGCTGTTGTGCCCTGCTTTCAGGAGAGGTTTCCTTAAGGCACAGCCAGATGGTTGGAGAACTGGCACGGCTGGTTGCTGACTCCTCTGGTATGGGTTTGGGAAATTCTTTACAATGCTTAACAGTAGCTGTCATAAATTGTTGCCTCCTTTTCCAAGCCTAAAGACAATCTGGGCTTCTGTAATGGGACCGAGGACTCCAGAGAACCAAGATTTTTTTTTTGTCTTGATCTCATCTCTATGTGTGGCTGCACACAAGTGAGGAATGACTTTAAAAGCAGGGAAAACATCCTTCGGTTTATGACAGGACATGGGCTTGCAGAGCATGGTGAGTGTTGTCAGAGCTATACAAGCATGGAAAACATCTCCCTAGCTTTCAACAGGAAAAGATCTGGACAGATCTATATGTCTTCATTCTTATTTCTAGTTCCTTTCAGCATAGCTATATTCTTTCCATTAAATGATTGCATAAGTGTGACACACTGATAGGATACTGTAGGAACTGTGGAGTACAGTTGAGTGTAATTTGCCCCACCAGATGAAGCAAGTAGTACTGAACTGTCCTTCAGTCCACTGGTTTTCTTTGCAAGCCCTTTCAATGGTCTCTGGAAATAGGATCTAATAGTAGCTCCAAGCTGGCCAGTCGAGCTTCCCATACATGGGCCAATTCTTTCCGTTTTGTGCCATTTGTGTCAAGTAAATGGACACATCTGACATTAAAACCACTCAAAACTAGTGGTTTTGCCTCCTCCTTCCACCCCTCCTGTCACTTCCTCCCAGCCTTCAAAAGAAATATTTTTCCATTTAATTCCATGAGTTTTCTCTTCCTTTTATGGCATTATAGTATATGGCCTAGATGTTTTAGCTTGGTTTTACATAGTGTTATAGCCTAAAATGAAATGCCAAGTTATCTGTTGGCAGAAAAAATATAACTCAAATAAATTGTGACAATAGATAGAAAAAGCAAATAAATATTCATGAGCTTTTTAAAATTTGAATTTACAAGAAATAAATATAGTATAGTATACTGCTTTGGGGAAAATATGCAAATACTAAGGAAACAGTTATTAATGCTCGAGTTATATATTCCCATTTTTGTGGTTCTTTGTTTAAGAAGTTGCACCGAGATTTTGTTGTTCATGCATGATATAATCCCACATTTTAGAACATTTTTTTTGAGAAAAAAACTCACCTGATATTAGCAACGATGGAGAAAGGTGAATACAAGTCCCCAAATATCTGCTTAAAATCAAGAAATCATGCTCAGAAGTAGACTTGATGGTTATTTCTGACTGATCTCTTTCCCATAATTGCATAAAATATTCATTTCAGTTCTGAAAGAATCCCCCTGGCAGTCCATCTGCTTCAAATGGCCAGTCACAGCCCACGCACACCCTGCAGCAGTTTGATGGGGCATGTGTGTCGTGCTTCTAACAGAGGGAAAATGAGGCTGTCCGTGTCATCAGGTTGAAGGAGAAAAAGCTTTCAAAGTTGTGGGTGTGATAGGGGAGAAAAACTGAGGCATGTGGTGTCACCAGTACAGGGGAGGCTGGCAGGAGCCAGGACAAAACACCTGTGAGGAAAGTCGCGATGCTACAGGAGCAGCGATGGGGCCCTTTCTGCTGTGTGCAGGAGCAAGGTGAAGTCTAAACTGAGTTAAGAGAGGTTTTGCTCTTAATATCTAGGCAGACAGTTTCATTTATGAAGTACAGGCAGATGCACAGAAGATCCCTTTATTTTGTCCTACACATCTGTTCGTATGGGTTTTGGTGACATACTGCTGAATTTACACAGATAAACCAGATCTGCAGGTTCTGTAGTCTAGAGAAGATGTGACCTACGAACATAAGTGTGTGTGTTTGTCTCAGAAAGAGACAAAAGTCCTTTTCCCATAAAATTAGTCAAGTTCTTAGAGCAAGTAATGAGAGGAGAAAAAAAATATGAGGATTCTCATAAATATGGAATTGTTTCTGAGTAATTATCTTCAGCAGAGAGGGTTGCAAGAGACATGTTTATGGCACTAGTGGCTCCATGCTTATACCCACACACACTCTTTTAAAGAAATATTGCAAACCTATTTATTCTCTACTTGTCAGTAGCATCTGATAAATACACTCAAACGTGTCAGTGGATACGTGCAATCAAAGGCAAAGTTGTTAGAAGAACATAAATTTCCAAATAGTGTTCTACAACTTGCTTTCTGGCTAGTGATCAGCTCGTTAGCTGTCAGCTTCAATGCTTAAGCAGCTTTTTATCTGGTCAAGGGTGGATATCTTGGTGCCGTCCACAGACTTATTTCTGAAAAAAATAGATACATGCCTAGTGCTTTCAAAAGTAGATTTGAGGGCATGCATTTTTATAGGTAGTTAATATTGTAAGATGTTAATAACTTTTAGAGTGATCTTCCTTTTTAAAACGTAAGAGGTTTATTTGAAGAAGTTTTTCAAAGTTTTTGATAACCTGTTAAGTTCAGTGCTATACAATGAGCACACAGTTTGATTTTGGGCAAGAAATTTCGGATCTACAGGAAATCTAGGAGGACACTTGCTTAGTTTGTTGATAACAGGCAGGCAAATACTTTGACCAGATATCACTCCTAGTATATATATGTCAGGGTTTTGACATCAAAATGAGCTCCTGCACACTTTTGCCAATCTTTCTTTAAGACTTAAGGGCAGAATGACACCATATTCTCAGCAGCTTTTTTCTCCAGAAGTTCTTGCAATATGATTTAGCTGAAGAAGCCACATCTACAGGCTATCTCCAAAAATTTGTAGTTACGGCACAGTCAAAAATGTTTTCCTTCTTTATTTTGATTGCCTTCACAGTGTTTAGCCAGTACTTCAACAATGGCATGGTATGGAAATTCATCTGCATATGGAGTTTAGAGCCACCTGTCCAAAACAAGGCATTTGATACCAGCAGATAACAGACATTAAACATGAAGTGAAATCCCTGTAGATGTTACACACATTTCAGATAGTAGGGATTTGATAGACCATATTTCCAAAGCAGTCTCTTTTTCCTACAGTGAATTTTAATATGAGTTGTCATGTTATAGCCAGCAATCTAGGTGATTTGTGAATGCATTTTATTGTGGAAAGGCAACAGAAAAATGCTTGTTTTTCATGTTCAAGGTGTGCAGCTTAGCTTTCCCTTGCAACAAACAAGGTCTTGGAAAAACATTGCCAAGTTGATGTGATGATTGATGGCCAAGTCAGATACTACAGTTAGAATGAAACTGAATTTTTATCATTCCTCTGTCCTCATGAAAAGTCATACTTTGAGAGTTTGCCATGAGAGCTTGCATTGCATTTATTATAATATAAATATTATAAAGCTGAAGTGATTGCTATTAGAAATGTCGTTTTCATTGACAAAAGATGATCAGTGTGACTCTTTTGACCAGAGTCTATCAGAAAATGAAAGTACCAAGTTTAAAGTGGTGATCTTTCTCTAATGGAAGAAAAATTTGTGTAATAACCCCTAGAATCTGTTTTCGCCATGAGAAAACCTGTCATAAAGTTCAAAGACATGTTAAAATAGGAGAACCTGTGCTCACATCTTTGATGTAAGGCTGGGAAGTAGGGGAAGTGCCAGTGCATGCCAGGTTTGTTGGGAAGGCAGCTGGATCTCCTGTTCGTCCACCAGCCAGCAGATCTGCACATGTGCAGCAAATACAGAGTGGAGATTCATTATGAAGGTACAAGTGTTGCACAGACACTCATGGAAAGGGTGTTTGCATTTTCTAAAAAAAAAAAAAAAAAAATAAAATTGTTGGGACCTTAGCATAGTGCAATGTTGACTTGGGGTATCCAATCTTTCCAACAGGGTGGTCAATCCCTGCCTAGACAGTGACAGGAGATTTTATTGCAAGGATCCTTGCAACAGCATCTTCAGCTGGATGAAGTGTTATGCCACATAGTTTCTCCAGACCTCACATTTGTCCAACTAGACAGTAATGCTCTGGGTGTAAAAATCTACTCCGTCTCCCAGTTACGCTATTTACAAACATTTTCATTCTTGTTTTTGTGGCTTAGGAAGAAGCCATGAGGAGGGTGATCCCTGGAACCTGTTGAAACCTTTGACTGAAGGAAGCACATGAAGCAACAGCCTCCCTTACTGATGTTGTGCCAGTAAGGCTGGTAAAGCAGGGTTGAAGCCACGTGTATCAGTGATGAACCTAACTAGATAAGCTACAAGAGGACCTTGCCTCTTATCTGAGCTACACGACAAACTGCAGCTACCATTTTTCCTACTTCAGGATCTTCAGATAACCTCTGAATAAGGCATTCCTGTGCTAGACATCTCATGCAGATGATGTTTTTAAACTCCCTGACCTCTCCAATTACCTCATGGAGGTTTCAGGAGGTCAAAATGGTTAGAAGTGATGAAGGTTGTCACTTTATCATGAAATATATTCACACAAACTTATTTTTTTGGTAATTGACAGCAAGGACCTACTTCAAGTATTGTCACATTTAGAACTAACTTCGGTGGATGTGAGCCAAACAGTGCTGAATGTTTTCATGTACTGAAAATGTAAATTTGAAGTAGGCACTACACAAGCATGATAGCACTTCGGGGACTTTGGATTTATTTAGAAAAATTATATAGAACTAATTTTATATTTTTAAATATATTTGAGGTTTTGTACATGCTGTGATTTATGCACTTGGACAGATGTGGTTGCAATAAAATTACCATGTTTTAGGTGGTTTCTTTTACCCTATTTAGAAGTGGTAGCATCTGACATTTCAGAACATTTTCTGTTGCTGGACTGACTCTTGTTTTTTGCCTCCTTTGAATTTGTTATAATATTTAACAAAATTAAATAGCATAGGTGTGTCAGTTGTATAACCCAAGTTTGCTTATGTATTTTTCTCTTTCATTTAAACTCCAGTGTTTGTCTTGGCTGCCTTACTCTATTTTACAGGAATATAATTAGCAATATGAGCTAGCCAACTAATCTGCATAAAGAATTCTATTTACTTGAGTGCTGAATTAAAAAGTTCTATATAATCATCTGGGATACAAACAAAACAGTCTTTCAAGCTCTACTTGAGCCTTGTTTTAGTTTAGGTGGGATTTGAACCAGTCCTCAACTTTCAGCAGGGAATTAACTAACATCACTGGCTTGCTTTTACATCACTGTCTCTGCAGGCTGAATCATGTAAAATGCAAAAAGAGATTTAGGGAAGGAACCTGAACTCAGGCTTTCTTCTCCTGCCATGAAAGTCTTAACATGAAGTTATCTCTTGTCTCTCCAGCTGTTAGTTCCTTCTGTGCACTGTCAGTTTCCAAAGTAAGGTTTATGAAGGAAAGCCTGCAGATTAACCTTTTTTTTTTTTTTTTTTTCCTGAGATTCGTAAATCATCCAGGAGAAGAGAGAAAAAAGTTGAACATATACTTACAACATGGATTCGGAATACTTTACCTCACAAAAAAACCCCAAACAAACAAACAAACAAAAAAACCCCCAAACTATAGAAGTATTGCGAAAACACTGTTTTGTTTTCCTTCAGCATTAAAAAGAAAACGTTCTCAACTGTATAACAGAAATAATATGTGTGCTTGTTTTAATTTTGGGATTTTTTTTGTTTATGAACTTAGCTGCTTTCATCTGTTGTTACACAGAGAAAATCATGTCAGACTCCATGTGTCCCCAGTTACCTCTATTTGCTGGAGGCGCGTACTGAAGCTGTGGAATGGGAACTGGCCCAGAATGATGTGGGTACCACTGAGACATCAGGCGTGCTCTGCAGACCACACAGGGACCTTTTGCAGGGGATTTCAGGTTCTCCTCTGGCAATAAGCTATCTGTAAGTGTCTGTCTTTAGATGAAGTGTCAAAAATTTACCCTGTTCTTTACTGGGATCTCTGGAGTTCCTAGTATATCAAGTAAGAAAGCTGGTTAGAGGGTAACCTGATAAGCTCTCCTGCATTTCCTTTGTAATGTGGATGTACGATAAATAGGAGTGGATGTATGACAACTAATTAGAGGATTCCCTTGCTGAACAGCTTATCTCTTTATGTTCAGTATTCCCATGCTTCACTCAAATTGCTTACCCTTTTGCTGGGGCGTGAAAGAAAAAAAAAAAATCCTCACAACCTGTTACTTTGACAGTTTTAAAGTTTGTGAAAGAACTAATTTATCACCTCCCCAGTTCTTATTTCTGAGGCTGTGTGTGAAATCATTCACCACATCTAAACAAACTCCGCTCTTGGTTGAACAGGGGAGCCTGTGATCTGCGACTCAGCAGGAAGGTTTGGTGTGTGCTGTGAAGTGCACCATTAGCCAAAATAAACAGCTGGCTCCATTAGGAGTTAAGAAAAGGGACTGATAACAAGCCTATTCTCACTTGGATAATAAACACCTATTGACTTTGCAGGTAATAATTCAAAAAGCTAAATGGATTCTTGCTATCCACTCAAGACTTGTTTAATGGTAACAACTGAAGATTAGTTTCTACTCCAAATTACTGCTAATTGAATCTTCTTCTCTGTGTTTGTTTCCAGCTTTATCTGACTCTTCAGGCTTATCTGCAGCTCTGTAAATGTTTTGTGTTCATTCCAGCACAGCCTCAAGAAAATTCATTGTGTTTCTCAAATGCTTTTCCATTACCCATATGTACTCCATTCCTTATTCAATGATTCTTTAAAGAAAGTGGCTCAAGGTGGAAGTATCAGCATTCCTGATACACAAACTTGAGAGAGATGGACTAGCTCTAATGTGAAGCCAGACACCTGATACAAAGATACACAATTCCTGCAGTTAGTCCTGATGCAAATGCAGTCTAAAATTTACTTTTTTCCATTCTCAGATGTGCAGAACCAGTGCAAAAGCTGCAGTGACCTGTCTCAAATAATGGGCAGAGGAACTGTACTGCTCCACCAGCCTCGACATGGGAAACGCAAACCAGCCAGTTCTTGCTAACAAGGGGGAGAAAAAAGCCCCTTTGGTCATCTTGGTGATCTATACCTTTTGCAAACTGGCATAGAATTAAAAGGCAGTTTGTCAATTAATGTCTTATGTGAGTCCAAGTGCTGCCCATAACCAAACAAATTGCATAAACACAAAAATAATATTATTTTCTTATACTTAAAAAGTAGGAATTCAAACCTCCCAAATCTCACTTTATGTTCTTCCTTATAGGACTTACCCATGTAACATTTTCATCTTAACATTTGGACTGTTTCACGGGCTGCTCTGTTACATCAGTAATTGCTGGGATGGCACATGATGCAATAACTTTCTTCTATTTTATCGAAATGTATCACATCTTATTAAAAAAACAATACAGAGAGATGATGTAATTCAGTGCCCTAGAATTCATGCCATATTCACTAAAAGTTTTTAGCACTGTAGATGTGCAGGCTTTCATTATAGATTTAGGTCATGTTACTCACGCCTCCTGCTCCTCTCCTCAGCTCATCTTTTTGCAGAATATGCTTAAGTGCATTACAGTGTTTCTCTGTCTAGAATATGATTTCAGTGATGTTGTAGTCTGCTCCTTGGCCTGCAGTTGCATCAGTCTGTGGTATCAGAATGATGGAGAGAAAATGACAGATTAAGCTACTTAAAACGTCAAATGTTAACCCATTCCTTGAGTCCTGAGGGGTTTTTTTTGCTTGTCACTATCTCCAAGTGCCTTTCACACTTGGAATGCCAGCGTATTAGTGAGCCATGGTGGTGAGGGTGGAGGAGTAAAGGCTCAGAAAATACCCTAGTAATTTGGGTGTGAAACTGTTGTCTCAACTAGACCATTCTACTGACTGTGCAATGGCCACAGGATGAAATGACTTGTTGTCCTCCATCCAAATAAAGGGACTAAGCAAATAAAGGGACTAAACAAACAGGGAAGGATTCCAGTTTGTTCCTTGTCACCAACCAGTGCACCAAGTCTTTCAGACGATTGATTGTAATGAGGCAATCTGGCATTTGCTAATTTTGTCTGGTTTTACTGCTTCTATGAATGGTTAGTCCAATTGTATGTGGAAACAAATTAATGTAGGGTGGGAGAACATCCCATGCTTAATCAACATGTGGTAATAAGGATAGCATGTTAGTGAATGAAAACTACAGATTGGCAAGGCTTGGTAACTGTTGATAATTTTAGATGGGTTAAAGTGACCATGTGATAAACTGGACAGAGCAAACAACATTTAGCAGCTTTTAATTGGTAGCCTGCCTTTGGTTTATTCATTTCCAGCAGTGTGTACTGCTCTAATTCAGCTGGAGAAGTAAAGTATCTGGGTAAAACAACGCAATTGCACTTACTGTATGATCCTACAGATACAGACACTTCACTTTTCACTTTTCCTCTTCCACTGGCTTTGTCTATGAAGCCCAAATTTAATTATACAGCTCTTAAAAGGAAAAGAAATGGTGTGTGTGTGTGTGTGTGTGTGTGTGTGTGTGTGTGTAGCAAAACCCTGAAATATGACATTCTAAAGAAACAAAGGGATTTCTTCTATCTTCTATCAGAAAACACCTGGGGCTCATTTCACATCTGGCTCAGCTCATGCAGCTAGAGCCATCTAAAATTAGGTATTTTTCCTAAACGGCTTGTCCAGGCTCCTACTGTTAGAGACAAGAAAGAGGTAAGAAAAATCATTCATTAGAGTCTCTTGCTTTTCTGTACTCACTACAATAGAAGCCAAAATGATGCCTTTAAAATAAGTGGTTGACTTTTCATAAAGGAGAGATGATTCCTCCTAATGTAAATTCTTTTATGTGAAGAAAATCTGAGCTCGGCCGTTCTAAGGTGGAATTTCCCTAGGACAGAAAATGAGAAAAAATCATAGCTGTTAGCAGACATATGTAGTATATCTCAGTTATATACAGCAAGAATTCTCATTGATACCAAATTCTGTAGCAATGAATAGACATCAGAGCACTTTCCTAAGTAGTAAGTTACTGCAATATTGTATTGCTGTTAAAAGTCCAAAAGATTTTTAAGA
This sequence comes from Falco naumanni, assembly GCF_017639655.2. Lineage (NCBI taxonomy): Eukaryota > Metazoa > Chordata > Aves > Falconiformes > Falconidae > Falco > Falco naumanni. Next base: position 80,782,559 of record NC_054080.1, read on the forward strand.
TGCAATTCTCTATACTGGGAATAAAATAAAAAGGAGGCAGGACTTCAGGACATATTCCATCAGAGTTTGTGACCTACTTCTCTGTTGACAGAACTGCCTGTTGAAAGTGTCTTGCTGAAAATATCCCAGCCAATCTTACTGGGAGGAAAAAGCAGAATCATTTCAAGTTAAGATTAAAACATAAGATTTAACAGTCAGATTGGCTGTTGAAACAAAATATGAAGGTGGAGGGATTGCTTGACTTCACATTAAGTGCTCCCCAGCCAAAAAAACATTTTCTGATTCCAATGCCCTGGTCTAGAATGAAATCTTGTGGCCCGTGGTATATCAGAGGTTATACTATACTTCATTTTGGAAGCTAAGTATATGCATTTGTATAAAATCAAATTAATTCATTAAGTTTTCAGTCATTTTGCATATTTTTAGGTTCTTTGAAAAAAATCTTTCACTTCTAATGAAAATAGTGATCTTTAATTACACATGTAAAACTATATTTAGATACGTAAAGCTTGCTGTACTACACAAATATTTATACAACATAGTTGAAAAATAATTTTAGTACAGTTATGAAGGACAAACAGGAAGGCGTCAATGTTAGAGAGAATGCTCTTAGTCTAACTTTGTGACTAACATTAATATGTAGTCCTTAGTATGTTTGTTTTCTTCATCAGAGTCTGGAAGAAATAATTTCTTATAAAACAGGGTGCAACCAACCCCAAGGACAGAATTTTTTTGTTTGTTTTTAATTTAGGTTTCATATTAATTATAAAAACCACTGTGAAGTAAGTAAGACTCAAATGTCTCATTTTTGTTTGGGTTTTTTCAGTGATTTGGTTCTGCATACTTCTGGCAAACTGTTGCTGACAGCATCTGCCCCCCTGGGTGCTTTGCCTTGCCCCACGGTTGCTAAAAAGATATTTAGAACTCAGAGAAATGAAAATGAGTACCAATACTTGTTGCAGGAGCATGTACCCACAGGAAGTACAGAAGCAAGGGTTATACCTGATTTTTCTAGCTCTGCCACTAATTCAACCTTCAGCAAGTTTCAGTCCTCTGAATTTTAAATAAAAAAAAATAATTGTAAGAGCTTCTGTGTAGTCTAAGTGATTAATGGCCTTAATCTTTTTGAGATTCTCAGATAAACTGTGCTAAGAAGGCCAAACAAACCACAAGTAGTAACAATACTGACAGTATATCTCATTAATGTCATATCAGCATTCATTTAAAAGGTATTTATGATAATTGCTTTTGCCTGGAATACTGTTTAATTTTTACAAACCACAGTCTTTGCTATGGTCAGGTGCTTTTGAATGGCTACTGTGCAACCTCAGATATGTAATTAATAAACGTTGTAATTAATACAATTTGCCTTGACCTTTTTCTCTAAGCAAGCTGTGTATTAACCAGGCGAAGCTAGCTGGTTTCAGCAGACAAGTCTACAGCTGGCACATGGATGTCTGTTCCCCAAGGACATATGTAAATCCAGCAATGCAAGAAAATCCCTGGCTTGCTTTCTTCTTTTTTTTTCTTTCCACTGCTGTGATTCAGAGATGAATACATTGACCTTTTCCTCCTGCATAAACTTTTAGTAGCAAGACACTGAGACAAGCCAGACACTCATTCCCTCATCCTTTAAATGTTATTAAGGAGACAGGAGTGCATCTTACTTGAAAACACAGTGGCCAAAAGTTCAAACAAGATGTTTGCAGGGTGCCTACCTCTTTGTTTAGATGTACATGTATTTGATTTTCAGAACATGCTGAGCATTCATCCTCAGTCCTGTGAATATTCAGTACCTTTAAAACTTTTGTTACTGCAAGCTATAGTTTGTAACCGTGACTTATACTGTTTAATAACAGGTTTGTGGCGCTCTCAGTGACAAGCTCCAATAGATTTTCCCCAGCAGAGGGACTTCATGTACCAGGCATCTTTTTAGGTATTAGCAAACACACTGGGTGACATCACAAAAATCACCTAATATCTCTTCTTTTATCATAACGGAAGAATGACTTTGTGATTCTTTTTGCAACATTACTTATTAACTTTGATCATGAGAGATGCTAGAAATCTAGACAAGATTCATTATTAGAATTATTATGGTTAGCATCTCATAGTTGCAGACTCTAAGACAAGAGGTAATGGACAGATTGCAAGAAAAGGTAATTCTGGTTAGGTATTAAGGAAGATAAAAATCTTCACAATGAAGGTGGTAAAGCTTTGGAACAGGGAACTCAGATATCCAAACACTGACTAGCTCTGACCCTGAGCAGCCTGATCTAACATTGACCCTGGATCTAACACAAAAGTTAGCTCTGATTTGAATGAGAGCTTGGACCAGATAACTTCAAATACAGGTAGTCTGGAAAATTTAAAAGTTTGTAAACGTCAAAGGACTGAGCAAGCAGGTATGAGACTGAAGGGTTGAACCACAATAAATAAAAAAAAGAAAAAAAAAAAGAAAGTTAATAAATTTCTGAACTGGATTACACTGTATAGTTCTTTCCATACCAGGGTACTAGAATGAAAAACCTAGGGTCAGTGACCCAAGACTTTAATCTTATGCCTTCTGTTTCTATGGGATTCATCCCAGTCTTTTTACTAAATACGTGAAGGAGAGGTCAAGTTCAAGTACTCTGTGAAATAAACATTACAAAATCTCACTGACTGTCATCTTTGACTCCGGCTTTTTTATTGTTACCATCTCTATCACAGACAAGAATAAAGAAGTTGAGTTTAAGACACTTGCCTGTGTCTCCTATAGAGACATTTTAAGTCTGATTCTGAAACAGAATTAAGGGTAAAATTGATATATATTCAGATTTCTGGTTTTTAAGTGTGGTTCTAATATTTGTTTTGTAGTGCTTAATTGAAAGCAAAAAGAAAATACAGTCATATAATATCTAATTTCTTCAGTTCTTAACTTCTTAGTGTTTGCTTTTTGACATCTAATAAAAACGCGATTGCCATCACATGTACCAATACATAACAAAACATACACCTTTCTACATGAACTTAGTGCTGCTTTCTTCAGTTTTCTTTAATTAATCAGAAATGGACCCTGAAATGAAATGCTTGCAGAAAAGCTATTTCATACATTAAGATTCTAAATAATTGGGAGAAGCAGAAACAAGCTGATTGCAAAACTAAATGTGGGACAGGTTGCTCCTCATTTGAAATGTAAATTGCTTATCTTTTCTTTCCCATCACGTCTCTAATGTGCAGGTATAACTCTCAAAGCACTGCTGCTTTTAGAGCTACTTGAGGTGAGAGCAGTAATTAAATACTGTGAACCTTAGGTTAAGTAGTTCACATCAGGGTTTGGGGAAGAAAGTTGCAAAACATTTCAAGATACCTAAAGGCGTGTGGCACATCTTCTGTATAATTTTGAGGCTTTTAGTATTGTCTTTATTATTGTGATATATTATGTGAAATGGCCAATGGCTCTTTGAGTCATGTCTTCCTACCCAGGCAAATATACAGCATCCTATTTTTGTTAATTCAGTTGCATTCAGATGCTTAAAGGAGAGGATTAACTTTTAACAGCTCTCAGCACTCCTTCCTATTCCTCATACCTCTGACCTTACTCCCAGACAGGCTTTATTCCCCTTCCAATTGCAGACTTCCAATGAGACATTTACATAAATGTTACAGTAACTACTACAGGCAAGGGACAGTATATCTTCATCTCCTGTTCTGACAGAGAAGTTAGACATAGTGAGATAAAAGAAGTGATCTAAACAATAATTTAATTTAGTATTGCTTATACATGGGAAAACTTAGAAAATGTGTAGTCTTAGGAAAGTAAGTATAGCACCTTAAGGACAGTCTTCAGGTAATCACACCTCATAACCGATGCACATAAAAGCAGAGGAAGAAAGACAGATATAGAAGGCGGGGGGGGAAGCGTGTACCATATTAAATAACAGGAATTTACTCTAAATTGAGTGTAAGTGCAGCAAACCCAGGAACTTCAGATCTTAGAATGTTAACAAATTTTCCTTAGTAATGTCAATCAGTAAAAAGGTTAAATTACAAAGTAAAGTAAAGAAAAAAAAAAAAAAGTCACATGTCATTAGCTTTCTCTGAAGTTATACTATTGAATACCACATTTTTTTTTTTTTTTTTTTTTTTGTTAGTAGACTGATACGATTGCAATCTGTGATCAGGTTCTTATTTAAAAGACTACTAAAACATAGATGCGTTTTTATTGGGCAGAATATTCATTAAACAAGAATATTACAATTTTCAATACATGCGAGCAAGGTACCCAAATTATTATGCCTAATGCCATTGCTGGATTTAGACCTATGCCACGTTTCTTCTCAAAAATCTTTAATGCTTTACTGCATATCAGTCCCTTCTACTAATGAATCCATATACAGGGAACCTATTTTGGCTCATTAGCTGTGATTAACTCAATAACTAACATTAACCCAGTCCAAGCCCATGTGATGATGCTGCCATGAGCATAACAGAACCCTTCAGTTCCTTCAGTCCCTGTCCTTGCTTTTTTGTCCTATAAATACCAAGATGTTGATGGACACCATCAAAGTTGTCAGCTAAAGAGCTTTGTGACACAGTCCTCTCTGTCGTGGGAGAGGGAAAGTTGTGCTACTTTGGATATTTTTTACCCAAAAGAAGTGTGAAGCTGAAGAATTTAATTTTCGTAACCTTTATAAACATTTTTAAATTTGCCTACATTTCAGTAGTTGCAACGAAAAAACGGCTGTTTTGCAGTTGTAGTGAAGTGATGTATACAGCTAGGTCAGGTGGTCTGGAAAAATTGGGTTGGACATCAGGAATTTTGTTTAGTCCTTCCTCACATAGGGTTCATAGTTTACTATTCACTCATTCTTCTTGGTCTTCTCCCCAGGAGAGACACAGTTTGTCACAAGCTGTATTCTTCCAGATAATTTCTGGACTCTGCTACAGCCCCTGTTTTGAGTCTTTTTGTTCAGGTGTCTTTAATGTGGCTCAAAGGCACTCTGCAACCGGGGTATACGCAGCTTATAAGTATAAAGCACTCATTTAGTAGCTAACATAAGCAAAAGTTAGGATTTAACAAGCTATTAGGCTAAGCATTAGTGTGCTCACTGTACTGATAAAGCACCCAAAGTGTCTTTGATGGCCACACAGGCATCATCCAGGAGGGAAAAATCCTGCCCTGTGTCTGCCTGGAACAGGTTCTCAGTGTTCCTGAACTGTCTCCCATTTCTCAACATCCCACTCGCGCTAGGAGACCCAGAGCAGGCACAGTTTTCCTGGTGTGGTGTCACCAGTACTGAGCAAGAAGGGATTATAACCCACCTTGATCTGATGGCTGTGCTTTTCCTAGCGCAGCCCGGTGTGTGCTTTTGCCTCATTCACAACAAAAACATAGTTCTGGCTGGTATGTGTGTTGGCACCTGCTGTTATTCCAAGTCCTTTTCAGTTTGTTCCTGGCCTGCACCAATGCATAGGCAGGTCTGTTCTGTCCTGAAGCAGAACTTTGCACTTTCCCTTGCTGAACTTCAAGGGTTCCCTGATGATCCACATCTAACTTTAGCAAGATCTCACCAAAATGAAGATGTACTATCCATTTACCATCTCCTTCTCCCCTAACTCTGAATCATTCAGAAACCTGCTGAGGAATCACAGTTTCTCAATATCTAGGCAGCTGATGAAGATACTGAACAGTATTGGCCCAAGTATTGATGTCTGTCATGCTCCACTCGTTACCACCTGCCAAACAGACATCAAGTCATCGATCACTACCCAGTGAGACCAGCAGGCTGGGCAATTGTCAGCTCATCTAAGAGTCTGGCCAGTCTGTACTTCTTCAGCTTATCAATAAGGCTGTGGTGGGAGAGCTTTATGTAGAGTTTTAGCAAAGTAAAGATGTTTATCACCCCCTCGCTTTCCTCTCATCCTTGATGTGGGTTATAGGTAGCCTTTTGTTACTGAAACTAATCAGAATGGTCAAGCGTAATTTACCCTTGTTAAATCTGTCTATTCCAATGCTCCTTCTCCTTGGAGGACTTGCTCTGTGAGCTTCTCAGAGACAAAAGTGAGGCTGTCGTACCTATAGTTCCTCAAATCATCACTTTCACCCCCTTTGAAGGTGGGTTCGACACTTGCCTTTCTCCAGTCTTCAGGGACTTCCTCTGACCGCTGTGATGGTTGGAAGACTGAATAGCCTCATGGAGACATCAGCCACATTTCTCAGTGTCAGTATATACATCCTCACTGTACAGAAATCATCCTGCAGTTTCTCAGACACTCTCTTACCTTTTTTATGGTAACGTACCATTATAACACACAGTTCGCCTTCTCCCTGCCATCGACTGCCCTTAATACAAAGAGGTTTTGAAGACATGAGATAGCAACCTTGCAATTACATCAGTGCACAGAGTTAATTCCCATCAGGTGAGGGGTGAGTATGTCCCACTTCTGTAGGCACCAGCCCACTTACACGGCTCTTCCCGTCCCTTTTGAATTGCCTGGCTAGTTTTAGTTAATTTTGGCATTGGCCATCCTGATTCCATCCTCCTGTACCTGAGCAATACTTTTATACTGCTCCTTTATGTTCTTGATTCCACCTCCATTTCACTATTAGTTCGGTTTCTGTGAATATTCTGTCTTCAGGAAAGGCAGGATTTTTTATTTTTTTTTCCCTTGCCTAGAAAGTCTCTTAACAAGCCAAAGCCTGTTCTCCTGAAGCCCAGTGTCCTCACGCCTCTAGCTTTCCTCTGGATGCTGAACTCTGTCATCCTACATTCTCTGCAGCCCAGACTACCCCCTGTATCCACCTTCTCCGTTTGTTAGCAGCGCGACAAAATTTTGGACCAATTTTCAGTCTAAAATCTCTGCTTTTTACCAAAGCTATAAACCTCTACTTGGCTCATTCCTGTACACCTCCAACTGCCTTTTTTTTTTACTAGAAAAACCGAACGCATAGTGATTTTTGCCATAAAGAGAAAAAAAGTGAAGGAAAAGAGGGAAAGATACTATTTCAAATCATTTTGCATATTTATTTTTTTTCCTGCAGCAATGGAATGTCCTGACACATCTATTTTCTTCTGGGTACTCTTTAATTAATAGATTTAATGGCACTCCTACTGATTGGTCTTCTCCATAAATTCATAAATCAGTCCTAATTTTCCTGGTTCCCCTCATAGTAAGAAAAGGAAGGGCTTCTGACTCTGCATTATCCTTTAATGAGATAGTGTCTAAATGAACAATCATCTGAAGATTTACATAGGGACTGTGCTAGTAGTGGCCCATTAAATAAACATGTGCTGTGTGCTCTGTGTGCCTGCAGACCCTCGGGGGTTGCACTTGGGAGGGTGGCTCTGCTCAGGGGATGACTTCAGGGCTCCATCACTGGCCTCCAGACTGGAGAAATTTGAGAGTTCAGGTTCATACAAGGGCCTATGACATTTATGATGTGATCATTTCAATGTAATACATTTAACAAGCCATGACTGTTGTTTCTGTTATTCTCCATCCCATTCCAACTGCTGTGTTTGACTACGTATTTATTCCCACGTCTTCACCTCTGTTCTTTCTTGGTTTGACAAAATGAAGAAAGTCTGTCCAGCTCCTGGGATTAGAGTAAATCAAAATGTTATCTCTAAATATTACTGAGTAATAGGTACACTATTAAGATGAAGACTTATTTTGTTGGGGTTTTTTTGCACTACGTTGGCCCAGTGAAATGAAAACATTATTAGAAGTAAGGGGAAACAGGTTACAAGAGTTGAAGTGAAAAAAAATGAAAATTGTTATGCTGCAAACAGATGGCTGTAAAACTACACAGTGATTCACAGACACTCTATACTAGGCAAAGGAGTCATTTTGAAAGAAAAGCAGATTTGCATGCACTCTGGAACAACTTTCCTTTCTGAAGACCTGTTGGGTTTGTTTTTTGTGAAACAGGCCAGTATTTTTACATAATAAAGTCTTCCATAATGAACTGTCACATATGACTGTGTGAGGTGGCGTGTTGTGGTATCAGCATCACCCTTTACTGCCCTGCACATACCGTAGTTGTGATAAACGCAGTCATGATTCATGTCAAAAATAGAATGTACTGTGGTAAGTGTAATTGTTGTACCCTGTGTAAATCTGGGACCTGTATCGCAGTTGTGATGAATGGGCGCGTGTGGTTCTCCTTTGAGAAAATGTGATGGCTTCCCCTTCCCCTGGGGCAATCGCTGCTTGGAAAAGCCCGAAGAGATAAGGAAAGTGAACCACGACAGGGAAGGCCCGCCGAAGGAGACAAAGACCTTGAGATTTGAAAAAGCGCGCCAAAGGAGAGCCAATAGGAGGAGAAGGCGAACCCTGACGGCCCAGTGGGGAAAGAGCGGGACGAACAGCCGGCGAGAGGAGATTGGTCAAGATCCGGGGATAAAAGACGCTGCTTTTAGGACTCAGGTGTGCGTGTGGTGGAACTAATAGAGTTTGCTGCGCACCCAGCGCTGTTTTTGCTTATTGTTTCTCAACCTAAATTGATTGAACCCAAAATAAAATAGTTTTAATTGTTATCGTTTATAACATAGTGAAAAAAACTTCCACTGGAAAAAAAGGAAAGAGCTGTCTGATGCTGGGGCACTCTTACATGGGCTTCTGCTCACCCCACTTCTTCAATTTTTTTTCTTTTTAAAGGGCAGCAGCTGTTATTCAAGAGACTTCTTTTAAGATGCCCACAGATATTCAGATGATCCATCCTGACTCCCTGTGTGTTTAGCCCAAGGAATTTGTGTTCGTTATCCCTGAAGTATGGCTGTGTCATCTGGCTGAGCCGCAGTTTATCTTTTGGATTTGCTTTAAAGACACAGAAAAGCCACCACATACCTACATCAGTTGTTAAAATGATTAATCCCCCACAGGCTTCAGACGTGGGGAACTTTAAAGGGATTAATCACTGCACTCTTTTGCCTGCTTTGCTTGAGAAAGGAATGAAGGTAGAGTATTACATGCAAAGAGGATTAAAATGAAGTTGAAACTTTGCACAGCTTTTGCTAAGAATAACTGGAAAGAAGTGAGGCTAGTGTTAGGGAGGAAAAGATTTTATAATAACCAGAAAACAGAATGAGGGTGAAAAGTGCTTGAGGAAGCCGTGATAGATCGTCTTGATACAATGACAAGCCTACGACAACCGTAAGGAAGGAGTTTTGCCACCATCTATCGGTGAGTAGAAGGAAGAGACAAAACCAACAAGTTTATTCCCTGCTTTCTCACACAAAACCACAATTTTCATTATTTCTTTAATTCGCGCCTATTTCAGATGCAGGTTAATGGACGATTAATGTCCCTTTTACATAAGAAAACATCACATGTTGTCTTTAACATGGCCACAGTAAAGATCCACCCTAATCTATACCCCTGATTTAGTATGAGTAACTGCAAAGGGAAGGTAGAGGAAAAGGACAAAGGACTTTCATCCCGTTAGTGATTGTTTCATAGGCAATGCCTGAGTTGTAAATGACACTGCTTTCCCAGCCGGCGTGAGGAGGTGAGGTGGAGCGGTCACCTATGCCTCTTCTGAGCTGCCTATCGGCTTGATCTGCTCAGGCTGAGCTACACGAAATGTCTGCATAACACTACCATGTCATGATATCAAAAAATTTATCCGTACATCCCTACAAAAAGAGGTGCTTAACAGGATCACATCAGTACAATCATACCTGGAAATTTTAAGTCCTGATCTAAGTCAGGTTGAAAAAGAAATCAATAGTAATAAAATCCTTTAACGTTTTGTAAGTCTCAAGGGAATTAAATTAATTTAGAGGATTGGATTTGGGTTTTTTATAAAACAGGAACCATACGATTAGCATGTATTCCCTGTTAGATGAAACTGTGCTTTCAGGGCAGAAAAAATACAGTGTTACTTGTAAGAGGGGTTAACATATGACACAGATGTATTGCCACTTTCTCCTCTACACATTAGTTCAGCATCCAAAATCTGTGTAATATGTGCCTGGATAGCCTCTTGGATCAGCTGTAGTTGCAGGGACAGATTCTCCTTTCTGAGCCCCCGTGGCTTTTGCTGCCTGCTTCATTTCACAACCCTGAATTAAGTATCTAAGCTCCTCTAAACAACACTGAGTTCCCAAAAATAGCATGCAGAGAAAACTGCATGGTTTTGCAGGCTGCTGCTAGTGGTAGAAAAGCTTTCTACCTTTCTCTTAAACTGTTCCCCAACTCTGTCCCCTAGACTGCTGGGGGCTATGAAACAAATTCAATAAAATGTAGTCAGTCCACTGCCTAACTCTGACACTTGGTCCCCTGAGCATGCATATACAGTAGTGGCTCAGTATGGAACACAAACATTTTTTTTACATAAATTTTTTATATCTGCATTTGATGCTTGTTGGGTCACACTTCACACTCTGCTGGCATGTAGGAACAGGTTTTCCTTTTAGAGAAACCAACCTGAACCTTGTGCAGCGGGAGCCATGGCAGTGTGTGGCACAGGAAAACAGGCACAGGGTACTGAAAAGTGGAGCAAGCCTCAGGAGAGAAAGGATCATCGATCTTACAAATGGAGCACAAGAGGTATAAAACTCTGGGCTCTTGTATAAGACACCCATGACAGGGCTCAGAAGGTGGCCATGCAGCAGCTGTGGGGTATCGGTCATATGTCATCTGTGAATAATTTTAATTTTTTATACTTGTCTAAGATGCCTTCCTATTCTAGCTTTACACTGCCCACTTCTGACCAATTTGTAGTCTTTCCATCTTAATTTCTTAATTAATTGAGTATTCACACCTATTTCCATGTCCATGTTTAAACTTTTTTTTTTCCCCCCTATGTCTGCTAACATACACAGACCAAAGGAGGCATCTTCAAGTAGCAACCAGCTAAGGCGTGGAGACAAAATAATTGAGTTGCAGAAGGGCGGAGAAGTTTGACAAAAGGCAAACAACCTACTGACAGCGCTAAGAAAATCACCAGGCAACTGCAGGCCACTGGCTATCGGGGCAGTTAAGACATTTATTCTTAATTGTTAACACCGAATGCTGTGGTGGCATCAGGGGAAAGGATGGGCAAAGCAATGCTGCATCATCTGTAAGCATCTTTGTGAGATGGTGGGAAAAGAAGTGAAGGCAGTTTTGCCCCTTTCTAATCGTGCAGTGAAAGATGTTCTGCTGTTTCCAGAAAGAGGAGCAGAAGGTATGTGAAATCTCTGTGTGAAGACAGTGGCCATGTATGTTTTCAGCCTGGTAAATTAGCACTCACTCTTCTACGCTATCAAAATGCTGACTCCCATCCAAATTTCAGCTACAAATTGAGCAAAACTCTGCTCTTTTCCAGCCTGTTCTCCCTGTAGGTTAAAGCAAACAGCTGGAAAGCAGAAAACAGACTCGGGTTCTCAGAGGGGTGAGGCAGATTTGGCTGTTGCTCTTACAAATATTGTGCGAGAACTTTGACCTTGAGATTAATTGTAAGCAAAGGAGGGAGAAAGGAGGATCCCACCTCCTCCAGTGCTGGTGTGGGTACGGTCTGGGTATGCTGGTGGCATCAGGTTCCAGTAACTGCAGAAATCAGGAATTCACTCTTTAGTGGCTCCTGATGGGACTTGGGAATGAGCCAAGGTTTATTTACTCGGTGCTGCGAGCGAGAAGTAAATGGCCTTGTGAAACCCCAGCAGCGGGTATATAAACTGCACACTGCAGTCACTATGTGTACCTGTGGGACTTTAATGTTAAACCCCTATGGAGCCATATAGGTTCCTGACATCTCCTTATGTACCTCGGTCTAAACCAGTAGCACTTTAACAGCCTGCTGATAGCTTTTCAGATGCCATTAGATGCATCGTAAATCCAAGGATTCGAGCACAATCAAACCAAAAAGCCACAACTGAGATTTTGTTGCTGGGAATGCCTCACAAAATGCAAAATTAAATGAGGCAGCTTCACGGGCCAGGTATATATTAAAAGATCAACAGCCTGAGAACAGCGGAGGCCTTCATATGGTACTGTAAAACAGGAGTTGTGACAAATAAAGTGATGGGCACTGATGTGCTCTGCTGGGGTGCACAGAGACACAGAGTAGCTGCCTTAGAGGAGAGGGGTTGCCCTGAAGCTGTTGCTCAGAAAAAAAGGTGACGTACCTCTGCTGGATAGCAAGGAACTCACCTACCTGTTCTCTTCCCCTTTGAATCTTTATTAATATAATTGCAGGTAGGACTCTAAATGTGGCTGATGATGTTTTTGTAGAGGTCAATAATGTCCTGGACTGCCTTGGGAGTGGAAAGGGAGGACTTGCAGAAAGGAGTTAAATTATTTAAACAGCACTTCAACCCAAATATTGCCTAAAATATTCTGTTTCTTTTAGAAGCTTAGTAAGGTTGGCTTCTGGAAAGCCAAACAACCAATTTGCCATGTGGTTTTCTGTTTTGAAAATCCATGCAAGAACAATATATAAACACTACAAAACCTCACTCCATATGCATCTAAAACCCAACCTCATGCATCTTCTCTGACAGTGTTAGCTCTAATTAGAAGATACGTCCCACAATGTCAAAAAAGCCTGCATGTAGAACTTTATTAATCAGGTTTTTTGTCAGAATTTCCACGTCAATATTGCCATTAAGTGAATTAATAAAGACCAGAGATAATGCAATATTTATGTAAATTATCTTAACTAAAAATCTCCAATCTTTTCAGACGATCTAAGTCTTTATTATGATAATGCTCTTAAGGCATCTCATGTGAAAGCTACGTTAATTATTTCAGTTATGTTAATTATAAATTCCTCATGTCTCCATTTGGGGTTTTTGGTTGGTTTTGGTTGGGATTTTTTTTATGTTTCAAAGCACATAAAAGTAGCTCTATTTCTTAAAACTGCTGAGGTCTACCTAAACTCTTAGGCTGACAAGCACAGATGGCTACAGTATTAAAAGCATTGTCACAGGGTATAAATTTTTAATAACCTTTGCTAACTTTATTGGTGTTTATTTGTGCATTTTCCTCTCTTCCCTGATCTATTAAAAAAAAAAAAAAATCCTAAACCCACATTATTCTCATTTCCCTAACCCCCAATATAAAAAAGCAATTCCTGCATTTTTTATTATCTTTGTGAACTTGTGATGTTTTTATGGGACTGGGCTGGAAGAAACTGCATGTTTTAAGTTTTTTTATTATTATTATTCAGGTCAGGAAGGTGTGACGAAAACAGTAGTTATGGAAAAGTCATTTACTGCCACTGGGACTCTTCATATTTTTCTAAATCCGTGCCTGAGAGCAGAAAGAGATCTTGAAGCCTAAGGTTCAAGAGATTCAGCAAACTTGTATTTGTTTGTAGGTGGAACCTTGAGCCAAGTGCATCACACAGCAGGTGTGATCCCCATGTTGGCAGCTACGTGAGGCATCGCCAGTGTCTGTTCTGGCCAGAACTAAACGTGAGTTTCTACATGTCTTTATTGATCCATGACACAACCTTTTGTAATGCTGTATGGAAATGTGCAATTAAAAGCTTTGTTTACTTTCACCTTCTCCATCTGATTTAAAAGTTCCATTTAACCACCCATATGTAGTCAGCAGACAGCCACAAATAGAAGTGTTTTATTCCAGATTAGCTGACATATAGAGAAGGCTTCATGCCTGAGGTTTTGTCCCCCATTCACACAAAGTGTGGCCCTTCTGTGCCTCTCCATAACAACACAGACAGATAGACAACGTCATGGGAAATCTAACTGCTGAGATGGCTGATGAAAAGGGAATGCAGATGGCCATTCAGGGCTTCTTGTTTGCAGATTATAAAAGACATGTATTTTAAGCAGAAGAAAGACTCATTAATCAAGTGAAAATCCACAAAGCAAATAACCACCCACATCTATCACTACTCAGAGATACCAAGCTGATAAAGTTGCTAACCAGAATGCAGGAAAAGCTATAATATAATCCTTAGGCTCCTCGTTTGATGGGTAAAAGAGAAAGCAGATGAAAGACCACTTCAGTGTTTAGTGTCTGCAGAGTAGGTCTTTTAAAATGTAGCTGCTTCAATCTGAAGAAAATCTAGAGAAGTAAATGTTTAAATATGAGCAAATTGTTAATTTTTGCTCTTTTGACTTAATTTTTGTGCTTGGGTTTTAAAAATTTGTTTATTTGTTTATTTAGTTTCCAAACAGTTGAACTAAGACACGAGAAAATATGAAAATTATTGTAACACCTAAGAAAAATTCAGAGGATAGAGCTGAAAAGATGGTTTATTGCCTTTTCAGCTGCTGATTAAGGGCATAAAATACTTTTTACTTTTTTTTTTTTTTTTTTTGAGTTTGAGTTTGAGTTTGAGTTTGCCGCTATGCAACTACATTGTCAGCCAGATTAATTTTCAGCCAGAAAGTGAGTTCATTGAGTTACTTCTCAGTTAAAGCAAGGAACTGGTGTGGCTAACAGCATACACAGTGGCATCATCCAGTGCAGGACTTCCGTGTGAACAGGCAGAGTGAAAGGAGAGGAAAGACCTCTTCTGCAGCAATCTCCAATTAGTTTCACTTAAACTGATGGAAAGCTGGACTATTCTGCGTTGCCATTTGGTGTGGTCTTAATGCAGATACTGAATGAAAAGGGAATAGTTCTTTTCTGTGTTTTGGGTAAGATTAAATTTGCTTTTAGCATACTCACTGAACCACAAACAAAGTGCTGACCTTGAACAGAGTGTCATGCAATAATATAATATTATGGGATTTTACTTCTAGGAATTCCTGTTTCTCTATTCCCAGTCACCTAGAAGTACTCATGTAAACAGAAAATCAGATGTATGTTCTGGTAGCTGGAAGAATTGTTACTGAGAGAAGTACAGAGTTGATGGGATAACAATACAGTATCTATGTGAGAGGGATCAGCATCTTTCTATTGCAAAATGATCTGTGGACGCAGTCTCCTCAATGCACCATAAATAACTGTATGTGCAATTTAAGGATGAGAGTCACTTGGTTAAATGTAGATGCACAGGGATAGTTGAGATGTTCCAGGTATCCTGCCTGGCATTCAGATAGGATTCAAATCCCTTCCAGGTGAATTGTCGTATCTACCAGCTCCTTTCAAGTGTCCACCTCACTTCTTCCATTTCAGACGAAGTAATTTTCTTCCTACATTTTAATGCCACACCGTTATATTCTCACCAACAGCATTTCAGAACATCCAGAGTTTTGTGAATAGGTTGCAAATTTATAGAGAAAATTATGAAGGCAACTGAAAATTAACACAATGCTTTAAATGCTTAAAATAATAGGATGTACAATAAATAACAGCAAAATAATAGCAAATGATATATTAAAATACACTACAATAGTGATATGGAGAAGCCGGGGGGAGGGAAGTCGAAGAATCCAATGTCTTTTCCTATTGATTTACACACAAGTTTCAACAGGAAAGAAGTTACCATCTGTGCTCATTATCTGTCTCTCTTTACTTTTAACTCACAGCTCCTCAATGTGGAATAATATGGGTAAAGCTCATAATAAAATAACTCAGGCAAAGCTCCAAGCATTGAGTGCTGGGGGTGACAAATGGATAAGGGTGACAGTTATGATCCACCAGCTTCTTCACAGTAACATTGTTTTTGGCTAAAAGTCCCAAAAATGATGGAGCTTATATCTTCTTATAGGTTTGGGAGAGATATTTCCCAATATGATACTGAGATAACCTTTTCAGCTGATGTCTGCTGAATGACATTAACATGCAATTCGTCTGGCCTTCCTGCAGATTTAAAAAAACCCCACAAAACAGCAGCACCACTTTTGATATCAGTTTAGTGATCACATTTCATGCCTTTTACTAAAGCAAAATTTTATTCTCAAACCTTTGGCGATTATGTGATACTGATTCTCATTCGTCCTCAGTTTGCATGATCTACTTAATGCAAAAAATAACAAGGATATCTTACAAAGGTGGTTTCCATAACACAGGTTTATCCCTATTGAGAAAAACTAACCTGGCATGGGAACACAATAGGCAGTGGGAGATCACCAGAATACATCAAAGAAATATTCTGTGAACATGGGACTAAATCCTGTAAATATTATTTATAAGATCCTGCATCTCCTTTTCCACAATAGTTAAGAGGAATCTTTCATGTTTGTGATGGAGTGTCAGGCCTGGGAAACACATGAATACATTTATGTCCTTACACTCAGGAGTTCTGAGCCCTGTTTTTTATGTACTAGCTTCATCTGTGTGAAAACCATCACTGAGTTTTGCTAATGCATGCTGCTTTATACCATTTCCAGTCCATTGGCACAAAAGATCCCAGGAGGTTTCTGTGAAAATACACATGAACGGACAGCTTGCCTCCTAAAACTTTACTGTTTGTTTGAGACAGTTGTAGAAGTGCTGGTAGCAGAGGACAGGGGTGGTATTCATTTAAAGATCTATCAGTGTGAAGTCTCTCACTGGCTTTTCTCACCTGCTAGTAGTTGTGAACTCTGGTAGGGGGAGATGGGTTGCTTTTGTAGTGTTTGGCTTTACCAGCCGATGGGGACTTTTCTCATGAATATTATATTCAGCTTTTCAAGTTCCTTGGTGTCATCCCTGAAGTTCCTCTCGGTTCAGGTGTCACGCCATCTACTATGCACTTGTCATGTATCTCTAGGCAGACACCACTGTTCTGAGGGGCTGCTGCAGGAGACCAGTGCCAGGCCTGGGGAATGGACTCCTGGGATGAGACTCAGCTACAGATTAAAACACCTAAATTTAGGTGAGTAGAATGCAGAAAGCTATTCAGCGGGACAAATGCAAGCATCTGTTCTGAGGAGAGCTGGATGGTTCTCTAGACTCTCTTGACTGCATTATCTACGTGTTAGATTGGATTCCCAATCAACAGCACATAGTATGTGCAGAGAGTTATAGAGCATTGAACTTCCAGATGCCTGGGCCCAAGGCTGGGGGACTCTTAGAGGCTCTTAGTAGATGTTCTTATCCAAGGCAGACCTTTTTGTTGCACTAAAGCATCTCAAATCTCACAGGAAAGTTACCTTTAGGCACCCTGTGCTCACGCTTGCCAGCAGGAAATAATCAGCTCTCACTGAGTGTCTTTTTTCCCCATCTTTTGGATTTCAAAAAAATTCCTGTGCACCTAACTTAATGCACTGGCTAAGCTTCCATGTCAGTCTGTATCAGCAAGTCAGAGCTTTTCAGCAGAAGAAATTATTCCAATAACTCACAGAATTTAGAAGATCCAGGGACTACTTGTATTAGGCAATCTGAGTTTGATATTGTTACCTAGCTCATTGAAGCAAGAATATATCCATTACAATCACATTTTCTGTTCATTTTAAAGAGTAATGTGGGGAAAGAGAAACCATTCAGTTATTATCAGCGATTGCAAAATGCTTAATTTTCACTGCTCAGTTTGCTATGGTCAATGTCTGGAAAACAAGCAATCATCTTCAGCTGTTCATAGAGGGGGTTTTTTGTTGTTTTGGGTTTGGTTTGTTGTTTTTTTTCATATAGGTAAAGAAGATATTTTCTTGTGGGTGGAAGGAAGAAACCTGATGAAATCTTATTATGATGAAAATGTGAAAATGAGATTATGTCTGCTCTTGAAATTGGCCATTTCTTGTATTACGGTGAATACTATCTCAAAGGTAGCAAATCTGTCAGTAAAAACATGAGGAATAGTCACCGTCAACATGATTGTGACTTAGTCCTAGCATAACCGTGTCCTTTTAATAAGTGAAGTTTTGTATTCGTTTATAGCACCAGACACCAGACATATCCCAGGTGATATTTTTATTTTAAAAAAAAAAACAAAAACCACAAAAAAACCCCAAACAAAAAACCCACAACAAACCAAAGCAAAACCAAAAAAACCCCAACCCTCAACTGTTATAAAAGGCAGCCTGCAACATAAAGCTCTTGCATACATCCTTAATCTTGAATTATCCCTGCAGGCAGTTTCTACCCACACATCACGTTCTGCTGACATCTGCATAGGTAACGGCAGTCTGTCCAGATAAATGAATCCACAAGGTCATAAATGGGAGATGGAATGTCAAAAGGATAAATGGGAACAAGGAGCCATGATATACACTCCCATTACTTTATTTTGTGAAACTTTCTCATTGGAGACACCAGATCCTGTTTAGCCTGGTTTATGATGGAAATGCAATAGGAATGACTGGGGGAGTGGTACAGCCTCTGGGGCAGCAGCCTGTGCTCAGCTCTAGGAGGGTTCATGTGCTATAGAAAAGAAAAGCTTCTATAGGAAAGAAGATCTTCTGTAGAGAGTAAAGCTTCTAGTTGCAGCAGTAAGTCCCTACCTGCATAACAAAACCGCTGGCTATGGTTGCAGCCTCTCTAAGATACTGCTTTCCCCAAAGCAGCAATGTACTTTAGACGTGACAGAGTTATCTCATGTTGCTACCCAGTGGCAGGTGCATGTAACGTGCCAAAACCTGATGGTTTACCCAAGACTTTTAGTAAAGCAGGCAGCATGAGCCAAAAAGCCCATACACAGGAAAACAAAACACCATGCCAGATTAAGATAATAGAGAAAATGAGGTTCCTAATGTAAACAAAGCACGTGTAAACAGGAGCAAGAAAAGCAAGAATGCAATTTATATTTAGAGCTGACCTAAATCTCCATTTAGGAGAAATGGAAAAGAATGAAAACTTTACCAGTCCTTATGGGAAAAAAAACCTAGATGAGAACAGATAGACTTCATTGTTAGAGGTAATGCTGTTGTCACATTTCTGTTTCACAATGGACTGTTGTGGAAGGTGTCTAAGTCCTGTTAACAAGATTAGATGAGAGTCTGAAGACATACTGTGAACATTGGCCTGCACTTGCAATTGAAAAACATTGAAAACTCATAAATGAAAGGTAAAATAACTTATGAAAGGGTCTTTCCCTACATTTGGTTTATCACAATGTTAGTAATGAAATTAATCAAACCCAGGAAAATATAGATCCAAATCCTAAGGGAAGTTACGTCCTGGGAAAGAAAGAAGAAAGAGAAAATAACTTTTTTTTTTTTTTTTTTTTAATACAGGACTAGTGGAGAGATATAAGCTGTAGGAGCAAGATAGGTGGGTTAACAGGAACCTCACTGAAATCACTTTTTAGTTAGGCAGTAAGGAAAATATGCAGCTCCTAGGAACAATGTGTGGTTAAGGGAAATAACCCAGCTCAGGCATTGCTGCGCTACTCAGTTATGCAGTGTAGGCATTCCACATATTGTGGCTATACATTAAAATATTCTGAGCTGAGAAGAAACATTAGGACTATTGATAAGAAAGCCATGATGATAACCTCTGTTGTGCAGGGGTGGGGGGCAGAGGAGACAGCAGTATGAGTACTATCAAGCATTGTAGTGGCACAGAGGGTAGTATTTCATAGTGTGTCAAGGACAAGCTGAATTTGGGAGGAGAAGACCCATGTGCAGGCCACTGGGCTATATTACACCAATTCCCATTAATCCTTGTGTGCATGTGGAAGAAGAAATTAATAAATTCTGCAAGGAAGAGGTAGTCCTATATTCATTGCAAGTTTCTCAGAGGAGATCAGTGGTGAAACAATTCAAGAACTTGCATGAGCTTTAGCTGAGCATTGAAGAGGAGCGACAGGGCAAACTGATGGCAGATAGCTTTTCTTGAGGTTTCTGCTTGGGATGGGGCACCAAAAGAGAAGTCCATTTATATGAAGAGGAACATAGCTGAATGACTTTGCTGTATACCACCTGTTCCCACATAAATTAAATCTGTAATACATCAACTTTAGACATTTTATTTGATTTCAGAAGAAGAGGAGAACCAGAAAAATGGAAGTCAGGCATGTGATGAGAATGGTCAGGGTGAGGGCACATTATATCTAATATCTTTTGATTTCTCAAATACTTTTAAGATCCATTATGGACTTACCAGTACCACAACTGTGAAAGGAGGTTTACATTGTATAGGAATGCTCACCCACTCTGAAGTCTGTGAATCCGAAAGACATTTGGTACACAGTGCTACAGCGTGTGAATAGAAAATGAAGAGCTTTCCTCTAGATACTTCTCCTGCAGGTCAGCTGTAGTTTCTGCAGGCCTCTGAAATCTGAACACCAAGATGCAGACACATTTTCTTCAGAGTCCTGATGAACATGGCAGAGAAGTATTCACACTTAAGGTAACATTGTGCTCTTTGGAACCTCTAGACCCAAAGGAGATGTGCAATCTGAGCATCAGCTTCAGAAAGGATGCTGAAGAAGATACTGAATATGCTAAATGCATCCAAATAGTCAATAATGTGTGCTGCTGAAGATGTAATGATATAATGTTAGAGTAAAAAGCTGTCCAAATGAGATGACCATTGATGGGTAAGCAGAGCAAGGCATGTTTTCCAGCATACAGCACACAGAGCTGTTTGGAACCAGAAAAGGATGCCTTTCAACATGTCACAATATTTCTGTAGCTGCGTAAGGGTCAGGAAGCAGGCGGAGTGCTGTACGGATACCATGCTACTGGCAGTAAGGCAGGTCAGTGCAGGGAGCCAATCCACAGCCATCTAGCAGGTGAGCACAAGTGTGAGACAGCCCAGGATCTACAGTGCTGGTGAGCAGTGCCTTAGGTGCCCTAACCACCGCGATGCTACGGGGCCCTCGATCCTCAGTGCTGCAGCCCCTCGTTTCCACTAAGGTGTCTGTTGTTGCCTTTTCCTTTCTATCTCCTCATACTTTGCATTGCAGTGTTTTACAACACGATATTTAGGTCTCTGGACTCTTCTCCTGATAGTTTCTAGCTTATAAGAATAGAGGCTATGAGATAATATGGTAGATGTTATATACATTCCCATCAAACATTATTGAACAATACGCAGGCACAAAGCTCAACAACCAGTCGCTGTGCAATACCTAGACACGATCAAGCGTGGCCCAGTTAGTGATGACAGCACCATAAGCAGGAACAGTTAATGATCAGGCTTTGAAGAAAACTACACAGCTACTATAACAAAAATGTTTGGGCTGACCAACTGATCCCCTGGAGAAGACACCCAGAGGATGATACTCATCTAAGGACCCTGTCATTGCTCTTCCCAACTGAAGAGTACTCACTCATCTTACTCGTTCTTTCCTTGGGTTTTTGTTCACCTTGTCCCCAAGGTAATGTTGAAGTCAAGGTGTCATCAGCTGTGGACCCCCCAAAACCTGCCTCAACTTCCGTCGTGCAAAATGACACATTTATTAGACTATACCTGGCAAAACATATGGAAATACTTTGACTAACAGCAGGTGGAAGTATAGGAAATAAAGCTTCAGCACTGTGGCAACAGCACAGCAGTGATCAATGCAACACTGTATAGCATGGAAAGGTAATTTTATCTTTAAACTCCTTTTGCTCTCAATTGCTTGTAGCCAAGCTACAAGATGATTCAGGTGATTTGTTCTTTCGAATTCTTGTAAAGGCATTGAAAAGAAATGACACAGCATGTTTTTTTCACATCTCCTAGGTTCTTCTTTGGTTGGCATCCACCTGCCTGTTTTGGACGTGCATTTTATATCCATAAGAAGCTGACAGACAATGACATTTTATCTTTCCAGCCTGTCATACTTCTGCAGGTCATTAGGGTTGTCCCACTGTGCTTCTTTTCTTTAACTGGGTGTCTTATGTCTCTATTCTTCGTCTTCCCACCGTCACTTCTTAAAGGCTTGAGTTTTATTTTAGCCTGTCACATGTTTCAGTCTGGGTGTGGGTAGTCCCTTGTTATTAGGTTGTCCCTTTTGTCTCAACTTGCTTGCCAGTGAAAGAACAGTGTAAAAAGGGATTTGAGAACTTCAGCCTTAGCAGAAGTCTCTCAATAAAGGACTCGAGAGAAAACGCAGTGAAGGAAGCAAAGGCAGGAACTTAACACATGGGGGTGAGCAGGTTTGGCTCAGACAACCAAAAAATTCACATAAAGAAATAGTAATATTCACATCCACAAGGGCATGGGTCTCACAAGGCAGCTGTTCACCACAGTAATAGCATAAGTACCAGTATAAAATAACTGTGGAGAAATGACACACCCAGACATACAGAGACCGTACTAAATGGTGAAGGCATGGCAAGTTCTTTTGTCATCAGCTGCCTTGACAAAGAAAACTTGGAAGATAAGTCATAAGCAGTAAAATGGATTAATGAAACATTGACCAGTTTACTTTTTAAGAAAATGCATTGTTCTCAAAACATTTGTTTTACTCAAAATAGTTTTTCTATTTCTGAGGTTTTCATACCACGTTATTTCCTATCTTCTTCCTATATATCACAACACTCCTTTTATTTTTTTTCTTTCTCCTATGTACAATCAACAGCTTATTCTAATTTTTGGTTGTTATTTTTACTGAACATTTTCTCCTTGATGTTCCCTTGAACCTATGTGGTCCTTCAAGAACCCTCTCCACTACTTTCCTCCACTGACCTCAAAACATTTTCTTCTCCAAAGAAAAATTGGATGAACAGAATCTCATTGATTACAATAAAGAACAATTAAGAATTTAAGCTAATGTTTTTTACACGTTTCCAATCATATAAAGTATTTAAAGTACTAAGTACATTAAAGCTAAGTATTGTTTTAAGGTCAAAAGGCAGCCATACTTTTTCCATATTAACTGTCTTCATTAGTCTGCATGGTGCTTGCCTTTAATGTCTAGTATTAATAGGCTGTTATTCTTACCCAGGTTAAAACAGGGAGTGTAGAATATATACCTTCATAATTGCCATTAATCCTGATGAGGCTGATTCTTGTACATCTCCAAATACCAAGAAGAGCATTTATCCTCCAGTCTGTACTAATAAGTCATATGAATGACCATTTGCAAGAATTAATGAACTGCGTAGCTTCTTTGTTTAAAGGACTGTCAAGTTAAAACTATACACCATGATCAGGAAAAAAAAAAAAAGTTCTTTTAAATTTCTGAGATTTACTTAAGGGTTAGAATTTTGGTGGCCAATGCTTTACTGGAATAAGATGGAATGACTTGCAGAATCTAGGTCAGGGATATAACCCCTAAGTTATTTATCTTTCTATTTTTAGAATCATGGCAACCTTGATTACCTTTATGCATTCTAAAACAGTCAGCTTTATTATCTACTTTTATTTTCTGTGTTGATGTATTTCACTTTCTACATACTTGGCCTACTTTGTAGAGTTCAAGTCTCTAATGATGTGGAGAGTTACATCTGCATTAAGGCTATGAAAATACTGTGCTCAGACTTGGGGGGAAAAAATGAAAAGAATAAAAGCAAACCTCTAGGTTTTAAATATCCTATTGCAGGCCTAAAGTAATAGAAAGTGATAATTTTTAGTTATTTCTCCCAAACCCAAAAATGTTAGTAGGTTTTTGTTTGGGTTTTTTTTTTGTTTGTTTGGTTTTTGTTTGGTTTTTGGGGGGGGTTTGTTTTTTTTTTTTTGTTTTGTTGGGGTTTTTTTCCTAGAGATTTATAAGTAGAACAAAGAAAGGTTGTACTGTCAGCTGTTGTCCTTGGTTCTAGCCAGTGACCTTGTTCCAACTGGATGTGAATACAAGAAAATTTGCAAGCGTTTCTCCTCTGCTACTACTAAATGATGATAGGTAATTATGAGAAGCATCTGGGAATTATCTAGTATTAAAAAAATATATTTGAACACATGATCAGAATTTTAATACATTCATTTCCTATCTACTTTTCTTTATATGCCTTGGAATATTAAGAAGGAAATTAGTAAGTGAATGGGGAGGTATTTTAGGTGGTTTCATTGGTTGCATTTTTTATTAACAAAACCCTCTCCTTTATCCTATCTTGGGTTTCTTTAGGAAAGGAAAACTAAATTGAACAAATTGTTTAGAAGAGATACCAAAATGGCTAAACATTAGACAGGGGCATATTTTGGTATCATAGGTGGGAATGGGGGAAAAAAAGAAAAAAGAAAAAGAAATAATATTAAGAAGTAACAACTGAGACACAAGGGAAAATGTACAAGAATTGTTCTTTGAATTTGAATCCAGAGTGCGTTTCTGGTTTAAATAGCAATTAGATATAGGTAAAATCAGAAAGAGAGAGAAAGGTAAAATGAAGAGGTAAGTGGAAGGGCTGGATAATATTTGAGCAGGTAGGAAAGGAAAGGTTTGAAACCACTAATGATTGCACAAGGGACATTAACTCCTGTCGAGCAGAAGGAGAGAGAGGTTCAGCAGGTCAGCTGGAGAAAGTTCATACAGAGCATGGGAAATATCATTCTATGAAGTCAAGGGAATGCTGAATGACCATAATGTGCTTGTTTACCTGAAGAGGGAAAAAAGTTTCCTAATGCACTGCAAAATGGCATTGCCTTCCTGGTCTAATCCCTGCAGAAAAAAAAAAAAAAAAAGGAAAACCGAACCCAAACCATGAAAAGGTATATCTCCTTCTGATATTCTTTCTTGCAAATAATGATACAAGGAAGAGTTTCTGGATCAAAAGAAACATCATCTGAGCATTATTACCCAAGTTCCTCCCCAGCAAAGGAGGCTAGCGAGGTACTGTAAGCCGTGTATTAAGATTTCAGGAGTGGTGAGCTTGCTGAGCATCATTTCTTGGAGCTGCTGTTTTCTCAAAAGGGACCCAAAAAAATCAGTACAGTGGGAAGGAAGGAGCAATATTCATGCTTGTAATTTATTTTTAATAATTAAATAAAATCCATCCCTATAATGAAAACTAAAATCCAGATTTTCTAAGCAGAAATTAAAATATCTACTGTGTTGCTTTTCACTGTTCATTAAGTCTTTGACAGAGTCAGATAAAAAGTATATAAAATAAAATTATAAATACAATAAATTCAGCAAAGACAGCAATGCTCACCCTGCTTCCAATGGAGAAGGACAAGGAGTTTCTTTCAAACTTTTTAAAAATAGAACATTGCTAAAAACGGATTTGAGAAGTCAGTATTTCATGTGGTCACAAGAAAAATTCATACCAGAGATTTAAAAGTAAAAATGATTTCATATTTTTCTCCTGAACAAAAAACAAAACAATACAAAACACACACACACACCCCTTGAGCTTGTACACCAACAAAATGGGCAAAAAGAATCCCCAAACAAACACTAATTAAGGGGAAAACCCCCAAGAAATAAACAAACAAACAAAAAGCCACACACACAAAAAAATAGAAAAAAAACTTAATTAAAAAGTGTTTATAAAAAGTGTCCCCAGCTTGCCTGTACTTTTTTTTTTTTTTTTTTTTACCATATTTTAGTCTTCATGACTGAATAAGCAGTGATGTAATTTAAAACATTCAGGGAAGACAGGATGGGATGATTGCTGTGATTATGAAGAAAATATCTGCTGGGGGAATTTCTGAGTCCTCCTTGAATTGCCTCATCACAGTATTCAGCAGCTTCTTCCTCTATTTTGTGCATGTCTTCGGTTCATAATGCACACAGTTTTGTTAACTCTTACACACTTTGAATTTTGCTGCTCGATGACAGTGAGAAAACCTGCTAACAGCATTCTTGCTAACAGAAGCGATCTGTATCCATAGGGATAATCAATGAGCATATTCCTGTGAGAAATGCTTCTCATTTAACTTTCAAATAGGTGACATGTAATTTGACAGGTTCATTTGGCATGACTTGGGAAAGGATTTCTCATGTTGTCCAAGATTTAAATGACGTTCCTAGAATATATTTTCAGGAAAGCTTTTTTTTTTTTTTTTGCTTTTTTTTTTTTTTAATGCTAAATCTTCAAGCATTTGTAACATCTTGTTGAATTATTTCTTTAGCATTAAGAGTAGATCAGTGATGTAAATTGCCTTAAATTTGAATACCATTTAAGACCGTATTGGAGCACTTAATGCACTACAGCTCTTTTACCAAAGCGCTAGATCAATACAGCTGATTAGGTAGATTACAGGAATGGAAAATTCGGACTATAAAAAGACTTCACAGAATGTACCCTTTTGTTGAGCAGCTTCTCTGTGCCAGGCACAGTCTACCCACTGAAATTTCCTGAAATAACAGAAGAATGAATAGCCCAAAAACTCCTAAATGAAACCCAGGCAAGGTTACTTTCTGTAAGTATAAAGGGCTTTCCAACAGCCTCTATCAGGCATATGGAAGAGAAAAAAAATGAAAAGACACAAATTTCCCTGTTTGCCAAACATGTAGCATGTTTCCACATTAACAGGAAAAGTGTATGATATTCTTCCTAAAGGAATTTAATAACTTTTCAAGCTAAATGTATTCAAACTCAGTGTAAAATACCAATCAAATTTTGATCTCTGCTGCACTGACAAAGCAGCTTCTGTTGACGGAGCGACTGAGATCTGTACCAAGGGCTGCACCAAGATCCAAGGATGCAGTGTCTGAAAGGTCAGCAATGCTGAGGTTTTTCTGGATTCCAGCATTCTTGAAGACACAAAAGCTCTTAAAAAATCCCAGATGCAACTGCACCTCTCTGGCTGCTTCTTTAGCTTTTGATTTTTCATAAACATTATGGACCAGTGGATCAATGATGATTAAATAGATTGCTTCAATGTTACTTACAGAAGTTCTGCAGAATTAAACATTTATTTCATTTCAGATATCAGACCTACAATTAAAAATGAGAAAACAAAAGGTGTTTTCATACTTATAACCTATATAAGGGTATATATGCTTCTTTTCTGTATGAATTTGAATTATAGTCAGAATTTTGTCACATTGTTTCTGCTCTAATAAAATTCATTTCAAGGAATTTATCAAATATACATTAAGAATAAAGAAAATTCTTCTGGTATTCATTTGTTGTCGACACTCATGTTTCTAATCCTGAAATAATGGAGTGCCTATTTTGGGTTCCTTGAGATCCCCACTGGCATATTGCACACTACAGTATAATTGTTTGTGATTAAGGAAGACTGTTTGGTTTCTGAAGTATCCCACATAAACGGTATTTGGCTGTGAGTGTACATCTTCCAGGAGCCAGACTAGGTAATTATAAATCTCTAAACCTCTATACCTCACTGAAGTGCACTGTGCAAGTTAGCCGTTCAATGGGGGTATGATTTCAGAAGATCACATCCGTTTGAAAATTTAGGGTGTTTGAAATTTCAGATCTCTGGATTCTCTTTTCTGAGATCTTTGCAGTCATCTGAGCTGCTTCAGCTATCAATGTTGCACACCTCTGTGACAGAAGCTACCTGAATGAATCCAACCCATAGTGCATGACATAAAGAGGACAGCAGATGACTGGTCTGCTTTTTTTGTTCCAGAAAGAATTAAAACACCATAATTGAAGATCTCTACAAGGACTGTGCGAGTAGTGCAGATTGACAGGAGGGCATCAACAGAATGAAATTGTTGGACCTGGAGACCTGATGCCCATACTGCACACATTTCAGGGGATATTTACCTCGGAATATCCATAATCCAATAGAAGGGACTGACTGACCATGTGCAGCTGAAATGGGTTTGGTCGGTACCTTTTTTCCCTAGATAAGCTTACTTCCCATTAAAATCCAAACTAAAGCATTTCAAAATAAAACAAGCACCTCCTTAATCTATAACCCCATTATATCTTCCCAGAGTGTTCACCTTCCCACCTATTCTTTCAAGTCTTTGTGATAACTGTCAAGCAGGGACACAACTCCTTGTTTCCTTTTCTACTAGCTTGTCTTCCAAGTTTTTTTAGAATGAGCTCTGTCTTCTGCTCCCCCGTGTCTGATAAGCCAATTTGCTATGTAGAATCCATATGGATGGAGGTCCTTAGTACAGGGGTTGTCTGATTTTCTTTATCCATGTAGTTTTCAAACTGAACACAATCCAGAAAGTATGTGCCCTAGACATTCTTTGTTGCATGTCAAAAGAAGACCATGAACTACCATGAATTCTTTCATGATCTTGTTATCATGAAAAGAAAATGCAAACACATTAATATGCCCTTTTGTCTGGAAAATCTGTATCCTAGACCTGAGAAATCTGATGCCATGTACCCATCTCACAGTTCAGACACGCCTAAGGAGTGAAACCTCACGGTTACAAGAATTTTGATAACTTTAAAGTTGTCAAAATCTAAACTTTAAAGCAACTGAAATCCAGAATGGCATCGTGTAGCTTGAGACTATTCCAAGTCTCAGTGCACACATCTCTGTTTCAGACTGCATTAAAATAACTTGAAAATGAGTTTATTATACTGCAGGACAGAGCCATCTTTCTGATGTTTCCACCTGCAATATGAATAATAGGCAATTAATATTTTATAAAATGTTGTGGAGCATGTAAAGCAGCAATTACTATATCTGTAATAAATGGTCTATGAATATGTATGACAGAATTTTCAAAATAGCTGTATACATGTAAGACTTGATCCAGATATATCAGGATAGGAGTGAAACAGGGTACAAGGCCTTTGAAAGCTGAATTTCATGGTGTTTTGGTAGGAAATATAAATTTGACTGTATATATAAAGTAGGATAATAGAATTTTCATGATCATGTCATCTGGAAAAGAAAACACTTGGGAATTTACTGTGGGACTTAATATTCAGTAAGTTAGGGCATTTTAACATAAATTAATCAGAACATTTGGACATATCAGAAAAACACCAAACTGATCATTCTATGCTATTCTTTTTTCATGTTCTACTGGCACATGGCAATTACTTCTGTCCGATATTTCTTAGATCCAGTGACAATTACTGAAATTACAGCATCATTAAAGAGAAGGATCATAAAAAAAGCCTCCTTTCTCAAGATCCATGTAAGGAAGTAACGAAGTCTCTTTAGTTAGGGAGCACATAATGGAAGCTCCCATCCCAACATATTATGGCTCTGTTCATGAGCGAGTCTTACCTTGGTGATAGTGGGTCCATTCCCAGCAAAACGTTAACTGTTGGTAAATTCTTATATTGTGCTGAGCACAAATGGTGCACGCCCCAGCACACAACAAACCACAATTGGAAGAACATGCTGGAGCTGTACCTTGCCCCCACCTGTGGGATCTCTACCAGCCAGAAATCATCAGTGCTGTCAACACGCATGCTTCCACTGACTGGCTCTCACTGCTGCTACCTATACCATGTATCTTGAACCACTGAAACCAGTCACTTGTACCACTTTTTAGCTACCATTTCTGGCATTCAAGTGTATCATAGATTTCCCAAAATGTGAAGCTGACCACCTATTATGCATTCTGCACTATTCCAGGATACCTTATAAGCTTGTCTCTGTGTTGGAATAGAGGAGGGGAAAGGAGACATGGAAGCACTGGCTGCCAGGATTAAAGGATGCTGAGTTTGATGATTTCCTGAGCTTTGTAATGGATGCACTCAACTCCTAGCAGAAATTTGGTACAGGCTCCAAAGGAGGTAAAGGTCTGATCCATAGCCAGACCAAGAACTCCTCCAGAAACCCAATAAGGAACACAGTGACCTAATGAGCATCAATGCATATGAGCTTGGAACATCGATCAGGTGATCAACACAGGGATAGCAGGTGGTTCTTCCAAGACTCATTTGTCAAGAAACAAAGCTGTGAGTGAAAGGAGTCTCATGCATACCTTTTTGATTGCATTTGATATGACTATGAGACAATCACTTTGTCACTTTATGTGACAGCCTAAGTGAGCCTTCTTTGAGCTCCCCCTGCTAGGCAGGGTGGCTGCATGGCAGTCACCCCGCTCGAGCAGGGACATGTCTCCTTGAGGCAGAGAGACCTTTCTACTAAGAACAGATCTTTGAATGAGTCGGAGTTTCCACTAAACTGCAACTTGGCTGCACCTCAGTGACTCCTGATGAGCAAGGATGCCTCTCAGGCTTACCTGAGACCAAGAGATCCTTCCTTACCCAAGGCAGAGAGACCCCTTATTCACAAATGACTGATAGCATGCTAAATTAATACTAATGAAATCCATGTAGCTAATTCCTTTAGATGTAAACCGTTGTCCAAGTCTGAGATTAGAATTGGACCTAGCCACACCTAAGCTCCATCGGGAGTTTGGAAAACAAAGGTGTCATCTCTGAACCTCGTAACTCAACAGGAGGGTCTCCCTTACACTTTCATACCTCTGGTCTCTGTGTAAATCATTCTAGCTCAATTCTAACTCTATTTTCCTTTGTACATTTCATCCATAGAGTACATAGTAGAGTGAACCTTGTCATCATACTTTGTGAAGTCACAGTTTTACAATATCATACTAAACCCACTTTTGCTCATACCTTTGATGGTGATGACTCATCTTCAAAAAGCTTCAGACCTGAATATTTTGCTGTATCTGATGGAACTGCCTGGAAAAAAGCCTAACAGGAATACAAGAGATCTTCCCAAGTTGTCTAGACTGTTACTGAATTTAGGTTATGTGATTGCAGATGATCAGGAGCAATAGGCCTGAGGATGATTTCAGGTTTGGACTAAATTATTGTTGCTGGACATGCAGCTTAGAGTGCAGCAAGGTGCTAATTTAACAGAGTTTCTCTGGCCACAAACTGATGTTTGGGAAGCGGTTAGAGGTTTTGTAGCTTGACCTGGATTTCATAAGCATGTAAAGGTTTGGGCAGGTCTTAGCTCTTTTGCAGAGGGACATTGTCCCAGTGCCATCTGAAATCCTTGGGATTTTAATTTTCCTTTTGTGCTGGCCATAGACTGAATTTGCCTATGCCTATGCTGAGATGAATTTGACTTTTGTAGTGCCAGGAGGGTCAGGGAGCACTGCATTCCCTCTGGTCTCACCCCCAGATTAAGGTGGGCCGTACCTGAAAGGCGTCCCTGGGCTTGGAAAACCAGAGTAACTGCTGGCTCCCATCGCACGGACATAACCAGAACCCCCGCCAGTTGTCACTAACAGAAATGACAGGTATGGCCTTGAGCCTGGCTACTATTCAGTGAAGATGTGACTTTTTTCTTGTGTATGTGACTCAAAGTGAAGGCAGCAAAAGCCCCATTCATTTCTGATCCCTCAGCTCCTAGATGGTTATTTTCAAGCCAACACTTAAGCAGTTACCATTGCTTTGTATTTCTATGCATCAAGGATTTGTCAGCTCCTTTAGGGCTACCAGGAGGCAGGCACAGCAGCGTCCACAGCAGAACTAACCGACCATGAATGCAGTCTGGGATCCAACACCCTGTAGCCCACCATGCTGCAATGTGGCAGCTATATGTTTTGATCCCCACAGCATGGCTGAATACACAAATAATATGAATTATATATTGATATATACAATAATTACATATAAATATATATATATATACACACAGCGCCTATCACCATATCGATAAACATTCTTTGGCGATAAACATTCACCTTAACCAGAAAAGCCCCCAGGAAGAAAATAATACCCCATTTAATTTACCATATTGAGGTGAAATATGACTTTATTTTACAAAAAGCTTTCCTGGGGCTTTATCTGAAACCACCAAATAAGAGAAAACACTGGTATTGGGTTAAGGATTAGAATCATATGATTGCTAATGAAAAATACATACTAAGCTAACAAGCATGTGCAAATTAGGTTCTTTCCTTCCCTCCCCACCCACCCACCCCCCCCCCCCCCCCCGCCCCCCCCTTCTTAACACAGGCTATAATATTCTATTTCACTAAGTGATCCTATCAGAATATTAAATTTTTCCATTAGCAGGATTAGATTAGGTCTTAATATTAAACCACGTACGTCAGTCCTATTAAACAAGATATGTTCACCAGCCCTGCTACCATCCTGGTATTATTCCAGCTAAATACCTTTCACTTACATTCAGCAGGGATTTGAGTAGGACACAGCTCTGAATATTAGGAGCTGTCCTGGCTAACTGTTTGCAATGAAGAGCAACAACTGGGAGGCAAATCCCTGCAGTCAAATGGGCTTAAACAAAAATAACATTTTTATTTTTTATGGAGCAAATTACATGAAATGCCAAGCATATAGATTTAATGAATATGACTTTCTAAAACCATAAACAAGATTGGGTTTATACTTCTTTTTTTTCTTTTTACAGCACAGTGGAAACAAATTAAATTTGCTCTGAGACGCACTTATAACTATCATCTGTGTTGTAAACATCTTATCCATAATCAGAAATTTAATGTTACAGACAACAAAGTCTACTGAGGTGGTAAGCTGAAAGGTAGATGGAAAGCAGGGTGAGCTTTTTCTGTGAAAAACAATTTTTTTTTCCCCCAATTGAAAAGCCTTAAATGAGATTCAGTTAGTGGATGACTGGTAAATGATGCCTAATGTTCAATTAGGAAATTGTCTTGTTGGAGCTGTGATGATTCTGCAGCCCAAGGGTGGATAATCTGTTTTGCAGTTATCTCACACATCAGATTTTTATTCATTATATTACTTGATAATATTTAGGCATACATTAATATGAATGCTCTAGCAAGAATTCTTTGCTTGCAGCCCTCAGTAAAATACTTACTGATATACTAGAAGCATTCTGGGGCAATGAACTAAAACATTTTAAGGGACACTTTAGAGATGGGCTGAACCACACTAGTAACACAGCATATCAAGGCCAGCAACCGCTAAGCCAGCAAAACAAATGCAAGTTTCCTGGTTGTCTATCACAGAGGTATGCAGATAAAAGTAATGGAGTGGGGTGGTCTCCTATGTTCTTCAGGCAAAAGGGCTGGTTTGGTCTAAGTGATGTCTCATGCACAGCAATGCCCTAGAATTCCCATTTCTGAGGGAGTTCAAGCCCTGAAACAGAGAAGATGATCGATCAGGGTGGTAGTACAGAGCTGTGGGCAGGTCAGGAGTTGGTTTAACAGAGACTGAAGCATGAAATAGGAACAGGAACCAAAAATTTTGGTCAGATACCTGAATACCCAACTGAAGAACTCCAAAGCATAGTACGGTGCTTATCAGCCAAATAGCAGCTACAGATCCCTTTGTTACCACCATCTCTGTTAATGCTAAACCCGCTTCACGTAGGCAGCATGGGACATCTTGGAAGGAGAAAGCCCATAGCTGCAGCATCATCCCGTGTGGGAAGTAGCCATGAAATGCTTGTCCTGCAGGCACAGTGCTGGTGTCAGTACGGAATTGCACTTTCCTCTCCACAAAAACCCTCACACGATGATAACAACAGGAAAAGACATTTTGTTTGTGAAGGTATCAATAAATACAATAGCCTTAGCGGTCTGGAGTAAAGGTTATGTAAATTTTCATTCTACTTTCATAAAGACCCAGGAGGTCCCTAGGCCCTTTCCAGTGTGAGACCAGTGTTACTGGTTTGTCTGTGTCACTGCATTCAGGAATAAAGAAACCTATCTTCTCTTTTGGGGCGCTAGCCCAGCATTTTAAGATAGTTGCTGTATGTTAAAGCTGAGCTTGGCGTGTGTGTGTGTTCATGAAGACGCATGAGGGGGAGTGAAGCAAACATTTTGAGGCAGCAACAGGACATATGTCGCCTCTCTTCTCCCTCGTAACAATAACCAGATGCTGTTTTGTGACTAGGGTGGTCAAGGGACATTATTGTCGCTGCGACACACAGCAGTTGTGGCTCCACCTCGGAAGAGTGGAGGAACATACTGATTCACATGGTCTGACAGAGAACATGAAGACTTCTGCCATTGGTAAAGTGCTAAGCCACCTTAATAGTATTACTACCAGTTTAGAGGAGTACTGGGTAATGAAACCAGGCCCAGGCCCTTTGCAAATTCCCTCTGTCCTAAGCACTTTTAAATGAAACTCCTGGCTACAACACGTTCCCAGAGAGATGCTGTTAATTTACAGGCAGCAGAAGTGCTACATGTTACAATTTTATTATGAATTTTGCTATATTGAAATCCTGTCCTCTTGAAATCAACGGCATATTTTCTGTTGACTTCATTTAAGTCAGTATTTCACTCCTGGTGACCTTTTTAAAGTCTGACTTTGCAAGCACTTGAGGAATCCTGCATTTTTAAATAATGATTGTCACAATATTCTGAGTACAGAGAATTTTGTATACCTTTGGAGCTAAAAGATGAAAAAGACTTTGTATGTATTTTTCAATCTCATAATCTAAAATCTTTATTGCCAAGACTCACAGTTTTTCAATGTTTTGACTGGTAATATTAAACAATATAACTGCGAAGTACTGGAATAGATCAGCTCCTGAAAACATATTAATGTACTAAGCAATCAGCTCAAATTGTTTGAAATAAACATGTCTACTTGCTTAAATAAAGTCAGTTCATTTTCCTTCCTCTAGGTATGACTTACACCCTTCCCCAAGCACTTTTATCTTTTAGCATAATTAAAACCCACTAAACAGTACTTCAGTTCATCATACCCAACATCACTAATGGATCCTTTTTGCTCTCAGTGATCTGATGATTATGGATAATATTTCTCTAAAGAAAATTCATATATATCAGAAGCACATCCCAGAGTAAATTTAATTTGTAACTTATGTGCTGTAAATATAAACACTGCACTGAAAAGGTTTGTCTTGTTTATGCTTTTATGTAGACATATTCATTAAACCTGTATATTCTATGGTTTATGGCATTCACTCAAAATTGAAATGCCACACAGTCAGTTTAGTCTATATGACTACAGAGACTTGCTTGCTGATTTTGCTTTTCATTATTACCCATTACCATGATGTCTCTACTCCATCATGCTTGCAAAAAGTATATCACACTCACTGGTTACAACTTCTCACATTCGGTGCCTTTAAATGGAGGAAGATATCTTGCTTCTGTAGGAAAGACATTTTATGGTGCTTCTGGGAGGCAGCCAGGAGCAACTGGGATGCATGTATTAGATTATCAAACAAGATGCAAGATCTCGCTTTTGTTGTTCAGCTGTTGTTAAAGGTGTGTCTGACTAACAAGAGACAATTCTCTTTGTGTGTAGGAAAATGTACAGACACATAGGGAAG